>NW_027203381.1:121296333-121808833 GCF_024711535.1 Dipodomys merriami
TGTTTCTGGATCTACATGTTAGGTACATAAATGTTCACAGTGATCTTATATTCTTGATGGATTGGCCTCCAGGTTGATATTTAATGCCGTTATCTGATTCATAACTATTTTATAGTACCAGGCTTGGGACTTGAAATCGGGGCCTGGGCACTGTCCCTGAGCTTTTTTGCTCAAGGCTCATGTTCTATCACTTGAGCCATGCTCCACTCTTGGTTTTTGGTGGTTAACTGGAGATAAGTGACTCACAGACTTTCCTGCCTGGGTTGGCTTTGACCAATAAGCCTTAGATCACTAGCCAAAAAACATCCCCAAAGAAAAGCGCAGAGACACAGGGTGTCTCTGTGGGACAACACAGAGGGAGAAAATAATGCTTACCCCCTTCTAAACTTCTACCAAATAAAAGAGGAACACTTCTGAAATCATTCTGTGTGGTCATCATTTCTCTACTAAAACAAAACAAGCAAAAAGTAACTGTTTCACTCTCTTTTATACATACGGATTCAAAAACCCTCCACAAAAATACAAAGCAAGGAAACGGAGCAGCAGGCGCCCGGATTTCACAGCCAGACACATGGGGACCGACCAGGACGTTTGAAAATCCACCTCTGGGACTCAGACACAGAATGGAGGTGGACCACAGGCCCATCTCCGTGGATTCAGAAAAGCCAGTTAACAAAAGCCAACACCTTCTCCTGATGAAGACAAACCCGCCAGACGCACAGCAATCAGAGGACTGGTGCCACACTGCCCAGGGTGACATAACACTGGTGGTGCAGGCCACAGTTTGACTTCAGGTCAGAGACCAGACACAGAGGTCCACACCACCACCAGCCACAGGTCCTCAACCCCACCCTCAGGTCAGAGACCAGATACGGACATCCACACCAGCCACGGGCCCTTGACCCAGACTGGACGCAGCAGAGAACTTAGGCAAGGAAAACTGAGGGACGTGCAAATCAGAAAACAAGAAGTATGATCCATGTGAGCGTGGGACCTTCTTCCACCGAGCTAATCCAAACTCATGAAGATGCTCAAAAAATATGATTTACTTCCAAACTGTGGGAATGAAGGCAGAGGTGCTGGCATGTCGGTCCATGGACCGATTCTGAGTCTTCCAACACACACAGTGCCACACTCACATCACATCTGAAGATTAACTCACAGCGGATTAAAAAAAAGACCTAAACACAGGAACTCAAGGACTTTGAGAAGGAAACATGAAGGGAAATCTTTATGTGAGATGTGACTGTGGTTTCTTAGCTATGACACAAAAAGCATAAGCAACAAGAGAGGAAAAGAAAGCAGGGAAATCAGACTTCATCACAATTTAATATGCTCTGTGCAAGGGAAAACAAATCAAGAGCTAAGATGATAGCACATGGGCCGTGGGAAACCCCGGGAAGCTCACACCCAGCTCACACCCAGAACACGTGAAGAACACATGAAGAACACATGAAGAACACATGGGACATGGGGCCCCGGGAAGCTCACACCCAGCTCACACCCAGAACACATGAAGAGCACGTGAAGAACACATGAAGAACACATGGGACATGGGGCCCCGGGAAGCTCACACCCAGCTCACACCCAGAACATGTGAAGAGCACGTGAAGAACACATGAAGAACACATGGGACATGGGGACCCAGGAAGCTCACACCCAGAACACATGAAGAACACGTGAAGAACACATGAAGAACATGTGGAACATGGGGACCCGGGAAGCTCACACCCAGCTCACACCCAGAACACATGAAGAACACATGGGATGTGGGGAACCCCGGGAAGCTCACACCCAGAACACATGAAGAACACTTGAAGAACACATGAAGAACACATGGGTCATGGGGAACCCCGGGAAGCTCACACCCAGAACACATGAAGAACACGTGAAAAACACATGAAGAACACGCGAAAAACACATGAAGAACACGTGGGACTGGGGACCCGGGAAGCTCACACCCAGAACACGTGAAGAACACATGAAGAACACATGAGGAACACGTGGGATGTGGGGACCCGGGAAGCTCATACCCAGCTCACACCCAGAACACATGAAGAACACGTGGGATGTGGGGAACCCCGGGAAGCTCACACCCAGAACACATGAAGAACATATGAAGAACACGTGGGACATGGGGAACCCCGGGAAGCTCACACCCAGAACACATGAAGAACACGTGGGACGTGGGGAACCCCGGGAAGCTCACACCTAGAACACATGAAGAACATGTGGAACATGGGAAACCCCTGGAAGCTCACACCCGGAACACATGAAGAACGTGTGAAGAACACATGAAGAACACGTGGGATGTGGGGAACCCCGGGAAGCTCACACCCAGCTCACATCCAGAACACATGAAGAACACGCGGCTGGGTGCTGGCTTCACACCTGCAGTTCTTGCTACCTGAGGGGCTGAGAGAGGAGGACCGTGGTATGAGCACACTCAAGAGACCCCCTTCTTAACCAGTAGTGGGCAGAGGGGGGTGCAGATGTCGCGGAACCGGCCTGGCCTTCCCTCGGCAGCTGGACACAGAATTACACACACCCCTGCCGTGGCACCCAAAGGAAGTGAAAAGAATCGTGCAAACAAAAGTGCGCACAAGTTTACACTCCCACAGGGAAACATCAGCGCTCAGCATTCGAGGTGTGGATCCGCCCGACGCCAGCTATCTATGTGGAAGAAAATCACTCCCAGAAAAGGACACGCTCCAACCCTGTGACAATCCTGGGTGCACCTTGAAAGGATGCTGGGCGACAGAACCAGACACACAAGGCCTTCCTTCCCTCTGTGCTGACTGGCTGTGCAGGCCCTGTGCGGGGGCCTGGGAACAGACACGGTGTTCACGGTCCTGACCCCGGGGTCGGCGGGGCGTGGTGGGAAGGTCCCGTCCTGGTGGGCGTCTGGCAGGGGAGCTCTGAACCTGGTTCAGATTTCTCAGTCTGATTTTTGTCTCCCCGTCCCTGCCCTTCCCCGTCCACTGCCCTGGGCAGGACCTCTGGCCAGAGGGGCTCCCTGCCTGTCCAGCCTACTCTTTACCCCCACAAGGCCGACAGGACGCTGGGAAATGGGTTCCCATTGCGCCACCCACCAGCCAAGCCGGGACAGTCATCCTGTAGAGGGCATGATCGTGCCTGCCCATGCTTGGGCCAGAGCCGCTGCCCAGCTGACCACGTGTATCCTTTAGCATCTCCAGGTGACCCTCCTCCTCGCCCCCTCCACCAGGCTGTGTCGCCCTCCCCTGACCACCTCTCCCGTGCACGTGGTGGCTCCAGTGGGCCTTGGATGGACAGGAAGGTCAGGCTTGGTGCATCCTTGAATCTGTGTGTCCTACAAACACACCCGCTTCCCGGAGACCAGGCCGGTGTCCTCCCCAGGGAGAGATCCAGGCCAGTGGCCGCAGCAGCACGGGGCCACGGCGACCCAGAGCCCCCAGGAGGGGCTGTTCTTCCGCTGTCTGGGCGCAGACACACAGCTCGGTCCATCTGACCCGGCTGAGGCCACCGGCGCAGAGGCTGGAGACAGACTGTCCCACAGGAGCCCGGGCAGGCCGCTGGCGGTGAGGCCTGGGAGGAGGGCGCGGTCAGCCCTGCCACCGTCCACACGGGTCCTGAGGTGCCCTGCAGAGCCACGCGCAGGCCGCAGCCCCGCCCAGGACCAGGAAGTTTACGAGCTGAGCCCTAATGAAGGTCCTCGTGCACCCAGAGCAACACGGAAAGGGAAGGCGCTGAGGCTCCAGACAGACAAACACACCACAGGGGAGAAAAGCCCAGGGACAGGGCACCCCCACCCACCCACTCCCCCACATTCAGACACTGACCTCCTCCCAGCCCCGCCGCCATGGCCGCCTCCACCATGTCCGTCTGCTCCGACGCCTGCACCCACGCCTCCTGGCAGGTGGACGACTGCCCAGAGAGCTGCTGCGAGCCCTGCGGCGCCCCCAGCTGCTGCCAGCCCCGCGGCTGCGCCCCCGCCCCCTGCCTCACCTTCCTCTGCTCCCCAGCGGGCTGTGCGTCCAGCCCCTGCTGCCAGTCCGTCTGCGCCAGCTGCTGCACACCCTCCTGCTGCCAGCCGTCTAGCTGCCAGCCCTGCTGCTGCCCCTGCTCAGCCTGCCAGCCGTCCTGCTGCATGCCCGTCTGCTGTAAGCCCATGTGCTGCAAGCCAGTGTGCTGTGAGCCTGTGTGCTGTGAGCCCGTGTGCTGCAGACCCGTGTGCTGTGAGCCCGTGTGCTGTGAGCCCGTGTGCTGCAGACCCGTGTGCTGTGAGCCCGTGTGCTGTGAGCCCGTGTGCTGTGAGCCCGTGTGCTGCAGGCCCGTGTGCTGTGAGCCCGTGTGCTGTGAGCCCGTGTGCTGCGGGGCTTCCTCCTGCTGCTGCCAGTCCTCCAGCTGCCAGCCCTGCTGCCGCCCCTGCCCGCCCTGCCCGCCGTCCTCCAGCGTGTCCCTGCTGTGCAGGCCCGTGTGCAGGCCCGCCTGCTGCGTGCCCACCTCCTCCTGCTGTGCCCCCTGCTGCCAGCCCGGCTGCTGCCGCCCGGCGGCCTCGTGCGTGTCCCTGCTGTGCCGCCCTGCCTGCTCCCGCCAGGCCTGCTGTGGCTCCCCGGGCCAGTGCAGCTGCTGAGCTCTGGGGTGTCCTCTAAGTGCTGTCCTCACCACTGCCTGCCCCACAACCTGCCAGCCACAGGGCACAAGGGACCCCTCCCTCAGGGACCATCTGCCCCTTGCCTGGGGTCCTGCTGCTCCCAGGATCTGCCCTGGGATGCCCCTCCCAGCTGGTCTAGCTGCTCCTGAGCCATAACCCACCCTCCCCTCCCGGCCACTCCCCACGCCGTCTCCCCACTGGTCCTAATAAAGCTGCTCAGCATCACCCCGCCTCTGTCCTGGCTTCAACGTGGGGATGTGGAGGGGAAGGTGAAGGTCTAGGTGGTGCTGAGAGCCCCTCAGGCCCGGCCCCCCGGGGACCTGTGGGGCTCAGCCCCAGGTCCACTGGGCCCCTCAGGGGGGAGTCCTGGGAACCAAGACCAGGATTCCCCAGGGAAGCCAAGACCTCCGCACTGCACTTGACCTTCACACCTGGGCCTGGACTCACTTCCCGGGCCTCCACAGAGGCCCTCCGGGGCCGAGGTCCCGCCTGGGCCTGGCCTGGCTCCCTGGGCCTCACCAGCTTGCCTCCCACGGTGACCTTGCTGGGATGGCAGCCTCCCACTGCCCCACGGCCGCAGGCGCAGCCCTCAGAGAGACAATGGCCCCACAGCAGGAGCCTCTGCAGGCCAGGAGGCCAGCCCGCAGAAACCGCCACAGGAGGCCAGCCCCGCAGAAACAGCCACAGGAGGCCAGCCCGCAGAAACGGCCACAGGACTGCCTCATCCACATGGTAGGACACTGTGAGCTGGCGCTGTGAGCAGAGCGGCAGGGGGCAGCCAGGCCGGCGGCAGAGGGCAGCCAGGCCAGCAGCAGGGGGCAGCCAGGCCGGCGTCAGGGGGCAGCCAGGCCGGCAGCAGGGGGCAGCCAGGCCAGCGGCAGGGGGCAGCCAGGCCGGCGGCAGAAGGGCCAACAGAGCTCGCGTGGACCCCAAATTCATCCTGAATTGCGGGCACGATCCTGCCATGTTCTCAAATACAAGTTAACAATACCAACAAAGTGGAACTTCAGTCTGTCTTCAAAAGATACGGACTTTTGTGTGATAGTTCAGCATGAAGGCCTTTGCTCACACCTGTGATCCCAGCTACTCAGGAGGCTGAAACCTGGAGGATCACAGTCGGAAGCCAGCCTGGACAGAAGAGTCTGAGACTCGATCTCCAAAATAAGGAGCAAAACACCAGACTGGAAGCATGGCTCTGGTGGTAAAATACCCCAGGAGTAAAAATGCCAAGTGAGAGCATGAATGAGGTCCTGAGTGCAAGCTCTGTACACACAGACACGCGCACTGTGCACACGCTCCGTACACACACACGCGCACTGTGCACACACGCATGCACACACACACAAGCACACTCACTCCCAAGCTTAGCATAAGCCACAGGTATTCTGGATTTATCTAGAAAAACAGGCAGAATTCTAGTGCCAAAACCAGCAGAGAGAGTGAGAAAGAGACAGACAGAGATAGGAGACCTTGGAGGGGAGAGATGGAGAAAGATAAAGAGGAGAGAGCAAGAGGCGGGAAGGGGAGGGAGGGGAGAGAGAGAGGGGAAAGTAAGATGGACACACTGTAGACCCAGCTCATAGAAACACAGAAGTAAGAGGTTCTAAAGAGAAGATTAGCATAGGCAAACCTGCCCTAAAGAACCTGAGTCCTATGTCTCCTCATTACAGAAAACAATGCAGATGTCCCTTTGCCAGAACTAGAAGGCAGACGTGGTACACGCCTGTAACCCAGCCTCGGGAGGCAGAGCAGGAGGCCAGCTGGGTGCCAGGGTGGGCTCCAGGCCAGCCTGATTCACCAACAACAGCACAACACATTAGAAGTCGCGGCCCCACACCACCAGCAACACCAATTCTGGGTTTAAGTGCAAAGACGTAGCCAGGTGCCGGTGGCTCACGCCTGTCATCCTAGCTACTCAGGAGGCTGAGACCTGAGGATCACAGCTCAAAGCCAGCCCGGGCAGGAACATCTGTAACACTCTCACCTCTGATAAACCACTCAGAAAACCAGAAGTAGTGCTGTGGCTCAAGTGGTAGAGCACTGGCCTTGAGCTGAAGAGCTGAGGGACAGCGCCCAGGCCCAGAGTTCAAGCCCCACGACCGACCAAAATAAATAAATAAATAAGTGCAAAGAAGTAAAGTCAGTACCGTGAGAGACAGCAGCAGCCCACACACACCCATGTTCACCCCCACATAGCCCCCGTGCACACCCATGCACACCTACATACACCCCACCCACACCCATGTTCACCCCCACATAGCCCCCGTGCACACCCACGCACACCTA
The DNA here is from genome assembly GCF_024711535.1 of Dipodomys merriami. Classification (NCBI taxonomy): domain Eukaryota; kingdom Metazoa; phylum Chordata; class Mammalia; order Rodentia; family Heteromyidae; genus Dipodomys; species Dipodomys merriami. Next base: position 121,303,256 of record NW_027203381.1, read on the forward strand.
CGTACACCCCACGCACACCCATGTTCACCCCCACATAGCCCCCGTGCACACCCATGCACACCTACATACACCCCACGCACACCCATGTTCACCCCCACATAACCCCCGTGCACACCCACGCACACCTACGTACACCCCACGCACACCCATGTTCACCCCCACATAGCCCCCGTGCACACCCACGCACACCTACGTACACCCCACCCACACCCATGTTCACCCCCACATAGCCCCCGTGCACACCCATGCACACCTACGTACACCCCACGCACACCCATGTTCACCCCCACATAGCCCCCGTGCACACCCATGCACACCTACGTACACCCCACCCACACCCATGTTCACCCCCACATAGGCCCGTGCACACCCATGCACACCTACATACACCCCACCCACACCCATGTTCACCCCCACATAGCCCCCGTGCACACCCATGCACACCTACGTACACCCCACCCACACCCATGTTCACCCCCACATAGCCCCCGTGCACACCCATGCACACCTACGTACACCCCACCCACAGCCATGTTCACCCCCACATAGCCCCCGTGCACACCCATGCACACCTACGTACACCCCACCCACACCCATGTTCACCCCCCATAGGCTCGTGCACACCCATGCACACCTACGTACACCCCACCCACACCCATGTTCACCCCCACATAGCCCCATGCACACCCACGCACACACCTACATATACCCCACCCACACCCATGTTCACCCCCCATAGGCCTGTGCACACCCACGCACACCTACGTACACCCCATGCACACCCATGTTCACCCACGCACACCTCATGTTCACCCCACCCACACCCATGTTCACCCCCCCATAGCCCCGTGCACACCCTCGCACACCTCACAGCCCATGCCCACCCGCTCCACAGGCCATGCATGCCCACATCCATACCATGATCATCCTACACCCACCCGTGCTCACCCCTGCATTCACCGTAGCCGACTTCACAGCGTGGACGGAGCGGCCATGCCGGCGGAGGCGCGCACTGGCACTGGGACTGAACTCCCGGTGGAATGCGGGGCCACCGCGACCGTGCTGGGCCACCGTCGGAGAACAGCATGGCGTCACCGCGGGCTTGTCAGGTTCATGGAGACTGTGGCCTGGGGGGCAGGGGCTCTGCCATGAGGAGGACCACAGAACGGGGGTCACGGGGCAGGGTGGAGGTCATGGGGCAGAGTGGGGTCATGGGACAGGGTAGGGGTCACATGGCAGGGCTGGGGTCATGGGACAGGGTGGGGTCATGGGACAGGGTGGGTCATGGACAGGATGGGGTCATGGGGCAGGGTAGGGGTCATGGGGCAGGGTTGGGGGTCATGGTGGGGGTCTTGTTCCACTTCCATCAAAGGACAGAGAAACAGCAAATCACTCTGGGAAATAAAAAACAATGGAGTGGACATGGCTGAAGACTCAGATGTGAAAGGTAAAATAACAGGAAAATCCAGCCGGGCGCAGAGCTCAGCCAGTCATCCCAGCTACTCAGTAGACAGAGCTCTGAGGACCACGGTTCAAAGCCAGCCTGGGCAGGAAAGTCTGTGAGACTCTGATCTCCAATGAACCACCAAAAACTGGAAGTAGCGCTGTGGCTCATGTGGTAGGGCACTTGCCTTGAAGAGCTGAGGGACAGCGCCCAGGCCCAGAGTTCAAGCCCCATGATGAACAACAACAAAAAATCAGGAAAATCTCCTGGAGGAAAGGTCAAAGGTAAGCCTGAAGAACTGAGGGAAAACGAGCAGACAGGAAAGGGAGGCCCGGAAGAGCTGGAGTCTCCCCAGCCGGGATTTTTACTGTCAAGGTGATGGAGGAGGGGTGAGGTCACACGGGTCGGGTGATGAGCCGGCGGCTGGCGACCGCCCTACCCTTCCCTTGTGTGTCTAGGTTCCCTCCCCCACCCGTCATTAGCTTATCCTGAAACAGCGCGAGACTTCCTGAGAGGAGCGTGAAGACTCCGAAAGCCAGAGTCCTCCCCGGCCCCAGAGCAGAGGAAGACAGAAATGGGGGGACCCACCGCAGGAGAGGAGGCCCCTGTCCCGGGCCCGCCCACGTGCTCCAGCGGCACAGGCGGAACCTGCCCTGCCCGGCCAGCTGTGTTCCTGAGACGTGCACATTCTTCTTCATGCTTATTGCTTTAAAGTGCCCAAGGCAATAAAGCACTGGGGAGGGGTGTCAGGCCGGGTCCCCCCCCGCAGGAGAGGGTCCACGTCTGAGCCTCCAGGAGCAGACAGCACCGGAGCCAAAGGGGGGCAGAGGAGGCGTCCTGGGGCAGGCGTGCAAAGAACCGGCACTAACGACCGGCCGCGGCCAGAGGCAGCACCACCAGGAAGAGAGGCTCGTAAACCTCGGCGGGGACAACACGCTGGGGTATAAAAGCCCACACATGCCCAGGCCCACACACTCACACACACTCCACTCGCTCACACACACCCTCACCTCCTCCCAGCCCCGCCGCCATGGCCGCCTCCACCATGTCCGTCTGCTCCAGTGACCTGAGCTATGACAGCCGGGTCTGCCTGCCCGGCTCCTGCGATTCCTGCTCCCACGCCTCCTGGCAGGTGGACGACTGCCCAGAGAGCTGCTGCGAGCCCTGCGGCGCCCCCAGCTGCTGCCAGCCCCGCGGCTGCGCCCCCGCCCCCTGCCTCACCTTCCTCTGCTCCCCAGCGGGCTGTGCGTCCAGCCCCTGCTGCCAGTCCGTCTGCGCCAGCTGCTGCACACCCTCCTGCTGCCAGCCGTCTAGCTGCCAGCCCTGCAGCTGCCCCTGCTCAGCCTGCCAGCCGTCCTGCTGCGTGCCTGTCTGCTGTAAGCCCGTGTGCTGTGAGCCCATGTGCTGCAGACCCGTGTGCTGTGAGCCCGTGTGCTGTGAGCCCATGTGCTGCAGGCCCGTGTGCTGTGAGCCCGTGTGCTGTGAGCCCATGTGCTGCAGACCCGTGTGCTGCAGACCCGTGTGCTGTGAGCCCGTGTGCTGCAGACCCGTGTGCTGTGAGCCCGTGTGCTGCGGGGCTTCCTCCTGCTGCTGCCAGTCCTCCAGCTGCCAGCCCTGCTGCCGCCCCTGCCCGCCCTGCCCGCCGTCCTCCAGCGTGTCCCTGCTGTGCAGGCCCGTGTGCAGGCCCGCCTGCTGCGTGCCCACCTCCTCCTGCTGTACCCCCTGCTGCCAGCCCGGCTGCTGCCGCCCGGCGGCCTCGTGCGTGTCCCTGCTGTGCCGCCCTGCCTGCTCCCGCCAGGCCTGCTGTGGCGGCTCCCCGGGCCAGTGCAGCTGCTGATGGGCGCGGTCGGGCTCTCATGGGCTGCCTCTGCTCTGGGCATGGCCCCTCAGGATCCCCCGGCCCCCAGAATCACCCCTCTCCCGAGGAGCAGCCTCCCCTCTGTGGCCTGGCAGCCACCCGTCGTCATGGTCCCCGGCCTCTCCAGTTCACACCTGCATTCATGTGACAAAAGCCAATTGCTGTAACCAATAAAGCCTGTGCTCTGGGGACACATCCTGCGTTCTGAGCCTCCTCTGAGCCCAAGCCAGCCCGGGCTGGGCTGTGCGTCCACCGCCTGTGAAATTCAGGCTTCGTTTGAGGAGGGTGCCCAGGATAGCGGGCCGCAGAGACACACTTGGCCCGGGCCGCCTCCACCCGCCCAACGTGTACGCCCTGCGCTCAGGCTCTAGAAGTTCCCGTGGACCCCAGAGAACTCGGGGCCACCTGACATCCCTTTCCACTCAGGGCTTAAGGAGACACAAAGCAGGGGACACTGTGTGGACAGGGGGGAGGGTAGACAGGGCCGTGGTCCAGTGAACCCCCGTGTGGGGCGGGGGGGGGGACGGCCGGGCCAGCAGCCGGCCAAGCACCAACAGCTAAGGGCAGGGATTTCCAACTGCCAGTGGCCCGCCGAGGTGCCTCCACCCCAGGCCTGAGCCCACGCTGGGGTCAGGGCTTGGACCCAGAAGAGCGGAGCGGAGCTGCTGGGCCACCCGGTGAGGACTCGGAGCTGTCTGTGACAGCAGGCTCCGCACAAGCCTTACGACAGAGACACCGCCAACACGCGCTCGGGCGCCACGCGGCCGCCCGTGTGAACGCTCCCGGCAGTCCGTGGTGCTCACCTGACACACGTGGAGAATGAGCCACTCAACTCGTGAACAGGACAGGAAGGGAAAAGCAGGAGAGAGCACTGGGAGGTGCTCCTTACCTGACTGGTGAGATGGTGGCCCCTCTGTACATCACCTTTATAATAGCAATAAAAACATGTGCTACAAAGTCAGTTGTTCAAACAACAATGAATGCTAGTGGGAATGTGAACTACTACAGCCACTTGGACAGCGGTCTGGAGGTTCCTTACAAAACCAAACATAGACCTTCCCTGTGACCCAGCCAGCATTCCCAGGCATCTATCTACCCAGAGCATCACCAGCCAGGTTACTGTAAAGAAAGACACCTGCACACCCATGTTCACTGCTGCACTATTCACAATAAAGTTATGGAGAGAGCCAGATGCCCCACAAGGGATGAGCAGATCAATAAAATGTGATGTTTGTACACAATGGAATTTTACACAGCCATTAGAACGAATAAGATTCTATCATTTGTTCACATATAGGAGGACCAAAAGGAGGATAAGAACACAATGCTATGTGCCTCTGATCATATAAAATAATCTTTGTCGAAATGAACTCCAGGACCTGGGAACAGAAGTTTTTTTTCTATAATGTTTTGAAAGGTTGTGTCATTTTCGGGGAAATGGATGGATCTAGAGCAAACTCAGTAAGGTGAGCCAAACTTAGAGAGACAGATGGTACATGTTGTCTCTCCCTTGTGGGGGCTAGAGCTAAAGGCCGTGATAATCCTTATTCACAAACGAGGAGACTAAAGGAAGATACCAGCTGGGGAGGAACCCAAGGTGTAACTCTCCTGAACATGTTAAATGCTATTTATTGAATTCCAGGAATCAAAAACATGGGTTATTTATGTTGCTTTAAAAAAAAAAGTCAGCCAGGCGCCAGTGGTTCAGGCCGGTCATCTTAGCTACTCAGGATCTGAGGATTACAGTTCGAAGCCAGCCTGGGCAAGGAAAGTCTGTGAGGCTTATCTCCAATAAACCACTCAGAAAAAGCTGGAAGTGGAGCTGTAGCTCCAGTGGTAGAGCATTACTCTTGAGCACAAAGAAGCTCAAGGACAGCACCCAAGCCCAGAGTTCAAGCCCTAGGACTAGCCAAAACTAAACTAAACTAAACTAAACCTGTCAGTGTAAGAGAGAGCTACATGCAAGTGAAGGTCAGTGGTAAACTTGTCTTACACGAGCAAGCCCTTAATCTGATCTCCTAGATCACTCTCACTCACATACACACACACACACAGGTGAAGTCCAACTGGATTTCTCTATCTGAAAGATGCAGGAAAGCAGTCAGTCCATTACAAGTCCACCGGAGGACAGAAAAGGCCTCCTGCCCTCCCCGTGGTTCGGCTGACCCACGTCTTTCTCTAGGCTTGGGGTCCACATGATCTGGAGCCTGCTCAACCTGACGCACTCCGTCCTGCATTCCTGCTGATGTGGCATCCTCTCCACTTCTGTTTTTATGAGCGATTTATCTTCTTGCGAACGGGGTTCTGTGTTGTGGATTTCCTACGCTGCGTTGCGGACGTGCCATCGTCGCCCACCCCGCACTGTCCCCACCGGGAAGTCTACGGCCGTCTCAGCTCTTTTGTGTGAGGTCTCACTCCATCGTCTTCAGGAGTCCCATCTTATTTTTGGTTTCTGCCACCTTAGTATGAGGTCATTTGTGGTTTTCTTTATGTTTTATGCTGATGTTTTATGAGACTCTTGGATCTCTCTAGTTTAGTTTAAAAAATAAATTGTTTCCTCAAAAATTAGTCAATCGTTCAGTTACTTTCTCTGCCCCCCAAGTGTGTTGGACTATGCTTGTATGTTGGACCATGATTTTGCTTCACATGGCCCTCTTCTTTCTTAATTTTTCTTCACCCTTTTTCAGATTACATAATTACCAGCATTATCTTCACATTCAGTGACTGTTTTATTTTTTGGTTTTTGTGCTGGCACTGTGGCTTGAACTCAGGGCCCTGTGTTCTCAAGTCTGGCTTTCTACCTCAAGCCACACCTCCAACCTAGCTTTTGGTTGGTCAGTTGGAAATGGAGTCTTACAGGCTTTTCTCCCCCCAGGCTTGCTACGAAGTGCAATTGTCTAATCTCAGCCTCCTGAGGTGCTAGGATGACAAATGTGAGTCTCAGGTGCCTGGGTATCCTCAGAGAACTTTTCTATCAGGAGGCTCCGAACTCCACATTCCAGGTCCCCCAACACAGGACTGTGACACCTGGTCCTTGGATACAACTGCCCTCCTGCACCCATACATGGAGTGTGACTTCCCACCACCCAGGAAGATGCTGGCTCTTGTGTCTCTCAGAGTCTCCTCCATGACTACTTCTGTTCAGCACACATGGTACCTGGAAGCCTTTCATCCCCGAGGCTAACTAAGCACTTTCCCCACCGAAGCCCCCAGACTCTTTTCCCTGATCCATTTTCTGTGGCAAGACACAGCCCTCTCCAGGATTATTTCATACATTCATCCCTTTATTCATTTGTCCCCTATTCCCATTGCTGGTAGACGCATGAGACCAGAGCTGATGGCACACAGTATATGCCTATTAAATGAGCAAATGAACTCTTGTCAGCGATTATATGCCAGGGTTAGCTAACTTTCTGTGAAAGGCCAAACATAAATGTTTTAATTTTGCAAGATGATGCAAAAGTAGCTGCTGGCAACACATATACAAATGGGCCTGCTGTGTTCCAACAAAGCTTTATTTATAAAAACAGGCAATGGGCCAAATGTGTTCCATAAACCATAGCTTGCCAACTTCTGCATTGAACTTTCTTGTGTAATACAAAAGGTCAAATAACTAATAAAACTGTAAATTATTACCTCAGTCTTCATCAACAGCATGAGAATAAATAAGGAAATGAGACAGTGTACATTAGGTTAAGACAGATGTGCTACACACACAACAGTGGCCTTGAAAGCAACAGCCCAAAGTCTACAGTAAGTAAACTGAATATCCTGTTTATGGAAGATTAGCCTCCAGGGTGAAGTTATTTGTGGGTGAGTCTATGCAGGAAGCCGCATCCCAAGATAATAAGATGTTAGGGCAGGTATGATAAAAATATCACACAGAAGACACGGCTGTGTTGTGTTGTTGGGACACCTGGGCTGGGTATAAAAGCTGCCCAGAGCAGGAGCCAGACATTACCACCTCCTTCCCACCAGCCAGCCTCCACCATGTGCCACACCAGCTGTTCCACAGGCTGCCAGCCGACTTGCTGTGTGTCCAATCCCTGCCAGTCATCCTGCTCTGTGTCCAGTCCCTGCCAGCCGGCCTGCTGTGTGTCCAGCCCCTGCCAGTCATCCTGCTGTGTGTCCAGTCCCTGCCAGCCATCCTGCTGTGTGTCCAATCCCTGCCAGTCTTCCTGCTGCGTGTCCAATCCCTGCCAGTCATCCTGCTGTGTGTCCAGTCCCTGCCAGTCATCCTGCTGTGTGCCTGTGAGCTGCAGACCTGCCATGTGCATTCCTGTGAGATTGCAGGTGGCCTGCTGCTCTCCTGTGAGCTGTAGACCTAGTGTGTGTGTGGCTCCTTCCTGCCAGTCCTCCGTGTGTGTTCCTGTGAGCTGCAGGCCTGCTGTGTGTGTGGTCCCCAGCTGCCAGTCCTCTGGGTGCTGCCAGCCATCCTGTCCCACCCTGGTCTGCAGACCTGTGTCCTGCAGCACCTCTGCCTGCTGCTGACCAGCAGAGCCCAGCCTGCTCTTCCCAGCACGTGCGCCCGCATCCACACCCTTCCCAGCACCTGTGCTCTGTGGCCACGGTGCAGCACCTGAGGCAGGTGTAGGGTCTGCTCACCCAACCCTGGACTTCCCAGTGAGAACACAGAGGACAGCCGAATGATCCAGATCACCCTGTCCCTGTCCCTGGAGAAGTTCTGGGAACCAGTTCCTTCTCTTCTCCATGTGAACCAAATAAATTCATGTTTGTAGCACACCTCTTGTCTCTCTCTCTCTCTCATCTTCAATTGTGAAGCTGTCTCCGTAAACCATAGGACACAAATGTGGCCCATACCCCTCCTCTGCCTGCCCTCCCCCTCCCCTCCTCTCCACTGGCCCTCCCCTCCTCTCCACTGTCCCTCCCCTGCTGGCCCTCCCCCTCCCCTCCTCTCCACTGTCCCTCCCCTGCTGGCCCTCCTCCTCCCCTCCTCTCCACTGTCCCTCCCCTGCTGGCCCTCCCCTTCCCCTCTACTCCACTGTCCCTCCCCTGCTGGCCCTCCTCCTCCCCTCCTCTCCACTGTCCCTCCCCTGCTGGCCCTCCTCCTCCCCTCCTCTCCACTGTCCCTCCCCTGCTGGCCCTCCTCCTCCCCTCCTCTCCACTGTCCCTCCCCTGCTGGCCCTCCTCCTCCCCTCTTCTCCACTGTCCCTTCCCTGCTGGCCTTCCCCCCTCCTCTCCACTGTCCCTACCCTGCCAGCCCTCCCCACTCTCTCTCCTCTGTACCCCACTGAGCTGACCAGGAACATCTTGGTGTGGGATGGCCCCACCCCTGCTGAATTCCCAGCACCTGGGAGCAATGGTAGAGGAAGACCCAGTATGAGGGGTATGTGGGAAACAGGCCTGGACCTCAAAGCTCCTGCCAGACCCTGAAGGAGTCCATATCAGGGAGGACAGGGATCACATCTCTCACAACAACAACACTAATACCAAGAGAAGCTGCTCTCAGAGCAGAAGGTCAGAGAAGCCCCTGTCCAGCCCCAGCCCAGAGGCCTGCTGGAGACCAGAGACAGGAGACTAGAGGCTGGAGGCCAGAGATCAGAGGCAGGGACCCTACCCACTCCCACTGGGGGAAAAAAAATGTGTGAAGACCTCTCTGTGTAACAGGCATCTGAAAACTCCCCAGTTGATTCAACATAATGCACACACACACACACACACACACACACACACACACACACACACACACACACACACACACACACACACACACACGACCTGGCAGCAGAGATGCATTTCCAGGGGAAATTCTACTTTTATCAATTTTAGTTGCTCAATATATATTGCCTAATATCCAATCAAAGATGATAAGGCACCTAAGTCAGCAAGGAAGAGCCAGCTAATCATCAAGAGGCTAAATCAGCCAAAGCAGACTCACTAGCCCAGGCTCAGAGCTGTCAGACACAAACTTCACAGCAAGTCAGGTGATTAAGGCAGACACCAAAACACACCGTGGAAGACGAGCTGCGACGGGCTCTGGGGACTCGAACAGAGGCAGACAGGAATCAGGAGCAGTGAGGTACAAGGGGAACAGTGACCGTGGGGAAGGCACAGGCCCAGAGCGAGGGGCGCTGGGACCATGGCAGGCCACGGCTGATGTTTGCAGTTGGAGCCCTGGGAGGAGAGGGGGCAGGGGAGACCAGCAGAAGAGACACTAAGGAGTTGACAACAGTAATTACATGGAGCTTCCCCTCCCCCGTCCCCCACAAAGGTAGATGCACCTTATGCAACCTATGGCTCTCAGGAACCAGTCAGCTGCTGGTGGAGATGGGTTGTCTGGTTTTTTTCTTGTTTGTTCTCTTTTCTCTCTTTTGAGGGGAGAAAAGGGGACAGAAGTGTAGGGAGGGTGAGCAAATGTAGCAGTGGTATTCAGTAGACACTATGTGGAAAATGAACTTTGCAACTTGTGGGCAGGGACAGGAGGGGGAAGCTGGGGGAAAGCGAAGGAAGGAGTGGCGTTGTACAAGAAGAAGTGTACTCATTACCCGGCCCGTGAGGCCGTCACCCCTCTTACAACACCTTAACAACCACAACAAAAAGTTCTCTTAAAAAACCAAAGTTCCTACTCAGGAGTCTGAGACCTGAGGATTGTGGTTCAAAGCCAGCCCAGGCAGGAAGGTCCATGAAACTCTTATCTCCAATAAACTACTCAGAAAAAGCCAAAAGTGGTGCTATGGCTCAAGTGGTAGAGTGCTAGCCTTGAGCAAAAGAAGCTCAGGGACAGTGCCCAGGCCCTGACTTCAAGTCCAGAACTGGCAAAAAATAAAGAAGAAATTGTGGAAGCGTGCAGATTAAAATGCCACACACAGGAAACAAAGGTATGTAAAGTGCTAAGACAGTGGCCAGCCCTGTGGAAGGAAAGCACCTTAACAAATGAAGAGAAGCAAATACATTTGAGATAAACCAAAATTAAGAGCGACTCCATTAACAACAAACATGGATGCAATAAATCTTGAAGAAATCTCCTTGCAGAGGACTTGTTTCAAAGAGAAGACAAGTAAGTCTTGGCAAGATAGTTGCTGCCTAAGTGAAAATAGTAGCAATGCTTGGCGGAACTCTTAACATAAGTAGAAGCAAAATATGATGGCAGAGACCCCAAAGGCAGAGAGGGAGGGGGAGGTGCCGAAAGGTGGAACAGAGATATTCCTGTCTTACTAAAGCTGTGTATTGTAAACACAATACACCATTCTCTTGGCTAGGTCAAGAGAATTGACAAGATAGATAATTAATTGGCCTTATTTCGAGAATGAAATGTAATACCCAAGGACTCTAAACCAAACCCAAAAGAAGTGTAACAAAGAGAAAAGGATAGATGGGATAAATAGCAGGGGATTATCAAGATGGTACGTGCAGTTAAATACATCAGTGAACATCTGAGCTCTAGAATCACCAGACAGAGATTTCCAAATTAGATTTTTTTTAAAAAAAAGCAAAGCCCAACAAGATTCTGTTTAACAGAAATCCACTAGAATATAGGTTAACGCCAGGTGTCCGTGGCTCATGCCTGTGATATCAAACACTGTAGATCTCAGAGTAAGTAGTGGTAGAAGGCAGGGCGGAGCACAGCTCAAGCGGTAGCACACCTGCCCTTTAAGCACAAGGCTCTGAGTTCAAACCCCAGTTCTATATGCAGATAGAGCAGAAAGCACTGACGAAGAAGATATCTAATTGGTGGCTTAAAAGGTTCAATGTGCCAGGCATGGTGATGCAAGCCTGTCATCTGACCTACTTGGAAGGTAGAGATGGAGACCAATTTGAGCATAAAAGAACATTAGAATTCATGAGAGTCCATCTCAATCAATGGCTGGGCCGAGCTGCTCACACTGGTCATCCCGACCTTGGGGCAGGTTGGCAGGAGAATGGCCCAGGCCACCCCTGGAGTACAGGAAGAGTCTACCCTGGAAATAACCAGGCAAAAAGGGCTGGAGGGCTGGCTCAAGGGCCACAGTGCCTGCCCAGCCAACACCAGGCTATATATTGCAATCTGATGCCCCCCAACCAGGCTCAGTTCACCAGGAACACGTGACACTTCTTACCATCACCGAGTATCTGGACAACAGAGGAATATCAGACTTCGTGGGATATCTGGGCATCACAGAGTAGCCAAGACCGAACAGAAGAATGCTGGCCAGGCAGGCAGACAGACACGTGGCCACATAGACAGGCAAGGGCCACATGGGCCTTGAGGCCTGAGGGAGCCACCAAATGGCAAACTCCAACAGGATACAGCTGGCCGAGGTGAAGGGGAGGGAGAGGGCGCATGCACGACAGGACGCAGAGGCTCCCCTGGCCGCCCGGCCGCCACTCCACCCTGGCCGGCCAGCCTGCTCTGCTTCTCAGGGCTGTGCCCAACGCCTGCTGCCCACCACAGGGCAGCCCCTCGGCCCTCAGCATGGACCCCAGACCACCCTGTGTGCAGTGTGGGCACCGCTGCCGTGTGGCCTGGAAATGCATGCCCCTCGGCTAGCGCCAGGCTCCTGCGTGCCCGCCTGCACACTCCCCACCCCCACAGCTGAGCTCTCCTCTCCTGCTTCGTTCCCTTCTTCCAGTGGCATTTCCCGTTCTATTCCCCTTCCTTCAATGTGAATTTAAGGAAAACTGGAATTGTACCTGTTTCTCCTAAGTTAACAAATCCCTAGACCTCGTGGTCTTCCTTGCTGTGTTCTGAGCCTGTTTCCATGGACCCGCTGTGTGTGGAGTGTAGCAGCACAGGGGGCTGAGACAGGCCCGGGGCCTTGCTGCAGGGGCTCAGAGCCTCTGCCTGCCCCCCCCCCACCACCAGCAGCAGTGGAAGTTTCCAGAGCATCCTCCCACTGGTGAGGCCACACCCCTGCATGCATGTGCAGGTGTGCATAGCACAGGAGTGCAAGGCACTCCGACGTGTGTGTGCGTGTGAGAATCCTGCTGCATGTGTGCAGGAGCATGCAGGAGTGTGCAAGTCATTCCTGTGTGCACGTGTGGTGACACGTGCACAAACTACCTGCGCGTGCAAAACTGTTTCCATGTGCACTTGCCTTGTGAGGGTGGATGTGGTGCATTTGTGTGCATCTGTGCACGCACGTGTGTGGAGCATATACATGGGGTGTGCCCAGTCAGGACTCTTGACCCAGGTTGACCGCTTCTAGTTCCCCAACTTAAATGACACAGTAGGTACCAGGCCACCTCAGCTCCAGGCCATCAAACCACCAGGGAACTCAAATCCAGTAAGTAACAAGGCTTGAGCCCAAGTACAGCAGGAAGAACTCCGGGTCAGAGGCATCCGTGTCGCACCTGTGGAGAACCAGGGCCTGGGAAGGGCAGGTCTGCCCTCTCCCAGAAGTCTAACACGGAGTGGGCTCGCAGCATGGCAGGAGAGGAGCTGATGGCCCCTGATGGCAGTGGAGAGTCACACAGCTGATGTGGAGGAATGGGGAAATCCAGCTGCTTTGCTGGAGGAACTCCACAGGACCCAGAAGCAGAGCCCTGGGTCCTGCCTCCAGGCCCTTGTCCCCCAGGACACGGAGGCCGCATCTTTGACACTGTGACCCCCTATGCAATCGCTGTGTGGACTCCAGTCTTTTTTTTTTTTTGTCGGTCGTGGGGCTTGAACTCTGGGCCTGGGCGCTGTCCCTCAGCTCTTCAGCTCAAGGCGAGCGCTCTACCACTTGAGCTACAGCGCCACTTCCGGTTTTCTGATGGTTTATTGGAGATAGGAGTCTCACAGTCTCTCCTGCCCGGGCTGGCTTTGAACCGCGATCCTCAGATCTCAGCCTCCTGAGTAGCTAGGATTACAGGCGTGAGCCACCAGCGCCTGGCTACTGGACTCCAGTCTTGACAAAAGCCCCAGGCGCCAGTGACCTCACCACAGCCAGGGCTCAGACCGCCTCCTGTCTGCCTTCTGACACTCAGGAAACCAAGCCAGAGCAGCGAGAGCATACTGTAACAACGGAGGCAGCCATGCACTAGAGGTGATATTTATTTGAAAGTGAGGATTAGAAGAGGATGCTGATGCCAAGCTTCTCCTGGGGTGAGGAGGGGGAGATGAACATCCTCAGGATAGATTCACAACAAAGGCTGAATAGGTTTTGCACCTGCCCCATGTGTGGGTCCTGAACCACAGGGAAAAGGTGCTGGGTAGGGCATGGATATGTGTGCATGCACTGGGAAGAGCAGGCTGGGCTCTCCTGGTCAGCAGCAGGTGGAGGTGCCGCAGGACACAGGTCTGCAGACCTGGGTGGGGCAGGACGGCTGGCAGCACCCAGAGGACTGGCAGCTGGGGACCACACACACAGCAGGCCTGCAGCTCACAGGAACACACACGGAGGACTGGCAGGAAGGAGCCACACACACACTAGGTCTACAGCTCACAGGGGAGCAGCAGGCCACCTGCAATCTCACAGGAATGCACATGGCAGGTCTGCAGCTCACAGGCACACAGCAGGATGACTGGCAGGGACTGGACACACAGCAGGATGACTGGCAGGGACTGGACACACAGCAGGATGACTGGCAGGGACTAGACACACACCAGGATGGCTGGCAGGGACTGGACACACAGCAGGATGACTGGCAAGGACTGGACACACAGCAGGATGGCTGGCAGGGGCTGGACACACAGCAGGATGACTGGCAGGGGCTGGACACACAGCAGGATGGCTGGCAGGGGCTGGACACACAGCAGGATGACTGGCAGGGGCTGGACACACAGCAAGATGACTGGCAGGGGCTGGACACACAGCAGGATGGCTGGCAAGGATTGGACACACAGCAGGATGACTGGCAGGGATTGGACACACAGCAGGCCGGCTGGCAGCCTGTGGAACAGCTGGTGTGGCACATGATGGAGGCTGGCTGGTGTGGAGAGGAGGTGGTAATGTCTGGCTCCTGCTCTGGGCAGCTTTTATACCCAGCCCAGGTCTCCCAATAACACACAACACAGCCATGTCTTCCTTGTTCTGCTTCCTCTTTCCTGTCCCCCAGGGTGCATTGTCGGCAGTTGTGTTTGTTGATGTTTGGACTCAGCTTCCTGAGCAGCGTTCCCAGCCCCAGCTCTCCCTGGGCACCTCCCTGGTCCTTTCTGGGCTCCACCTGGCTCTGTTCTGCTCCATCGCATTTCCTCACTTGAACTTGGGAGGCTACAGAGCCGGAGGATCCCGAGTTCTCCCTGCAGTGACAGCCCTCAGACAGCCAGAGCTTTGTCCTCTGTGGATCAGGATGGGTTCGGAGACATGGAGCCTGGTCACAGTGTGCTCACGCATCAGCTGATGGCTCAGAGCTGGGGTCAGGAGGAGGACGGATGGGAGGAGGGCACACAGACTCCTGCCGCAGTGGGACCCAGGATCCTTGTCTCTAAAAGAACTCTTTAGATGGGGGACCAAGATGGTGACGGGGCAGTAGGGAAACGCCCCAGCTCTCTCCAACCAAAAAGAGAGTTCGAGCTCCAACGCTTAATTTCCCCAAGAGACCGACAACAACAAAAAGACGAACACCCACAGAAAAACAGAAGACGGGAAAAAAAACAAAAAAGAAAGAAAAGGAAGAATTTCAGAACAGAGAAGCGCAAAGACCCCTTCCCCAACCTTTAGTGGCTGTGCAGGAATGTGCCAAGCCGCGGCCAGCCTGGCCCGGCGGGGGCTGCCCTAGTCCCTAGAGACACTGGGGGCTGTCTGCAGATCACCCGCACAGAAGACTCCTGAGGTACCAGTGTCGGACCCGCTGATCACAGAGAAACCTCCGAGCTGGGAGCTTGCACAAAGATCCCACCCCCACCCCTCACTCTCCATCGAAGCAGATAGGCTCCATCCCACCAAAGCCACTAGGCCCCACAGTGGGAACCCCAGAGCTACACGGGACGCCCCCAGAATGCCAGAGCAGAAGACCTGCAAGGAACTGGTGCTGATTTGGAGAGCGCAAACAGAGACAAACACCAGCGCTCAGAACCTGCACAGAGACCCCTTCCCCACCCCTCAGATGGAGGCCAGAGGCCCATCCCAGCGCCGGCCCTAACAGCATCAACAAAGGCAGAGACAGAGGAGAAACATGCAGGGCCACCACTGCCCAGCCCAATCCACAAACATCTCTGACTGCAGCAGCAACTGACAACCCACATCACACAGAAACAACTAGCTACAGGGTGAGTACCCCTCAGGGGACAGTGTATCCCCGCAGGAGACAGAGCTGGTGGGAAGCCCCAGACCCTAACCCAGACCCCTACCCCAACACCTGGATTACAGGACCCACTAAAACTGGGAACTATTCGAGAGCTCCACCAGCCTGTGGAGCACACCCAGCTGGCCAGGCTAGAGCAAGAGCGCCCCTGAAGGGAGCTTAAATGCCCAAGCCAGGAACAGCGCCTCTGGGTCACAACAGCCAACAATGCAAGAAACTTGAACTGTGTACTCCAGGCTGTGTAGCCCAGGCCGGATACCCAGCAGCACAGGTCCAACTGGCATGCCCCAGGCAGGGGGCCAGGACCAGGCCTGGGGACCAGGGCCTGAGCAACACAGCCAACTCCTCCCAACTGAAGTCAGAAGCTGAGCATACACCTCTGCAGAGGGGGGAAAACAGAACTGCACCCCCTGTGAATCACCCCTGTGACAGCAAAAGACCTGGGTGTCCAGGGCAAGAGAACCAGAAGCCCAAACCCCACCAGAACCCAACCCATATATCCCAGGCCAGAAATTGGACACCTGAAATTGAGCACCTGATAATAGTCAGGAGCTCAGGTTGGTAAGGTGGCTCAGCGGTAGAGTGCTTGCCTTGCATGCATGAGGCCCTGGATCTAATTCCTCAGCACCACATAAGCAGAAAGGGCCAAAAGTGGTGCTGTGGCTCAAAGGTAGGGCACCAGGCTTGAGCTGAAGAGCTGAGGGATAGCACCCAGGCCCAGAGTTCAGACCCACAACTGGCAAAAAAAAAAAAAAAAAAAAATCAGGAGCCCATAGCAGACTCCAGCAACTGGGAGAGTGCATCCAGCACATCCGATCTTGCCAAGAGCAACTGTAGGCGCAAACAGGAGCAGTCTAGGCTGCTCAACCCTTCTAAAGGTGGGAACTGTCAGTGATCTACAGCAGAGAGCCGAGAACTGTGTGAGTCAGACCAGCAGCTGGAGGTCCGCCCCCAACAGAAGCAAGATCAGGTACAGACTCTCTCTACCAGCAGAGAAACAGCAACCAAGCAAAGACAGACACCTATTGGCCAAAACCAAATTTCAGAGTAGTCTCCAATAATCCCTGAATCCCCATGCGAAAATCACAGAGAAAAATTACAAGGTTTATCAACACCCAGGATAGCAAGCTACTCCTAAAAGCCAGCAGCCACCCAGGGGAGAGCCCCAGTGGAAGCAAAGCAGGAGTGGAAGACAAAAGCTACATCCAAGGGATGCTGCAGGCAATGACTCAAGAATCAAAGTGAGAAATAGAACATAAATTTAAAGAACATAGGGACGAAATATCGAAAGAAATGCAGAGTATCAAACAAGAGATGCATGCAAAAATAGAGGCAGCACACACCTCACTAAGAGGTGAGATTAGTACCAAAATAGAGGCAGTATGCACCTCATCAAGAGGTGAGATTAGTACTTTGAGAACCAACATCAAATCCATAAATGAGTCCATTTCCTCCATGCAAACTACAATGGAAGCCACAGTTAACAGAGTGAACAAAATGGAATGTAGAGTGTCAGATACAGAAGACAGAATTACATCAACTGGACCAAAAAATGACAGATATGGAAAAATCACTCAAATTATGCCAAAGGGAAATTCAAAAGCAAGCAGATAGTGCCAAGAAATTTAACCTTCGTATAACTGGAGTGGACGAGGGGTGAGGAATATCAAAGCAAGGGAATACAACACCTATTCAACAAGATAATCAGTGAAAATTTCCCCCATCTTAAAAAAGATCATCTTACCTACATAACAGAAGCATATAGAACACCTAACAAGCAGGATCCCAGGAGAAACAGTTCTAGACACATTAGAGTAAAAATGATAGATCTGAATAATAAGGAAACAATCTTGCATGCAGCAAAAATGAAGGAGCTATACTACAACAGGAAAAAAAATAGAATCACTGCAGATCTTTCCACACAGACACTGAATGCAAAAAAGGCCTGGGAAAGTACCATATGAGCCCTGAGAGCCAATAACTGCCAACCCAGACTGATATACCCAGCAAAGCTAGCCTTCACATTCTATGGAGAGCTGAAAATTTTTAATAGCAAAGAAAAACTAAATGAATACATAAACATTAAGCCAGCATTACAAAGAATACTAAGAGGGGGAACACAACCTGAAGAAAGCAACCTGGAACAGGGACCCACACACAGACAGGCATTAATAGAAGTCTAACTGAGCAAGTACAGGAGGAAAGGAAAGAAGAAAAACTTAGAAAACAGGGAATGACAGGGACCACAATGCATCTCTCTATACTATTTCTTAATATTAACAGTCTTAATTCACCAATCAAAAGAAAAAGAACTGCAGATTGGATCAGAAAACATGACCCATCCATCTGTTGCCTTCAGGAGACCCACCTCTCAGCCAAACATACAAACAAACTCAGAGTGAAGGGTTGGAGAAGGATCTACCAATCAAATGGTCCCAGTAAGAAAGCAGGAGTAGCTATTCTAATATCTGACATAATAAACTTTAAAATCAATACAGAAAGACAAGGAAGGATACAACATATTAATACAGGGAACAATCCAAGAGGAAGATATTACCATCATCAACTTATATTCCCCAAACATTGGAGCACCCAAATATGTTGAGCAAATACTCTCAAACTTACAGAATAAAATAGATCCAATACAATAATACTAGGAGACTTTAAAACCCCACTCTCACCAAAGGACAGGTCTACCAACCAGAGGATTAGCAAAGAAGCCACCAAATTTTTTAACTGATGCCATATTTCAAACAGAACTAATTGACATCTACCAAGTATTTCACCCTAAAACAACACAGTACACATTCTTCTCAGCAGCTCATGGAACTTTCTCCAAAATAGACCATATCATAGTTCATGCAAGGAACTTAAACAAATACAAGGGGATTGACATAATCCCCTGTATCCTATCTGACCACAGTAGAATCAAGCTAGTTCTCAATAACAAAGAATGCCATAGAAATTATTCATACATGGAAATTGAACAGCACACTTCTAAACAACACTTGGGTAACAGAAGAAATTTAAAAGTTCCTACAATTCAATGAAAATGAAGACACACCACAAAGAAACTTGTGGGACACAGCAAAAGCAGTCCTGATGGGCAAATTTATTGCCCTCAGTGCCCACATCAAGAAAATAGAGACAGTCCAAACAAATAATCTTATATTGCAATTAAAAAAGCTAGAAAAACATGAAAAAATGGAACCTAAAATTACTAGATGGAGCCAGATAGTCAAACTAACAGTGGAAATTAATGAAATAGAGAATAGGAAAATCATAGGTAAAATTAATAAAAGAAAAAGCTGGTTCTTCGAAAAAATAAATAAAATTGATACACCATTGGCAACATTAATTAAGAAAAGAAGAGAGGAAACCCCAATTAACAAGATCAGGGATGCCCCGGGAAAAATCACAAGAACCCAAGATATCCAAACAATTATAAAGGACTATTTTCAAAAGTTATACTCTCTAAAGGAAGAAAACCTGGCAGAAATGGATGCATTTCTAGAGAAATACAAGTTGCCCAAACTGAGCAAAGAAGAAGTAAGTGAATTAAATAAGCCAATATCTTACAACGAGATACAGGAAGCAATCAGAATTCTTTCAACCAGGAAAAGCCCAGGACCAGATGGATTCACCAGAATTTTATAAGACCTTTAAAGAAGAACTAATACCCATACTCCTCAAGCTCTTCAGAGAAGCAGAGAAGGAGGGAGCTATCCCAAACTCATTCTACGAAGCCAATATCACACTCATCCCCAAACCAGGCAAAGACCCAACAAAAAAAAGAGAATTACAGACAAATTTCCTTGATGAACATAGATGCAAAGATCCTTAACAAAATTCTAGCTACAGAATCCAGAAACACATAAAAAAAATCATATACTACAACCAGGTAGGTTTCATCTCAGAGATGCAGGGATGGTTTAACATACTTAAATCAATAAATGTTATCTAACACATCAACAGAGCCAAGGTCAAGAATCACATGATTATCTCCACTGATGCAGAAAAAGGCTTTTGATAAAATACAACATTCATTCATGTTAAAAGCTCTGGAGAAACTAGGAATAGAAGGAACATTCCTTAAAACAATAAAAGCCATATACGACAGACCAATAGCCAATATTATACTTAATGGGGAAAAACAACCAGTTCCCCTAAAATCAGGAACAAGGCAAGGATGCCCACTGTCTCCACTCCTCTTCAATATAGTCCTGGAACCCTTAGCCAGGGTAATAAGGCAAGAAAAAGACATTAAAGGACTGGGAAGTTGGCTGAGTGGTAGAGCGCTTGCCGTGCATGCATGAGGCCCTGGGTTCAATTCCTCAGCACCACATAAGTCTAAAGAAAAAAAGCTGGAAGTGGCGCTGTGGCTCAAGTGGTAGAGTGCTAGCCTTAAGCTGAAGAGCTGAGGGACAGCGCCCAGGCCCAGAGTTCAGGCCCCATGACCGGACCCAAAAAAATTAAAAAAATAAAGAAAAAGAAAAAGACATTAAAGGGATCCGCATAGGGAAAGAAGAAGTTAAACTATCCCTTTTGGCAGATGTCATGATACTATACCTTCACGATCCCAAAAACTCTATCCCCAAACTCTTAGAAATCATAAATCACTTCAGCAAAGTAGCAGGATACAAAATCAACCCACAAAAATCAGTCGCCTTCCTGTACACTGACAATGTACAAGCAGAAAGGGAAATAAAGGAAGCTACCCCACTCACAATAACCTCCCCAAAAATAAAGAATTTAGGAATTAACCTAACCAAAGATGTAAAAGAACTATTTAATGAAAACTATAAAAAGTTAAAGAAAGAAATTACAGAAGACACCAGGAAATGGAAAGACCTTCCATTGAAGAATTAGAAAAATTAGGGCTGCATCCATTTTACAATTTACTAACTGCTGACTCTGCTTCTGTAAACTTGCTTGCTTGAGGTAACACCAACCTCCCCCCCCCCTGGAAATAAGGAATTGGGTAAAGTCTCAAAGCCCAGATGTCTGCCCCAGGACAAAGTCAGTGGTCGTAGATAAAGAACAGACAGTACGTGTTCCTCAGTTCGCATTTAGAAATTCCCCAGACAGGACCTTGAGATAACGACCACCTGGCAAGACCACAAGCTAAGCCAAGTGTCAACCAATCATAGGCCTGTAACCATGTAAACCCCCCCTTAAACCAACCATGGGCCAGTCATTTTACAAAGAGTGTTACAAAATTTCCCGCGTGGCAAAGTGATTGTTGGTGTATATGGTGACCTTTAAATGGACCAATCATGGGATGCTTTGTGTTATGCGTTAATCTTGTAGTTTTTGCCTTTAAAAGAAGGCTTGTAACCGCTGCTCGGGGCTCCCTGTCTGCTCGGGACAGAGAGTCCGTTTGCGCAAACGTCAAATAAACTCCTCTTGCTTATTGCATCTCCCGGCCTGGAGTCTGAGTTTTCTGGGGTGCCCTCCTGTTGACGAAAGTATCCTAGGGGACTAGCGTCTTTCATTTGGTGCATTGGCCGGGAACCAGGCTCCCCAAATCGCAGATTCCAGGTCCGGCAGGAGGTAAGATAGAGCTCTTGTCTTTCGTGTTTGTCGTTTTTGTTTTATGTTCTGGGATCCAAATCTGTATTTGGACTAGAGGGAAAAGCAGATGTGCCCAGTACCCTAGTCCCGCCCTGGAGCCCTGCTCCAGGGTCGTCTGTATTTGGGCCAGAGGGAAAAGCAGATGTGCCCAGTACCCTGGTCCCGCCCTGGAGTCCTGCTCCAGGGTTGTCTGGAGGAAGGAGGAGATCCGAGTGTCTCTCTGTTCTGGGGAGTTAAGGTGAGGCCAGCCACTCCCATCTGTAATATCCTTCCTCATCTGTATTGCCGCACGGCGTCTGGTTCTGTCTGTCTCTGTTTAGTGTTACTCGTCTTTAATGTGTGTTTTGTATTCTCTATAGAGATGGGACAACAAGTGAGTCCACTCCTAGGACACCCAAGACCTTGTCCTAGTTAGTTTAAAAACAAAAACCGCTGGTTCTGCTTTTGTAACTTGCTTGTTTGTCAATTATGAAACTGCCACTGACCACCTGCGAGTGGCCCCAGTTAGAGCTCAGCCTCGGGCCTTGGCTTGGGGGTCTGAGCGTGGGGGAGAACCTGTCAGTCTGAGGAGACGGCCGCTAGGGACTTCCTTCCCTTGCCCCAAGATGACTGGCAATTCTCCTCTGCCTTGGAAGGCCCCTGGGTCAACGTCTGCAGGAATCTAAGAGAAAATTCCTCCGGAGGTGAGTAGGGGGGTTGAGTCCCCTGGTAAGTGAATGGTGGTGAGATGTCGCCCCATTCACTGAGACCTGATTTTGTCTTTGTGGCCACTTGTTTGTCTTGTTAACTTTAGTATGTGTTTGTTTTATGTTTTCTGGGGTAGGGAAGTTCTGGGTGAGTGTGGCAGGCTCACCCAGCAGACTCTGGATTCAGCTTGCTGAGTGAGAACAGCACAGAGTTCCGGTAGGGATAAACTGGGGCCCATTAGTCCCCAACTCAGCCTTCAGTTCTTGTCTAGTTCTGTTTAAGAATTGGTACCAGTTTTAAATGTGGATCCTTGGTTTTTGTGTTTATCTGTGTTTTTGTTATTTATTTAAACATCTCTGGGGGAATAAAAGTTCCAGCTGGGCTAGGTCACAGACCTGCTATGCCCACCCTCCTGTGAGGCATGGAAGGTTACTGGGCTAGTTTGGTTCCCTTCAAGCCTCAGGCTGCATTTTCTCCTTGTGGAGGCTGCCAGCAGGGAGAGTGTAGAAGGTGTGTGCCTGGTTTGGACTTTTTCAGCTAGTCCTGACAATGTAACAATTTGTAAAGTGCTCTTGTCTAAAATTAGATCAAAAAAATCTGGCCAGTTTAGTTTCAGGTGACCCCCTCCCCCAGCCCTCCTCCAACAGAAGGGATTCAAAAGACTAATTAGTGAATTGCCTTGCTAGACAAACAAGCTCTGGGAAAATAAAAGAAATACTGTCTTAAATTTTTGTTTAAAAACTTTAAAAGGTGTACGTATGACTGATTTTGATTTTTTGGGTGCTTTAAGATCTGTGTGAGTGTTTTGTGTGTGTGTCTGTGAACGTGTTCAAAGATAAAAATTGTCAGCATGCTGTAACAATTGGGTGAGTTTAAATTTAAAATTCAAAAGGTTATGAGGTTTGAACATTACCAAAAATTCTTTTAAAAAATCTTCACATTGTTTTAAATGGCTTTTTAAAGATTCTTTAACTTGCAAATTAGAAAATCTGGTATTTTAAAAACTAATGTTTTAAAATACATAAGACTGTTTATACTGTAATCAAGTTATCTGGCTTAACAAAATGCATTGGCTGTTTGGGATCTGGTTCCCTTGGCTAAAATTTGGGATAAATATTAAAATTTAAATGTAAAGGTTAGTTTAACACTGTCAAAGATATTACCTGTTCTGTCTGTCTAAAAACTGTGTATTTCATTCGAGAACCAAGAGATAAAAAAAGGAAAAACTAAAAGCCAACAGAAGACCTGTCTTTAGGGGGAAGGGGTAAACAAGCAAAAGTGCAGTTCAGCTGGCCATGCATGGTGAGACAGGCCCTGGGAGGAGTCCACGCATGGTGAAAGAGGACAAGCTGGCACAAACGCAGTTCATCTAACCCTAAAGAGTCGGATTGGGTGTGTGCCCATTCCATAGAAGGGGCTGAGTGGCCCATCTTTGTTCTCTCTTTTCCCTGCAGATAGACACTGAAAACATGATGGTTAAAATGACTGATGTGATAACCTGATTAGTATTGCTAAAACTTTCCCTTGGATGTGTTAACATTAAAAATTAGAAAGGCCTTAAAAAGAGGGTTAAAAAGTTATTTGTATAATGTGACTTGCTTTTAATGTTTTACAATTAGGATGTTTTTAAAAGTTATAAAGGTGTAAAGTCTAGCTTCATGGTATAGTGATGGTGACTGTAATTTTCGCATTAAGGAAAAATTGTCATTTGAGTTTAAAAATCTTAATGTGTGTCTGTTTTAAAACAAGCAACTAAGAGGCAATGAGTGACACTTGGCCTCAAGATTTCAAGGGATCTTTTCAAAATGCAAATAAGAGGTTTTAAAAAAAATTAATTAAAAATGGATTTTTGGATATAAAGTTTAAATGTAAAATTGTTCTTGACATTGGCCTCAATGTGCACAAAGAAGGAAAAAAATTAGGATTATCAAAATGATTGCTATTCTAGTTTGCTCTTATAGGCTTTTTTAAGTTTCCAGCAAGCCCAGAGCAAAGCACAGAGGATTCTTAAAAGTTTGTCAGATGTAACTTTGGCTCTTAACAAGTTTCAGGTAAGAGCATGCTTAAAAGCTACTTCTATGTTGACCACCTTGTTGCTTTTAATTGGAGTAAAATGGCCTTTTATAAGACTCATTGATCTGCAAACTGGTTCAAAGCCAGCCCGGGCACAAAAAGGTTACTGTGAGACTGTCACCTCTATTCAGCCAGCAGAGTACTAGCCCTGGACTGAAGAGTCAGGGGACAGTACTCAAGCCCCAAGCTCGAGACTCACAGTGGCAGAGTACTAGCCCTGGACTGAAGAGTTAGGGGACAGCATTCAAGCCCCGAGTCTGGGACTCAAAGTGGCAGAGTGCTAGCCTTGAGCTGTAGAGCTGAGGGACAGTGCTCAGGCCCCGAGTTCAAGTCCAGCAACCAGCTAAGGGAAATGCCAATGAGGCATTTTTCCCAATGTGAAGAAGACACTCCTGGGACAAAAGCAATGGAGGAGCATCCAGAGGCAGTAAGCCACTGCTTGGATGGCAGAAATGTCAGATCCTAGAGTCATTTGTGTGTGGCCCTTCAAAACTGGTCAGAGCCGGGAGGTCATAGGAAGATAGTTTGAAAGCATGCCTAATGTTCATGACTACCTTGTAAGGGACAGGAACTTGCCAGTCCTCTGTGATAATAAAAAGCCAATGTTATAAAATGTGGGGGATAGTTTAAATTTCAACCCCTTTATGTGCCAAAAGCTCTAATTGAGCTGACACCAGTTACATGAAATTCATCTGCTCAGGAAAAAGTTTGTAAACCTGAGAGAGTGTTTCTATTGATATCTGTCTTAGGCATTATTTGGGATCATTAAAGATCACATTCCTAAGCCATCTAGGAAGATGCTTTTGCAAACCAGAGTGCTAAACAAGCTACACTGCTGTAGCCGGAAAAAAGGTCTGTGCAGTTGTCAAAAGTTAAATATTGTTCTTAATGACATCTAACCCTGATGGCCTCTTTGTAAAATAGGCTAAGGTTATAGGCTCCTGGCTAGGTAGGATCAACGCCCCTAAAGTCAGCTTGAAGAAGTTACAGAAGATGGACCTTCGCTCTTCTAACCCCTTTTTTTAAGATCAAGGGTCCAGAGTCAGTTTTTAAAAAAAATGAGGCAAAATAGATAAAATAATTTTTTAAAAGAGGCAAAAAAAATAGTGTTAACAGTTGTCGGTGTGCAAGGTGTGGAGACTGCATCTGTCCGAGATGGTTGCAAGACTAAGCCTTCTGAGCCTTCTGTGTCTATTTACAAAAATATATGGTTAGTAAAAAAGTTATGATTTTGGTAAATTGTCCTGGACTATTGTTTAAAAATCTTAAAAACCAGCAGGATCAAAGCCTGCCAAGTCTATGCAATGTATCCTTAACCAGTCTGTGTAGGAATTTACAGCCGAGCATGAGGTGTGACAGTCCCTTGGAGCCACTGAGAGATCCTGCTGCTGCTGCATACCCTAATGGGTAAAGTTCAAAGATGGCCTGACAGCCACCTGGAGAAACTCCTGCCTGATCCCATCACCTGAGTCTGATTCCTGATTGACTGCTGCTAAATCTAAGATCTTGTGGGACATTCTTTTGGGTGATATCCAGAAACCCTCTCTTCCCACAGTGGATATTGAGGACAAGGATATCACTGGCTTGCTTGTCTTAGGCACTTCAGTGCATAGTGACTGAAAATCCACTCTATGATCACAGCCTAGTTTAGCTCTAGAATGGTAATAACCTGAGTGTGTTATCAATGAAAATTGTAAAGGAGAGGGGGGTAGTAAAGAAAGCCTTGGAAAAGGAATTATAAAGGAGAGGGGGGTAGTAAAGAAAGCCTTGGGAAGGGAATTGGGGAAAAATTGGTATCCCCTTTAGATAAGAAAGGATTTAAAAAGTAAGGATTGTCTTTAATTGTTTGGGGAAAAAAAAGGGAAAAAAGACAAACCTCAAAAAGTTTAAGTATGTCGCAAATGGTATGAGTATGTTGCAAATGGTATGAGTATGTCTTAAAATTGGAGCTTACAAGTACAGCTGGTATAAAATTAAGTTAACTGTGATACACAGAGGCAGGACTGGTAAAAAAAAAAAATAAGGGGCTCTGGTACTGTTACTTTTGTTACAATCGGACCTTGTATACTCAACAGACTGGTGTCTTTTGTAAAAAAAAAATCAGCGCAGTCCATCTATTAGTTCTGAGGTCTCATTACCAAACACTAAGAACAACTGACACCCCACAAAATAATATAGAGACACCCTAAATTTTAAGATTAAAATTACTCCAGAGAAGAAGTGGGGAATGAAGAATTAGAAAAATTAGGGCTGCATCCATTTTACAATTTACTAACTGCTGACTCTGCTTCTGTAAACTTGCTTGCTTGAGGTAACACCAACCTCCCCCCCCTGGAAATAAGGAATTGGGTAAAGTCTCAAAGCCCAGATGTCTGCCCCAGGACAAGGTCAGTGGTCGTAGATAAAGAACAGACAGTACGTGTTCCTCAGTTCGCATTTAGAAATTCCCCAGACAGGACCTTGAGATAACGACCACCTGGCAAGACCACAAGCTAAGCCAAGTGTCAACCAATCATAGGCCTGTAACCATGTAAACCCCCCCTTAAACCAACCATGGGCCAGTCATTTTACAAAGAGTGTTACAAAATTTCCCGCGTGGCAAAGTGATTGTTGGTGTATATGGTGACCTTTAAATGGACCAATCATGGGATGCTTTGTGTTATGCGTTAATCTTGTAGTTTTTGCCTTTAAAAGAAGGCTTGTAACCGCTGCTCGGGGCTCCCTGTCTGCTCGGGACAGAGAGTCCGTTTGCGCAAACGTCAAATAAACTCCTCTTGCTTATTGCATCTCCCGGCCTGGAGTCTGAGTTTTCTGGGGTGCCCTCCTGTTGACGAAAGTATCCTAGGGGACTAGGGTCTTTCACCATGCTCTTGGATAGGCAGACTTAATATAGTGAAAATGGCAATACTGCCAAAATTAATATACAAATTCAAAGCAATTCCTATTAAAATCCCAAATGACGTACATTTCTGAAATACAGAAAACAGCCCAAAAATTCATATGGAACAACAAAAGAACTAGAATAGCCAAAACAATTCTAGGAAAAAAAGACAACATGGGAGGGATCTCGATGCCGAACTTCAAACTCTACTACAGAGCCATAATAACAAAGACAGCGTGGTACTGGCACAAAAACAGACCCAAAGACCAATGGAACAGAATAGAAGATCCAGAAATAAATCCACAGGCCTACAGCCAGCTGATATTCGGCAAAGGAGCCAAAGACATACAATGGAAGAAACACAGCCTCTTCAACCACTGGTGCTGGGAAAACTGGGCGGCCACATGCAGAAAACTAAAAGTGGACCCCAGGCTATCACCATGCACCAACATCAACTCAAAATGGATTAAAGACCTTAACACTAAACCTGAATCTCTGAAACTACTGCAGGACAGAGTGGGAGAGACACTTGAACTTATAGGCACAGAGTCCCAGGGTCATAACAAATTGGAGAGAGACTCGACAAATGGGACTACCTTAAAATAAAAAGCTTCTGCACAGCTAAAGCTATCACAACCAAGCTAGAAAGACAACCAACTAACTGGGAAAAAATATTTACCAGCAATATATCAGACAAGGGGTTAACATCCAGTATATACAGGGAACTCAAGAAACTAATCCCTCCCAAACCTAACAAACCAATTACTACATAGGCAAGGGAACTAAAGAGAGACTTCTCAGATGAAGAGATAAAAATGGCAAAGAAACACATGAGGAAATGTTCATCATTCCTGGTTGTGAAGGAAATGCAAATAAAGACAACCCCGAGATACACCTTACCCCAGTCAGAATGGCCCACATCCACAAGTCAGCCAACGACAAATGCTGGAGGGGATGTGGAGAAAGAGGAACCCTATTACACTGCTGGTGGGAATGTACACTTATACAACCACTTTGGAAAGCAGTCTGGAGGGTCCTCAGAAAGCTAAATATTGACCTCCCTTATGACCCAGCCATACCACTTCTAGGCATCTATCCTCAACAACAGGAACCAGTATACAAGGACACATGCACCTCCATGTTTATTGCAGCACTGTTCACAATAGCCAGGATATGGAAACAACCCAGATGTCCCACCACAGATGAATGGATCCAAACACTGTGGTATCTATACACAATGGAATATTATGCAGCCAATAGACAGGACAAAATAATGGCATTTGCAGGGAAATGGATGGAGCTAGAAGAAATCATGTTGAACAAGGTAAGCCAAGAGCAAAGAGACAAACAGCACATGGTCTCCCTGATAAGTGGATGTTAAATCCAAAATGTTAGGTGATACAACAAAATTAACAGGACTTAAGAAACAAAGGACTTCCACTCATCTGGTCGAATCACTACTAAATAACCCCATGCTGCTGATCACATGTATGGTATATGTGCACACTGGAGGGAAACCAGGACAACATAGAACTAGGGGGAATCAGGGAAAAACATACAACAGCGGGACCCATCAGCTGCACTGGACATTGATCAAAATGAACTAAGCAACTCAATGGCAGCGATGGGAGGGAGGGAACAAGTGGGAAAGACGCTATGCAAAATGAAATGTACATACCACCCAATGTGGAAGAAATAACTGTATCGCAAAGCTCATAGAACCCATAAATGTTGTAGACCGTGATGGACAATTTGCTCCAGGAAAGTTAGAATGTGTTTGTGACTTTAACTAGCATCACTATCCCACAATACTGTGAAATTTGGGGAATTATGTAACCACTTAATCACAATAAAGAATTTGAAAATAAAAAGAACTCTATGGGTCAAGACGAGAGACCCCCGGCCAGACTGAGCCGGGTTCCCTCGCTCAGGAAGCCGGACACCAAGCGTCCAGCAAGGTGAGCCGGGCCGAGCTGCGTCCTGGGGACCCCTCCAGGCCAACGCCTGCATCGGGGTTGTTTGCCGGGGGGCCATGGCACGGGGTCAGGGGTGGGGTCAAAGGGTGGAGTTGGGGTCAGGGTCTGAGAGGGGGAGGCTGGGGTGGGATCCGAGGGCGGGGTCGGGTCCCGGGGGCGGGGTCCTGGGGGCAGGGTCCAGGGCAGGGGTGGGGTCCGGGGCGGGCCCCGGGGGCGGGTCCCGGGGCGGGGTCCGCAGGTGGCCCACGCGGGCTCTGGCCGGCTCATAAGGAGAAGGGACCCGCACTGCACAGGTCCCAGCACTCAGTGCGGGGCCGGGAGCTGCTTCGCGCCCGGGCTGTGGTCAAGGCCCACGCATCCGGAGCCTCTTCACGAGTCCCCGGCCTGCGGGACTCGGCCACGGAGGGCCGCGGCGCTCACGGCGGCTGGCGACTCTGGCTCTCACGTCCACGTGGTGCAAATGCGCTCAGCTCAGCCACCGAGGCTCCAAGTTGCAGGTCTGCCAGGCAGGCCCCGCCCCCAGGCAGGCTCCGCCCTCAGGCAGGCTCCGCCCCCAGGCAGGCTCCGCCCCCAGGCAGGCTCCGCCCCCAGGCAGGCTCCGCCCCCAGGCAGGCTCCACCCCCACAGGCTCCACCTCCCCACCCACACAAGGCTCTGCCCCAGACTCCGCCTCCCTGATGCAAGGCTCCAACCTGTTCATGCAGGCTCCTCCCCCACACAGGCTCCGCCCCCACCCGCCCAAGGCTCCGCCCCCAGCCAGGCTCCGCCCCCACGCAGGCTCCGCCTCCCCGAGGGCCGCGGAGGTGAGTGACGGAACCACAGCACCCACCCCGAGCCCGAGGAGACGCCCGAGCTGAGACCGGCTGCCATGGCAGCAATGACACCGCTGCCAAGGAGGAGCCGGGAGCTCGGCATTCTGAGTGGGAACGGGGCCGCGCGGTGAGGGGACGCGGGGCGCGGGGCCAGGACCCCGCAGTTCCGCAAGAGCGTGCTTTCCAGCACGCCGCCGCCGAGCTGAGCGCAGAAGAAGCACGGCTGGGTGGAGGACGGACGCCCGGGGCCAGCAGAGGGGCCGGAGGAGACCCCCGCCACGCTGCAAGACTGCAGGGGCAGGAGGGCTGGGCCCCGCGCAGACCCAGCCCGCGCAGCGCCCGCGCCTGGAGCTGAGCCCCGCGCCCTCCCGCGCCTGGAGCTGAGCCCGCGCCCGGCCTCCCGCGCCCCGCGCCCCGCGCCCCGCGCCCCGCGCCCCGCGCCCGGCCTACTGCGCCCGGCCTCCCGCGGAGCTGAGCCCCCCGCCCGGCGGCACCACGTGGCTCACCTTCCTCATGGAGGGCCGCACGAGCCGCTGCTGCCCGGCCAGGCCGGTGACCCTGTGGGCCGTTCTGTGCGCCTCGGCTGGGCCGAGGCGGGCAGCGCTGAGCAAGAACCACTGGTCCGCGTCCTCTGGGCGCCACTGACCTGCGACAGCCCCGCACCACCGCGGGGGAGCCGGCGACAGGCCCGCGGCGAAGCGCTGGCCCCGCACGCACGTGCCCTGACCCATGCACGCACGCGCCCTGGTCCTGCACACATGCGCCCTGACCCCCCCACAGATGGCCCTCACCCCCACACACATGCGCCCTGACCCCCGCAGCACGCGCCCTGACCCATGCACGCATGCGCCCTGACCCCTGCACGCACGCGCCCTGGTCCTGCACACGTCATGCGTCCTGGGACCAGCAAGGGACAGATGGGCAGCGGAGCCCCGACGTGGCCCGAGCACCGCGGAGGGGGCACCTTGCGGGGGGACGCGCAGAGTCCCCCAGAGGAAGGTATGGTTTAGAGAAGACGCAGAGCGGGGCGAGCTAGACCTTGCCGACCGCCGTCCCCACGGGGCAGGACCAGGGGGAGGCGGGACAGGGACCGGAGAGGCCAGCCCGGGCCCCAGGGAGTCTGGGGAGACCTCACCGCGCCAGCGCAGCCAGCCGCTTTCTCCACCCTGCACGCCCTGCTGATGACCCGGTGACACCAGATGACCAGCATGACCCCGACGGCCTTCGGAGTGCCTGAACACAGGACAGGAAGGATGCTAGCAGCACAGACTGTTTATTAGGACAGTGGGTAAGAGAAGGAGGCTGGAAGCCGTGCTGCGCAGGAGAGCAGATGATCCTTTCATGTTCTCAGAAAGGACCCAAGGATGGTGTGGGCCTGGGCCCGCACAGAGGACAGCGCTCGGGGGCTCACGTGACATCAAGCCGCCCTGAGGACAGCTGGCTGGCAGATGTGTGGTCAGCAGCAGGCAGAGGTGCTGCAGGACACAGGTCTGCAGACCAGGGTGGGGCAGGATGGCTGGCAGCACCCAGAGGACTGGCAGCTGGGGACCACACACACAGCAGGCCTGCAGCTCACAGGAACACACACGGAGGCCTGGCAGGAAGGAGCCACACACACACTAGGTCTACAGCTCACAGGAGAGCAGCAGGCCACCTGCAATCTCACAGGAATGCACATGGCAGGTCTGCAGCTCACAGGCACACAGCAGGATGACTGGCAGGGACTGGACACACAGCAGGAAGACTGGCAGGGACTGGACACACAGCAGGATGACTGGCAGGGGCTGGACACACAGCAGGCCGGCTGGCAGCCTGTGGAACAGCTGGTGTGGCACATGATGGAGGCTGGCTGGTGTGGAGAGGAGGTGGTAATGTCTGGCTCCTGCTCTGGGCAGCTTTTATACCCAGCCCAGGTCTCCCAACAACACAACACAGCTGTGTCTTCCTTGTTCTGCTTCCTCTTTCCTGTCCCCAGGGTGCATTGTCGGCAGTTGTGTTTGTTGATGTTTGGACTCAGCTTCCTGAGCAGCGTTCCCAGCCCCAGCTCACCCTGGGTGCCTCCCTGGTCCTTTTTGGGCTCCACCTGGCTCTGTCCTGCTCCATCGCATTTCCTCACTTGAGCTTGGGAGGCAACAGAGCCGCAGGACCCTGAGTTCTCCCTGCGGTGACAGCCCTCAGAGAGCCAGAGCTCAGTCCTCTACTGATCAGGATGGGACACGGAGCCTGGTCACAGTGTGCTCACGCATCACCCCATGGCTCAGAGCTGGGGTCAGGAGGAGGATGGACAGGAGGAGGGCACAGATTCCCAGTCCCCTGGTGGGCAGGCGTGGAGGGCATGGGTTCTGGAGAACCATGTCCCAGTGGGACCCAAGTCCCTGTCTATAGGAAACTTCTTGGGGAACCAGAATAAAGTGCAGCACTGCATCTCTCACATGGAGACCCTGATGTGAGGTGAAGGCCAGAACAGCCCTGGTCCAGGAAAGCAACAGACCTGATGCAGCACCACAGCACCTGCAGACAGAAGCCCGCACGCAGGGGCTACGGGGCGGCCGGGGCACCCATTGTCACCTATGACGGCAGGTCTCCACAGGGGGTGCCCAGGGCCTGGGGCACAGCAGCTCAGGGCTGGGAACTGTGTCTTTAGAGGTGCAAGTCGGAGGCACGCCACTCAGTAGAGGACACCATGTGTCTCTTCCCGGGGACTCTGGGCTGTCATTAGGCCACCTAAAAGCCACATACATGAAACCATGGAGATCTTCCTCGCTACCCGCTAGTGCTTCCAGCATCTTGCTTGGAAAAAGTAAGCCACGACTTCTGCAGAGACAACAGAGCACAGGGACCCTGAGACATCTCAACCATGGAAAGACAAAACTGCAGCCTAGAACATCTGACCCAAAAAGAGAAAATGACAGCCCACTGAGCAGGGGAGAAAGGTTCAGAGAAACAGGAGCTCAGCCAGTCCTCCTCACACGAACACATTCGGGAGGGTGAGGTGTGGCTGTGGGACCCCCAAGCTTCACCTCTGCATAACTACTGCAGATGCGCTTCGCGGATTTGCAGAGGGGCCTTGCGGGCACAAGGATGGGGCTTCACCCTCAGGACCCCGGGTTGGCACTGGAGCTTCGTAGGAAAAAGAGACTCAAGCCAGCCTTCTGCAAACTAGCATGCTGTGGAGACCCCCACTGGAGGGCAGCACTGCGCCCTGGACAGTCCAGCCTCCAGGACCACAGGCTAAATGAACTGCCACCACTTATAAATTAACCTGCTTGAAGTACTGTAACTACGGCAAGAGACGACAGCAGACACCCTTCAAGCAGATCAGAATGGAAGCCAGGTGGGCACACCGATAAACACGCCTACAACACAAAGGCACATTTCCTTTCTTGCAGGACAACTGGTCTCAAGTGGGGTTTACACTGAACATTTTAAACTGAAATATGTTGTCCATGGGCACATGGTCACACACAGCTGTGCATTTCTCTGTTGTCAGAGTGTGTGCTGTGCTTGGACCACAGGAGGAGCTGGCAACGTTCACTCTGATGTGATGTCTACTCTGCCCTTGCGTGATGATGCCCACGCTGCCCTCGTGTGGCTCTGCACAGGCCTTAGGATCACTCTACCGGATGGACACATACTGGCTCAGGAGGACAGCAAACACAGGGAACCTTACACTTCTAAGTCCTGCCCCTGGCTTTGGCCTCTGAGGCCCAAACTGGCATTCAGTCTCAAAGAGAATGCCACCCCTGTGGGTCTGACTCTCCCCGGAGTTTCTGGGGCAGAAGTGTCCACTCTGTGGAGGACACAGACTCCTTCTCCATGTTCCCCAGTTCTACTTCAGGCTAAGTCTCATCCAAAGCCCCAATTCCAACAACTCAGTGGGTCCCAGGCAACCTTGGTTACAAGTTATAAACCAGTTTCACAACTTGAGACCCATGGCCAGCTTCTAGCACATACGCGGACACTTTGGAGTCTGTGACAGCAATGAGGATGGTAGGTCGCAGGGTGGATTCCGTGGAAGGAAGAGCCTGGGACTCTATAGCTGCCTGCCCTAGGGAAACCTTTTTTTAAAGTCAGTTGTGGGCCTGAACTCTGGGCCTGGGCGCTGTCCCTCAGCTCTCCAGTCCAAGGATAGTGCTCTACCACTTGAACCACTGTGCACTTCTTGCTCTTTCTGCTTATATGGTGCTGAGGAATCAAACCCAGGGCCTCATGCATACTAGGCAAGCACTCTACCACTGAACCACTTTCCCAGCCCCCCCATGGAAGCCTTTAACACAGAATGACCACCATGGAACTGCAGGGAGGGCTGGGGTGTAGCAAGCACTCGCCTGCTTGCACAGGGGTACAACCTCAGGATCACAAGGAAACAACAAAAGAGCTCCTCAGAGTGTACAAGAGGAAAAACCTTATTTCCAGAGCTTCTGCATCTGCAGAAGTGACCACACTGACTCACCCAGACGGGTGAGTCAAATATATTCTTCAGAAAGGGTAGAGGGTACAATCGCTTCATGGAAACATGCCCTGCCCCAGGAAGTGGGCCTCATTACAAACGTGTCCCAGGTTCTGTGCTGGAAAGTGAGACACTGGTATTTACTTTCAATGATGATTCTTTATCAGTAGAAGATGGGGAACCCTGACCAGCAATAGGGGGTTTGGTTGACAGAGCAAATCAATTTCTGTGACCTAGAGGGGAATATTCATGTAAGCTGTGGCATGAGTCTGAAGGACCCGGAAGCCAGGCAGCACCTGTGGAGATGGAGGCCCATTCTGGTCATGCCGAGTCTCAGGGAATGGCCTCTGCCTGCAGTCACCACGGGAGGGAGAGCTGTGTGGCATGGACAGGGAGTCCTGGCAGGGCCATGTTCCTGGGTCCACACAGGCTCGGGCTCTCACCACACCGGCCTGTCAGGCAGCTTCCTTTTCCCAGTGCTCCCTTCTGATGAGCTACAGTGAACATGGGCCAGAAAAGGACTCACCCAAATCCTTAGTGATCTCAGCATAGCCAGAGACACAAGCAGGGACAGAAAGGCACTCATACACTGAACAAGACAGTTTATTTGGTCATTGGAGCAAGGGGAGGTCAAGGGGATCAGGCCTTCAAAGGGAGGAAGTGGGAGGTAAACATCACCCCATGATCACCGCCTGGGGGGCCAGGAATGGCTTGGGTATTTCTACTAGCCTCATGGGGAGAAGGCAGGCAAGGTGCTAGAGAGGGCACAGATGCGGGCACACGCGCTGGGAAGAGCAGGCTGAGCTCTCCTGGTCAGCAGCAGGTGGAGGTGCCGCAGGACACAGGTCTGCAGACCTGGGTGGGGCAGGACGGCTGGCAGCACCCAGAGGACTGGCAGCTGGGGACCACACACACAGCAGGCCTGCAGCTCACAGGAACACACACGGAGGACTGGCAGGAAGGAGCCACACACACACTAGGTCTACAGCTCACAGGGGAGCAGCAGGCCACCTGCAATCTCACAGGAATGCACATGGCAGGTCTGCAGCTCACAGGCACACAGCAGGATGACTGGCAGGGACTGGACACACAGCAGGAAGACTGGCAGGGCCTGGACACACAGCAGGATGGCTGGCAGGGACTGGACACACAGCAGGAAGACTGGCAGGGACTAGACACACAGCAGGATGGCTGGCAGGGACTGGACGCACAGCAGGATGGCTGGCAGGGCCTGGACACACAGCAGGATGGCTGGCAGGGACTAGACACACAGCAGGATGACTGGCAGGGCCTGGACACAGAGCAGGATGGCTGGCAGGGGCTGGACACACAGCAGGATGACTGGCAGGGACTGGATACACAGCAGGATGACTGGCAGGGCCTGGACACACAGCAGGATGGCTGGCAGCCTGAGCAGCAGCTGGTGTAGCACATGATGGAGGCTGGCTGGTGTGGGGAGGAGGTGGTAATGTCTGACTCCTGCCCTGACCAGCTTTTATACCCAGCCCAGGTCTCCCAACAACACACAGCACAGCCGTGTCTTCCTTGTTCTGCTTCCTGTTTCATTAACTAGACTGAAGTATCTCCCATTTGTATTTGTTGGTGTTTAGACTCAGCTTCCTAGCTAATTGGCTCTTCCCCAATCACCTACCACTTGTGGAACCTGCCTGGGTCTTTCCTGGGCTCCACCTGGCTCTGTTCTGCTCCAAACTTAGTGAGATTGCCAAGATCCAGGGCCTGTATTTCCTCCCTATGGGATGATGTTTTCCAAGCAATTACAAAACCCACGCATGTCTGCTAGTCGGGAAGTATCTGCAGATCCAGACTTCAGAGTGAAGGCACTCCACGGCTGGAGTCCAAGAGTACAGGCAGGGGGAAAGGCACACGGACGCTCTCTCCCTGAGTTAGGAGGGTGGTTGCATGATGTGAAGAACTTCCCATGGGTTGACCCTTCCCTGCTATGTAAAAGAAAACTAGGGAAGTGAATGAGACATAGCTCCCCTCCAGGCCTGGAGACAGCATCCACATGGAAGGATTCCTCAGCCCTGTTCTTGGGGGCATCAGAAGTGAGGCAGGTCCCAGAGGCCTCAGGCTGGGGCCTGAGCAGCGTGGGTGCCTGGGGGACAGGAATTGTGAGCCCAGTGCCACACCTGTGGGATTGCTCAAGGCCAGAGGAGGGGCCATGGGCACTCACCAGAGGCTACCCCTTGTCCTGTCCCTGTGAGCATGCATCCTTACAGCTCCTCCACAGAACAACAACAACAACAACAACAAAGGAGGAACATGGCAGCCATCTGTTGCCACCCTTCCCCTTTCCCAGCAAAACACAGAGTGCGCCTTTGGGAAGCTTCCCGGACACTTTCAGAGTCCCAGCTTTCATCCACTCAACCCCAGTCACGCTTCAGAGCAAGGAAGCTATAGAAGTGGCACAGAAGACGGTGCTCTTAGAACAAATCCTGGAGGAGGAGCTGTGCTGAAAGACACAGGACGCACGAGAAATGAACGTGGACAACGTACCGACCCAGGGAGGGCACAAAATGGGCCCCAAACCAGCCTCCTACAACTATACAGCTGGGGAAATTTTAGGAGACACTCCACATGGTAATTTAGGACATGAAAAACAAAAATAGCCATCAAGTCCTTGAAGCGGGAAGAGTCACACGCAGATGAGAGATCGCAGACTCCTCTTCCAAGACAGTGGAGGCCATATGACAATGGAACGTTGTCTTCACCCACTGATAAAACAGCTACCCAGTATTGCTTTATCTGGGGAAAAATACTTGCACAAGCTGAGAATGCAGTGAAGTGCTTTGAGAAAACAATCACTAAGAAAATTCATCAGGGGCCAGGAATATGGCTTAGTGGTAGAGTGCTTGCCTAGCATACATGAAGCCCTGAGTTGGATTCCTCAGCACCATGTACAGAGAAAATTCATCAGAAGCTGGGTGCCGGTGGCTCACGCCTGTAATCCCAGCTACTCAGGAGGCTGAAATCTGAGGATCACCATTCAAAGCCAGCCCAGGAAAGTCTGTGAGACTCTTTATCTCCAATTAACCACCAGAAACCCAGAAGTGGTGCTGTGGCTCAAGTGGCAAAGCACTTGCCTTGAGCTAAAGAGCTCAGGGACAGCACCCAGGCCCAGGCCCCACAACTGACAAAAAAGAAAAGAAAATTCATCAGAAGTAGATTTGTACAACAGGAAATGTAGAAGGATGAACAAGGGCTTGAATGTGCCTGCCATTTTGTCTGGGACAAGACAACTTGTCCCAGGTGTACTCATGGTGTGTTGAGGTAGGGCCGTTGGAAGCCTCTGGCGGGGCAAGGGCTCCTGAGCTGAGTGCAGCAGGGAGGCAACAGCAGAGGCCAGAAAAGAAAACATCTTCCAGCAGGGAGACTCCCGGTGGTCCTAATCCACGGAGCCTCAGGCCAAGAGGAGGCCAGGGAAGCATCTCCTGATGAGGCCGGTCATCTGCCAGACTGCACCGTCTCCATCCTGCATCCACCACAGAGGCTGCTCTTGTAGCTGCCCTCCAGCCTGCTCTGCTTCTCTGTGCTGTGCTGAACTGGGCCTCTGACTGGGCCTTTCCCTAAATTAATACATCTCCAGATCTTGTCCTCTTCCTTACCTCCCATGTTCTGTATCCTACAGAACATGAGTAGCAGAGCTGGGACTGAAGACCTCGTGTGGCGGCAAGAGGACAGGGACAGGATAGAAGGGGCTGAGGGAGACCCGGTGCAGTGGGAGGGGGCCAGAGCCTCTGCCCCACATTTCTCATCTGTAGAAGGTTGGGTACTCACAGCTACCTCCGCCTCTTCTGCTCCTAGTTCTGAGCTGTAACCCAAGTGCCACCTCCTCCTTCTCCCCTGCTCCGGCCATGCTCTTCCTCAAGCCGAGCACCAGACGCTGCCACAGGCGGCTTCGTTGACTCGGGGTCTTCTGAGGTAAGCTTCCCCTGGCCACACTTTTGCCACCCAATCAAGACTCTCAGTCAAAGTAGACAGAAGTGGGAGCCATTCAGCCTTCCACACCGCCCCCCAAGCAAGGAAACACTGCAGGATTCCATGTGAATGGGACAAGGCTGAACCTGGCTTCCTAGCTTTTCCTGAGGGACTTGTCCACCATATTTCTTTTAAAAAATTAGGACCACAATCTGCCCCCTGAGTGGATGCGGGACACCCCTCTGCTGTAGCTTAGACCAAACACCTGCTTTGGGCACCTCAACTCGACGTTGCCTTCCTCTATTCGGACGTGAAGAAAAGAAAAACACCCTGGGGGTCCCCTCCCCAAAGCCAGGAGATCAAAATAGACCTGGCAGACTCCAGAGTGCACACAGCATGCCGTTCCTAGAAGTTGGCCCAGGAACAGAGCCATTCAGCCACTGCGAGGCTCCCGTACCCTCACCCTGCCAGCCCCTCACAACACCACACTTCCGTTGTCTGTGTCACCATCTCTCCTAGCATCAAGCCCACCTTGAGGCCTGACATCCCTGGTTCTAATGAGGGTCCCACGGTCACTGCCCTGGTGGGGCAGCTGCTCCGGTGGCAGCAGCCTTGCCTTGGTGATAGAGTGAGAGCTCCCGTGGGGCAGGGCCTGTCTGACAGGAATGGTAGAGTGCATCTCCACGACCAGCTCAGCATCCTCCACCCATGCTTGTGAGCAGGCAGAGACCCACGTGCACATGCACACAGCCGCTGGGCACACACAGAGCCATGCTTTCAGAGTAGCTCCTGATTTTGAAACACTATGCCAACTGCAAGGACCTTAATTTCCAATCTACTAACAACAGATGCAAAATAGATGACCATGTGGGAGCCATTCACGGGCCAAACGGTGCCGCCACCAGCCAAAGCAGAAGCACCAGAAAGCAAGCTGATTGGCTTGCTGATACTGATGCAAAATAGACAGACAGCTTGCTAGATAGATAAGATAATCAAAAAACATGGCTTCAGGCCCACATTGACTTCCTCTGAGGAAGGCCAGGTTGGCTTCCGGGCCAAGGACAAAGGGCTGCGTGGCAGACTGCAGGCCTGGAAGCTCCACCCAGAAACCACTCAGAACTTCTACCTGTCCCCAGGGCAGTCCTTGAAGTTTTGCTAAGGGAGGACAGTGATGGGTTCTGGGACCTGACTCCGCAATCTGTGGGGTGTGCAGGAGCCCCAGTCATCCCTGTCACCGACCCCAGGCCGACTCCCCGCGGACCACAGCAGGCCCCTGACCGTACCGGCCAAGTGAGAGTCAGACCCAACCAGATTCCCTGTGCCTCAGGCTGCCTGCCCTGGCCTCCCTGAGGGGACTTACACTAGTGGGACCTCCACTGCCCGCCCTCTATTTTAGTGGCAGATGCCACGCTGAAACAGATTGGAGCATGCCCAATTGACCTGGGTTTGGGGAGCCCGAGCCGGGCCTATCCTGGGTCTAAGAGCGCTACTTCCAGCTTCCCTGTCCATGAGAGGACAGAGGACAGCACCCATGTGGGCGGTGTGTCCTCCCCGTGGTAAAGACCCCCCAGGGTGGGCCTCTGCTGAATGGACAGCCGGCGAGCGGAAGGACTTGTGTGTGTGAGGACACTGTGTGTGCTCTGTCCCTCCGTGGGATGCCATGATGGCCACTTTCCTCCAGTTCTCATACAGGATGGCGGCACGGGGCAAAGCACAGCTCATGATCTTGTTCAGGTGTAGAGATGCGGGGCACAGAGCCACAATCCCATCCTCTCTGCTGGGACAGGACGGATGGCAGAGGCCCCGGTGCCCTGGCCGAGGGCACACGGCCCACCCGGAGGTGTTGGGTCCCTGTGATCACTGGATGATGTGAGGGACTGGATCCCGTATTCTGATTTCCCCATAGCCCATGAGCAGTACAGGAAAGGTGCACGTGGCTGCTCAGCCCCCTGGCCGAGCAGATGTGCCCGTGTGGAACATCTCTGGAGGAGTTCAACCCGGCCACACAGGATGACCTTCTGAGCCCCAGCCACAGTTTCTACCTTCATCCTGTTCGTAATGACGGCCCTTCGTGTGCATCCGGGCCTGTGTGTTTAAGGGAAAAGACCAAGATCATGATGGACCAACAGCCAAAAACACCCCAAACTGTCAAGGGAAGAGACCCCCAACACCAGAAACAACACCCCAGACTGTCAAGGGAGGAGACCCCCAACATGCCCACCTTGAGCCTTCAGCCCATTCCAGCTCAGTTCACCAGCCAGTCTGCTTTCAATCTCACAGGTTTTTAAAGAGCTTTTCTGCTTCCCATGGTCTCATCCCCTGCACCCCCCCCCCCATCCCATTCCAGGAAACTCACAAATGTGTCTTCAGCCCCAGGCAAGACCATCATGCCCGTTCTGACCTGGGGGAAGGAACCACGGGACAGCAGGGAACCGGAGGCCCCTGCCTCCACGTCAGCCACCAGGCCACCATTGGCCACCAGAACACACCTTAACACACACCTCCAGAAGCCCAGCCCAGCCCTCCACAGCCCTAGACAGACAGACAGACAGAGTAGCCTGCATGGTCCTCATTTTGTCTGCCAAAATGAATCCACCTTTCCTTCCTTCTTCCCGCCTCTGGTCTCCTTGTTGGTGGCGTGGGCTTAGAGCCGCTGTCACCCCACAAGTCCTGACATCGTTTGGGCACAGACCCGGGTTCCCCCCCCAGCCCCCCAACCCCCCCACCAACACATGAGTCTTAAAATCTAATCTCTTCTTCACAAACATTTAAAAATATATCGTGGAAAGATTTTGATCAAAAGAAGGAATAAGCTGTACACCAGAAGCGCACGCCTGCCATCCCAGCTACTCAGGGCTAAGATCTGAGGATCACAGGTAGAAGCCTGCCAGGCGGGAAGGTCCATGAGCCTCTCACTACTCAGAAAAAGCTGGAAGTGACGCGGTGGCCCAAGTGGTAGAGCACTAGCCTTAAGCAAAAAGAGGCTCAGGGACAGAGCCTAGGCCCTAAGTTCAAGACCCAGGACCCGAAAAAAAGTGTAAACTTAAACAGCTAAAGGGAGATTGAAATGCCTGCTCCAAAGTAGTAGACCAGGAGCGTGTGAAAGGCGAGGCACTGGCGTTCCACCCTGAGGCCTGCCCCGGCTCCACAGAAACCCCACGGGACAAAACCTGCTACAACTCACACCTAGTGTGAGGAGAGCCGAGCCCACGGCTCCACTGCCGTCCTCCCTTCTCCCCCCACTGCCTTCCCACACACGGGGCTTACTGCTGCTTCTACATCCCACAGTCCCCTCCCAGACTCTCTCTGCGTGCCTCTCCGCTCTCTTTTTTGGGGGTGGGCAGTATTGAGGATTGAACTCAGTGCCTTCAGCCAACCTACTCTACTACTTAGCCACACTGGTACAAGCACTCTGCTACCACTTAGCCACACTGTTATAAGCACTCTGCTGCCACTCAGCATCATCACTAGCCCTTTTTTCCTTTTGTCTATTTTTCAGGTCGGGTCTCATGCTTTCTGCTGAAGGGACTGGCCCCTGCCCACACCCTCCTCCTTCTGCTAGCCACATGGCTGCAATTACAGGTGTGTGCCTCCAAGCCCAATTTTGTTCAATAAGATGAAGTCTTGCTAACTCTTTTCCTGGGTGGACCTTGAACCTGTATCCTACTGATCTTTGTCATGTAAGTTGCTGGGGCTGTAAGAATGCACCACCATGCTGAGCCTTCTACATACATTCTTTCGGGATTCTGTGGGTTTGGTTGGTTGGCTTGGGGCGGTTGTTTTGTCTCTTTGCGCTGATACTGGGTCTAGAAACGGGGTCCCACTCTCACAGCTGGCACTGTACTCCTTCAGCTATGCCTCCATGTCTTGCGTTTTGCTGGTTAATCACAAGTCAAGCCTTGTGGTTTTGTGTGCCCTGGCTGGCTTTGAATGTGCTTCTCAGGCCTTAGCCTGCCTCCTAGGATGACAGGCAGGAACACAGGGACGCAGCTCCCCATCCCTTTCTTATAAGACCCATCTGCCAGGTGTGCAACTACCGCATTTCTGACAACACACACAGCCCTCCCTGCCTCTGCCTTGTCCCCTTGACGCCGCCTGGCTCCGCAGGAGCCTCTCTGTGGGGTCCACACGGCCTCCCTTCCAACTCTCCATGGTCAGAATAGACAGCAAACAAGAGCGTGAAAGGGGGCAGAAATACGCATTTATTTAGAGTCTGTAACCCTACAGCAAACTCCTGACAGCCCGGCCCTCTGGGGACCAGTCAGAGCAGGGGTCCAGATCATCCTGCAGCATGCATGACGCAGGTCAGGGTAGGATGAGGGGACTCTCCACCTTCTGGGTGCTGCACCGCAGCCACAGGGAGCAGTGCTGGGAAGGGCACAGATGCACTGGGAAGAGCGGGCTGAGCTCTGCTGGTCAGCAGCAGGCAGGAGTGCTGCAGGACACAGGTCTGCAGACCAGGGTGGGGCAGGACGGCTGGCAGCACCCAGAGGACTGGCAGCTGGGGACCACACACACAGCAGGCCTGCAGCTCACAGGAACACACACGGAGGACTGGCAGGAAGGAGCCACACACACACTAGGTCTACAGCTCACAGGGGAGCAGCAGGCCACCTGCAATCTCACAGGAATGCACATGGCAGGTCTGCAGCTCACAGGCACACAGCAGGATGACTGGCAGGGATTGGACACACAGCAGGATGGCTGGCAGGGACTGGACACACAGCAGGATGGCTGGCAGGGACTGGACACACAGCAGGATGACTGGCAAGGATTGGACACACAGCAGGATGACTGGCAGGGACTGGACATACAGGAGGCTGACTGGCAGGGATTGGACACACAGCAGGATGGCTGGCAGGGACTGGACACACAGCAGGCTGGCTGGCAGGGGCTGGACACACAGCAGGATGGCTGGCAGGGACTGGACACACAGCAGGCTGGCTGGCAGGGACTGGACACACAGCAGGATGACTGGCAGGGATTGGACACACAGCAGGCCGGCTGGCAGCCTGTGGAACAGCTGGTGTGGCACATGGTGGAGGCTGGCTGGTGTGGGAAGGAGGTGGTAATGTCTGGCTCCTGCTCTGGGCAGCTTTTATACCCAGCCCAGGTGTCCCAACAACACAACACAGCCGTGTCTTCCTCCTTCTGCTTCCTGTTGCATTACCTAGACTGCATTGTCTGC
Source organism: Dipodomys merriami (assembly GCF_024711535.1). Classification (NCBI taxonomy): domain Eukaryota; kingdom Metazoa; phylum Chordata; class Mammalia; order Rodentia; family Heteromyidae; genus Dipodomys; species Dipodomys merriami. Next base: position 121,346,306 of record NW_027203381.1, read on the forward strand.
TTTTGTTTGGCCCTCACGTCAGCTCTGACTACTGAGCCTTTACTATGGCATCGCCCATCCCTGGGCATTTTCTGGTCCTTCTCTGGCTCCACCTGACTGCCTTCCTCCATCACATTTTCTGACTCACGTTTGTGAGGCTCCCAAGCTGCAGAACCCCGTTTTCCTCCCTGCGGTGACAGTCCTCAAGTAGCCAGAGCTCTGTCCTCTGCTGATCAGGATGGGTCTGCAGAGTGCACATTCTTGATCACTGGCGACTCATAGCTGGGTGAGGCAGAGGACAGCCGGGAGAAGGCACAGAGACTCCTGTCTCAGTAGGGCCCAGGATCCTGGTCTCTAAAAGTCTCTGTTTAGGGAGCAGAATGAGACACAAGCCTGCATCCCATGTATGGAGACGCAACTCCCAGCTCTGAGAAACTCGACAGGTGCAGGTCCCCAGGAGCCTTGGCAGGACTGGCAGGCAGCTGGGGGAGAGGGGGTTGTGAGTGGGGGTCTGGCCAGCCTCACACATGCACAGCAGCCTCTGAGACAGCAGAGGGTCACCCAGGTCACCCCACTCCTGGGGGACGGGAGCTCTCGGCTCAGTCCCTGGGCTTTGGAAATGCTTTTAGCAAGGTAAGAGGAGCGGATGCGGCCTGTCTTCAGAGGCCATCCTCTGTCTTCTCCCGGGGGTCCTGCCTGTCCTGCTACAGTTCCCAAAACCCAAAGAAGGGACACAGCGAATCTCCCTCGTGCCCTTAGCCCTCCAGCACTGTGCTTGTAAAACTCAAAAGTGGACACTGGGAAAGCCTCCAAACACACATTTAGAAAGAGTCGCAGGCTTTGGTTCAACCTTGACAGCAAGGAGACTTTGTAAATAAGGCGCAGAAGATGGGGCTTCTGTAAGAGAGTTCTTGAAGATGACGCTGTGCAGAGAGCTGCAGGACTGGGTCTGCCAGTGCTCTCGGATTCCAGCCCCTGGAAGACAGATGTATTGGTGTGCTGGCAGCCACCGTGATGACAAGACAGGCAGAGAGCTGTGGTAGGTTGGGCTGAGGGGCTGGGGACAGCTTGTACTCCAGGTCCTGAGGCAGTCCACTCCCTTTCCCTTCCACCCAACACTCCACCCAAGACAACTACCACTGTGGGTACCAAGCACCATGCTCGAGGCACACAGATGAAAGACAGACACAGGGTCAGACAGCACAGACCGACGGAGAAATGACAGGTAGAGAGGTGAACAGCAGAGAGAGCGATGACAGGCAGCCCTATCCGCACTGGCAAGCCTGCTGCTGCTGCCCCGGGCACAGACACTGACAGCCGGAAAACAAGCTGCACAGCATCTCAGCAAACAAACACGGCCAACGCAGCCAGGAGCCGATACACCAGGAAGGGGAAGCTGTGGCCAGGACAGCACGCAGAGGAGGGGTATAAAAGCCAGCGGCCATTGCACTCACACTCACTCACACTCACACACTCACTCACGCTACTCACACCTCCCGCTCCTCCCAGCCCCACCGCCATGGCCGCCTCCACCATGTCCGTCTGCTCCGACGCCTGCACCCACGCCTCCTGGCAGGTGGACGACTGCCCAGAGAGCTGCTGCGAGCCCTGCGGCGCCCCCAGCTGCTGCCAGCCCCGCGGCTGCGCCCCCGCCCCCTGCCTCACCTTCCTCTGCTCCCCAGCGGGCTGTGCGTCCAGCCCCTGCTGCCAGTCCGTCTGCGCCAGCTGCTGCACACCCTCCTGCTGCCAGCCGTCTAGCTGCCAGCCCTGCTGCTGCCCCTGCTCAGCCTGCCAGCCGTCCTGCTGTGTGGCTGTCTGCTGTAAGCCCGTGTGCTGTGAGCCCGTGTGCTGCAGACCCGTGTGCTGTGAGCCCGTGTGCTGCAGACCCGTGTGCTGTGAGCCCGTGTGCTGCAGGCCCGTGTGCTGTGAGCCCGTGTGCTGCAGACCCGTGTGCTGTGAGCCTGTGTGCTGTAAGCCCGTGTGCTGCACACCTGTGTGCTGCAGGCCCGTGTGCTGTGAGCCCGTGTGCTGCGGGGCTTCCTCCTGCTGCTGCCAGCCGTCCAGCTGCCAGCCCTGCTGCCGCCCCTGCCCGCCCTGCCCGCCGTCCTCCAGCGTGTCCCTGCTGTGCAGGCCCGTGTGCAGGCCCGCCTGCTGCGTGCCCACCTCCTCCTGCTGTGCCCCCTGCTGCCAGCCCGGCTGCTGCCGCCCGGCGGCCTCGTGCGTGTCCCTGCTGTGCCGCCCTGCCTGCTCCCGCCAGGCCTGCTGTGGCGGCTCCCCGGGCCAGTGCAGCTGCTGATGGGCGCGGCCATGTGAGCACAGGCCCCTCCTCCCCCTCCTCCTGCAGGCCTTTGAGCTGCCTGGGCCTCTGACTTCCCTGGGTTCAGGCCCAGCCTCAGCCTCTGCTTAGTCCTGGAGGGGACCGTGTTAAAACACAGATAGTCCCGCCTCCTCCTCTGCTCCCACCTCGGGCAGAGTCACCGGCCGGGGGACCCCTCTCCACTCTCTGGACTGCTGCACTCAGCTTCTTGGACTCGGCGGTGCACTTTGTACCTAACGAAGCGCTCTGCCTGGGCCCGCTGTGCGCTGCGCTTCCTCCCGCGCTCCTGGTTGAACGGCCTCCCGCGGGCCGGGCGCACTGACGGCGCTGGCACTGTGCGGAAGGGGCTCCGTAGGCCGGCCCTTCTCCCAGGAGTCGCCGAGTCGCCGGTGTGACACCCAGACCCACATGGCTGCCTCCCCTGGGCAACACCCGGCGCCGCCCTGCCGGTCCCGGGTGGGCGAATCGGAGCCCAGCCCTGCCCGGCCCCCAGCCAGCTGCCCAGCCTTCCCATCTCCGCCATGCAGCGCCGCTGTCCCCGACCCTGCTCAGCTGCACACATCCACAAGGCTTTCTAAAGAGAAAAACTGAGCTGCGTCCTCCCAACCCCCCAGCCCTGCCCAAAACGGCTCCCGGGGACCCAGCACATTCTCCTCCAGCACCGTCTTCCCGCCCCACCCTCCTCCCACCCCCCAGGGCCTCGGCCTCAGACCCCTCCCAGTGCGCCCTGGTCTGCGGGTCTGACCTGCAGGGGACCCCCCACCGCTCTTGCGGGGCTCCTACACAGCCTGACTGACGCATCCACACCTGGCTATGCCCTCCGGTTTCCCACAGCCTCGGCTGGCCACACCACGCCCTCAAGCACGGCCCTGGAAGCTGAGCCTACCGTCCTGCCCTCCCTGGGTGTGAGGCGGATGGACACACCGGGACCCGTCTGCTCCACCCTCCAGCCAGTCCAGATCGATGCCTGACCCTGCCAGACGCCTGTCCAGGGAGGCAGGGACGCAGCGGGCACCGTGACAGCGCAGCCCCTCCTACAGAACTTCCTTTCCAGAAGGAAGCGCCACCTCTCTACGAGAGCACACCAGTGTTAGGTCTGCCTGGGAGAGCAGCCTCCATTCCTCTTCCCCTGCCTGACCATCAGCCACCTGAGTCAGCAAAGGACCCAGGCTCTGAGGCCACGCCCTCCTCTGCTGAGGTCACCTCCCGTGGAGGTGGGCGGTTCCCTGGGCTCTGAGGCCACGCCCTCCTCTGCTGAGGTCACCTCCCGTGGAGGTGGGCGGTTCCCTGGGCTCTGAGGCCACGCCCTCCTCTGCTGAGGTCGCCTCCCGTGGAGGTGGGCGGTTCCCTGGGCTCTGAGGCCACGCCCTCCTCTGCTGAGGTCACCTCCCGTGGAGGTGGGCGGTTCCCTGGGCTCTGAGGCCACGCCCTCCTCTGCTGAGGTCACTTCCTGACCCGCCCAGCCCGCCTCCCGTGGAAGTGGGCGGTTCCCTGGGCTCTGAGGCCACGCCCTCCTCTGCTGAGGTCACCTCCCGTGGAGGTGGGCGGTTCCCTGGGCTCTGAGGCCACGCCCTCCTCTGCTGAGGTCACTTCCTGACCCGCCCAGCCCGCCTCCCGTGGAAGTGGGCGGTACCCTGGGCTCTGAGGCCACGCCCTCCTCTGCTGAGGTCGCCTCCCGTGGAGGTGGGCGGTTCCCTGGGCTCCGAGGCCACGCCCTCCTCTGCTGAGGTGGGCGGTTCCCTGGGCTCTGAGGCCACGCCCTCCTCTGCTGAGGTCACTTCCTGACCCGCCCAGCCCGCCTCCCGTGGAGGTGGGCGGTTCCCTGGGCTCTGAGGCCACGCCCTCCTCTGCTGAGGTCGCCTCCCGTGGAGGTGGGCGGTTCCCTGGGCTCCGAGGCCACGCCCTCCTCTGCTGAGGTGGGCGGTTCCCTGGGCTCTGAGGCCACGCCCTCCTCTGCTGAGGTCACTTCCTGACCCGCCCAGCCCGCCTCCCGTGGAGGTGGGCGGTTCCCTGGGCTCTGAGGCCACGCCCTCCTCTGCTGAGGTCGCCTCCCGTGGAAGTGGGCGGTACCCTGGGCTCTGAGGCCACGCCCTCCTCTGCTGAGGTGGGCGGTTCCCTGGGCTCCGAGGCCACGCCCTCCTCTGCTGAGGTCACCTCCCGTGGAGGTGGGCGGTTCCCTGGGCTCTGAGGCCACGCCCTCCTCTGCTGAGGTCGCCTCCCGTGGAGGTGGGCGGTTCCCTGGGCTCCGAGGCCACGCCCTCCTCTGCTGAGGTGGGCGGTTCCCTGGGCTCTGAGGCCACGCCCTCCTCTGCTGAGGTCACTTCCTGACCCGCCCAGCCCGCCTCCCGTGGAGGTGGGCGGTTCCCTGGGCTCTGAGGCCACGCCCTCCTCTGCTGAGGTCGCCTCCCGTGGAAGTGGGCGGTACCCTGGGCTCTGAGGCCACGCCCTCCTCTGCTGAGGTGGGCGGTTCCCTGGGCTCCGAGGCCACGCCCTCCTCTGCTGAGGTCACCTCCCGTGGAGGTGGGCGGTTCCCTGGGCTCCGAGGCCACGCCCTCCTCTGCTGAGGTCGCACCTCCCCTCTTTCCTCACACGCTCCCCCTCACCCACATCCCCTCCCTCTTTTCCTTCCCTTCCCTTCTCTCCCGGGCGGGCCAGCTGTTGGCTCTTCCTCCAATAAACTCTTTGTGCCTGATCCTTGTGGCGGTTTCCTTTCAGCAAACCTTACAGCCAGCCTTGGAGAAAGCCCTCATGGACAATTCCCAGACAAACCCCATGTTCTGCCCAGGTACCCTGCAGGGAGAGCCAGGAAGCCACGGGAGGAGAGGGAGGTAGACCGCCCCTCGGCCTACTTCCTTGGCTCGGGGGTCCTAGATCGAGAGGCTGTGCCTCACACACCAATGAGCCAAAGAAAGGGCTTTCGTCAGAATGAAGAGGAAGAGATGCTAAACAACGAACTCAATAAAAATGATAACATTGGTTAATGAAATAAAGGAATAATCTTTTTAACTCTAGACAAATCCAACAAGTGTTTGAAAAAAAAACAAGAGGATACACACAAACAGCTGAATGAACTAAAGAAGGCAGAAATTTAATGAAGAGAACGGGGGCGGGGATCAAGTTGAAGTACCAGAAGTGAAGTGTTCAATTTCTCAAATAAGGAGGTTAGGCAAAGCCTGGGCAGTGGAACAGAGGGACTTGAGACAGGGTATCACGTGTTGAAAAAAAGCAGAGGAATTCGATAAAAAACATTGTAAAAATATTTTTAATCTAGAAAGCTAAAAATTAAAACACACCTATGAGACCCCAGGGAGCCTTTACAAGACCTCTCTGACTGTTAAAAACTCAAACCTACAAATTGTGAGGATAGATGATGAATAAGAAAGAAAAACTAAAGGCATTGAGAACCAAGTCAATGAAATAATGCCTTAAGGAGAGGGTCATCTGTGCAGTGAAGGTGTTCAGAACTTACTGAAGAGACACCACAGACACATTGCAGTAAAAACACTAAGTATGCAGAATGAAAGAATACGAAAGCTGTGAAAGAGAGGACACAAGGAACTTAGAATGACACAGACACAGAACATGGAGAGACAGCATTCAGCCCTGAATGACACTGCCAACTCTAGATACTGTATGCAGAAAAGCCACTCATCAAAACTGATGGAGAATTCAAAGCTTCCATGATAAACAAAAGCTAAAGGGGTTCATGACTCCTAAAACAGCACCCAAAAAAAACAAAAACATACTTAAGGGAATGCTTCCTAAAGAAGAGGAAAATACAGAATAGGAAATACAGGAAAGACTCTACCAGAAGACTAGATTAGTAAAGCAGGAAGAAGCGAGCACCACGACACCACAAAATTATAGGAGACGTGCCATACCTCTCAGTGGGAACATTGGATGTACACGGTCTCAACTCCCCAGTAAAGATGCAGAACAGAAACTTGGATTCACAAAAAGCAAGACCTGCTGGGCACCAGTGGCTCACACCAGTCATCTTAGCTACTCAAGAGGCTGAGATCTGAGGATCGTGGTTTGAAGCCATCCCTGACAGCAAAGTCTTATCTCCAATAAACCACCAAAAGAGCCAGAAGTGGAGGTGTGGATCGAATGTAGAACACTAGCCACTAGCCTTGAGCAAAAGAAGCGCGGACAGCACCCAGGCCCCAGAGCTCAAGCCCCAGGACTGGCAAAATAAAAAGCAAGCCCCAACCATTTGTTGCACTCGATATAGACATCTGACTGGCAACGCCTGGGCTGGGCTGGGCTGGGCTGAGCTGGGCTGGGCTGGGCTGGGGTGGGCTAGGCTGGGCTGGGCTGAGCTGGGGTGGGCTAGGCTGAGCTGGGCTGGGCTGGGCTGAGCTGGGCTGGGCTGGGCTGGGCTGGGCTGGGCTGGGCTGGGCTGGGCTGAGCTGGGCTGGGCTGGGCTGGGCTGGGCTGGGCTGGGCTGGGCTGGGCTGGGGGCTGGGCTGGGCTGGACTGAGCTGGGCTGGGCTGAGCTGGGCTGAGCTGGGCTGGGCTGGGCTGGGCTGGGCTGGGCTGGGGGCTGGGCTGGGCTGGGCTGAGCTGGGCTGGGGTGAGCTGGGCTGGGTGCTGGGCTGGGCTGGGCTGGGCTGGGCTGAGCTGAGCTGGGCTGAGCCCTCTTCTTGGTCTTAATGTATTTGACACAAAAGCAGAGGACTGAACCTGGCTTCCAGCCAAGTCTGGGAACTCTAGGACTGAGGAACTCCGGCCGGACCAGAATCCCAGCTCAGCAGCATGTTCTCAGGCAACACCCACTTGCCAGGGACAGGTCTGAAAAGTTCCTGCTACGGCTGGAAGGTGGTTTCCCCCTGGGGACACTGCTGTGCCATACACACAGCCTGGCCCTAAACTGCCTGGGACGCAGCCCGGCCCACCTCACATCCACCAGCAGCGCCCTCTTGGACAGAGAGGCTGAGGCCCACAGAGAGGGACACGAGACGCAGCGGCTACACAGCACACGCGCCCCGAAATCAGGAGAGAACAGTGCGGCAGCAGGAGCCCGGCCTCCCTGACCCCCTCCACTGACCACCTCTGCACCCCAGGAGACCAGCCGGGACCCCCTCCACTGACCACCTCTGCACCCCAGGACAGCAGCCGGGGAGGAGAAGAGAGCTGCGGGGAGGACGGGGGGGGGGGGGAGAGGATGGGAGGGAGGATGGGGGAGGGGAGGACAGGGGAGGACGGGGGGAGGATGGGGGGAGGACGGGGGAGGACGGGGGAGGACGGGGAGGACAGAGGGAGGGCGGGGGAGGACGGGGGAGGACGGGGGAGGATGGGGGAGGACAGAGGGAGGGCGGGGGAGGACGGGGGAGGACGGGGGAGGACGGGGGAGGACAGAGGGAGGGCGGGGGAGGACGGGGGAGGACGGGGGAGGACGGGGGAGGGCGGGGGAGGGCGGGGGAGGACGGGGGAGGCCGGGGGAGGATGGGGGAGGGCGGGGGAGGGCGGGGGAGGACGGGGGAGGACGGGGGAGGACAGAGGGAGGACGGGGGAGGACGGGGGAGGACGGGGGAGGACGGGGGAGATGGGGGAGGATGGGGGGAGGATGGGGGAGGACGGGGGGAGGACGGGGGGAGGACGGGGGAGGGCGGGGGAGGGCGGGGGAGGACGGGGGAGGACGGGGGAGGGCGGGGGAGGACGGGGGAGGACGGGGGAGGACGGGGGAGGACGGGGGAGGACAGAGGGAGGACGGGGGAGGACGGGGGAGGACGGGGGAGATGGGGGAGGATGGGGGGAGGATGGGGGGAGGACGGGGGGAGGACGGGGGGAGGACGGGGGGAGGACGGGGGAGGACGGGGGAGATGGGGGGAGGACGGGGGAGGACGGGGGAGGACGGGGGGAGGACGGGGGGAGGACGGGGGGAGGACGGGGGGAGATGGGGGGAGGACGGGGGGAGGACGGGGAGGGCGGGGGAGGACGGGGGAGGACGGGGGAGGACGGGGGGAGGACGGGGGAGGATGGGGGGAGGACGGGGGAGGACGGGGGAGGACGGGGGGAGGACGGGGGAGGACGGGGGAGGACGGGGGAGGACGGGGGAGGATGGGGGGAGGATGGGGGGAGGATGGGGGGAGATGGGGGGAGGACGGGGGGAGGACGGGGAGGGCGGGGGAGGACGGGGGAGGATGGGGGGAGGACGGGGGGAGGACGGGGGAGGATGGGGGGAGGACGGGGGAGGACGGGGGAGGACGGGGGGAGGACGGGGGAGGACGGGGGAGGACGGGGGAGGACGGGGGAGGACAGAGGGAGGGTGGGGGAGGACGGGGGAGGACGGGGGGAGGACGGGGGAGGACGGGGGAGGACGGGGGAGGACGGGGGAGGACAGAGGGAGGACGGGGGAGGACGGGGGAGGACGGGGGAGGACGGGGGAGGACAGAGGGAGGGCGGGGGAGGATGGGGGAGGATGGGGGGAGATGGGGGGAGGACGGGGGAGGACGGGGGAGGATGGGGGGAGGATGGGGGGAGGACGGGGGAGGACGGATCCTTCCACGCCCCATCAAGCTGCGTCCGCTTGGCCCCCCCGTGCGTCTCCCGCCATGCGATCTCCCTGTGGGGTGCGCGTGGGTGCTGTCTCATCTCTGGAGAAGCAGGCCTTGGTCTCCAGCTCCCGGGGGAGCGTGCTTCCAGGGTGGAGGCGCCACGACTCTCCTTTCCACGGGAGCACGTCGTGGCTGCTGCGACCCGTCAGCCCCGGGCCCCACACAGAGCCCCCGGCTCAGCCCCGGGAGCGCGAGCCTGTGGACAGGCTCCCCAGGAATTTCAAGGCTGGCCACAGAGCTTGACCACTAGCCGCCACTGCTCGGAGGCCACCACAGGCCCGAGCCGCAGCGTGGAGAGCAACAGTGCTAGGCGGGAGCAGAGCGCGCAGGCCGGCCGCAACCACGGAAGCCGCGGGCCTGGGGTTCCTCCGGAGCAGGGCAGGGAGGCCGGGCGGGCAGGCACCTTCGTGACCGGCACCCCAAAGCGCATGCGGGCAGTGAGAGCGCGGGAGGGCGGAGGGTACCTCGCAGATGCGGGAGAAGCCGCTCACGGGGAGGTGTCTAAGATGCACGCGTCTAACCCGGCGCTGTGCCCTTGTGTTTCTTATGCCCCCTTCACTGGGCTGCGACGTTTAGTTGGAAGAGAGCGGGCGGGGAAGGCACGCGGTGCTCCGGCCCGGCCTCCGCCCCCATCCTCTGCGCCCTCTGGAAACCGAGGCGCGTGACCGCTCCGAGGAGCCGCCGGAGCCGCCGGACACCTTCGGGCCCGGGCAGTGCGCATGGAGGACGAGGCTGACGTCGCGGGCTGGGGTGAGGGTGACTTCACGGTGACTTCCACAGCCTCCACCAACCAACTGGGACGTCCCAGGCCCGATCAGCACACAGCGCGGTGGCAGGGCCCCGTGCCTGCCCGTGTGTCCGCGCCGAGGTGCGGCCCTGCCTTGCTGGGCTTTGCGAACCAACAAACGTCCTGGGTCTCCACGCACCCTGTCCCCAGGGCCCAGGAGAGGCGCCTCCCCCGAGGCCCCGGCCACGCTGGCCCTGCCCGCCCTCCCAAACATGCTGGCAGAGGAGAGGGAGAGGAGGCGTGCGGGGAGACGGCTGCAGACCCAACCCGTCACCAGCCCCCGCCGCCGGCAGAGACCACGCGCTCACCCCTGCTGTCCACGCCCCGCCCCGCCCACCACAGCCCTGAGCTTACAAGCTGCACACCTCTCTGGGAAAACACAATACCATAACCAGGGGCTTCTGGAACAGTCCACACCAACCCAGAATGAGGCGCTTCTAGGAGCAGGGAAGCAGACAACACGGGGAGGAGGGGAGTACAAAGTGACAACCCAGCTCCACATTCACACCTCCCCCTCCTCCTCCCAGCCCCGCCGCCATGGCCGCCTCCACCATGTCCCTCTGCTCCTCCGCCCTTCTGCCTCCTCCCCAGCCCATCCGCCCCGGCTGCAGCGCACCGCTCTGTGTGGCTCAGACGCAGGACCGGAACTCCCGGCCTCTCCCCTCCCGCCCAGCAGGTCTTGGTAGCAGAGCAAGGTCATCCTGCACCGGCCGTGGCCAGCGCACAGAGGCTCGTCTGCGCGGCCCTTGCCCTCCGTACGTGTTTGTGCTGTGCCGGCAGAACAGGGCCTTGTGTAAATACACCAGAGTTAATGAGGACCCTGAAGCCAGCGCAAAACAGCAACAAGGAAGGGCCACCAACAAGGAAGGGCCGACGCCCGGAGTGCCCGGCTGAAAACACCTGGGCTGTATAAAAGCCCAGGAGCCCAAGCACCTCACACTCACTCACACTCACTCACACTCACACTCCTCACACCTCCCGCTCCTCCCAGCCCCGCCGCCATGGCCGCCTCCACCATGTCCGTCTGCTCCGACGCCTGCACCCACACCTCCTGGCAGGTGGACGACTGCCCAGAGAGCTGCTGCGAGCCCTGCGGCGCCCCCAGCTGCTGCCAGCCCCGCGGCTGCGCCCCCGCCCCCTGCCTCACCTTCCTCTGCTCCCCAGCGGGCTGTGCGTCCAGCCCCTGCTGCCAGTCCGTCTGCGCCAGCTGCTGCACACCCTCCTGCTGCCAGCCGTCTAGCTGCCAGCCCTGCTGCTGCCCCTGCTCAGCCTGCCAGCCGTCCTGCTGCATTTCTGTCTGCTGTAAGCCCGTGTGCTGTGAGCCCGTGTGCTGTGAGCCTGTGTGCTGCAGACCCGTGTGCTGCAGACCCGTGTGCTGTGAGCCCGTGTGCTGTGAGCCCGTGTGCTGCAGACCCGTGTGCTGTGAGCCCGTGTGCTGCGGGGCTTCCTCCTGCTGCTGCCAGTCCTCCAGCTGCCAGCCCTGCTGCAGCCCCTGCCCGCCCTGCCCGCCGTCCTCCAGCGTGTCCCTGCTGTGCAGGCCCGTGTGCAGGCCCGCCTGCTGCGTGCCCACCTCCTCCTGCTGCGCCCCCTGCTGCCAGCCCGGCTGCTGCCGCCCGGCGGCCTCGTGCGTGTCCCTGCTGTGCCGCCCTGCCTGCTCCCGCCAGGCCTGCTGTGGCGGCTCCCCGGGCCAGTGCAGCTGCTGATGGGCGCGGCCTGGGGCCGTGGGTGCCGGTCCCTCCACCCCCCACCCAGGGCCTCTGCTGCCTGCAGGACTGAGCTGCCGCAGGAGCCTCGGTGCCGGTCTCGCCCACCCGCCCCTGCGTCGGATGCTGAGCGTGCAGCCAGCCCATCGCGCCTCGGGGGGCCATTGAGCCACTGAGGCAGGGGCCTCCCCAGCCTGGGCTTCTCTGCCCCCCCCGCGGCGTCTCCTCCCTCCCCACCCTGTCTTGACCTGCAATAAACAAAGCCCCCTCTCTGCCCTCGTCCGCGTGTTCTCAGCTCCTCTCTTGCTGCCTCTCCTGAGGCTCCATCTTTTCCCAGGTCACGGGGTGCTGGCCTCAGCACACGCAGGCCGCAAGCGCAGGCCGCACCGGTCTAAAGAGCAGCGCACAGCTCCAGAGCCCAGGCCGCTCCCGGGCTCCGGGCTGGGCCTCTGCAGCCGCCGCGCCCCGCTGAGCCTCTCTGGCGCCGTGCTGGCCGTGGGCGCGGGGGTCCTGCCGCCTTCCTGCTCGCGGGCTCTGGGCAGCCCCCCAGGTTTTGTGGGGCGCAGTAGCAGTGCTCCCGCTGCCCACGGGCGCCCAGCGGGTCGCCATGCACCCTTCCGTGCCAGGGTTCATCCAAAGCTCTCTCTCCCACACATACACTCACACACTCACACACACACACAGTGTGCCAGGAAGACTACCAGCAGCTACCACAGCCCGGAGCAGCCTGAGTAGCCAAGAGACAGAGGCCGGGCCCCGGGGCCTCGGGATCCCCACAGCAGCATCTGGGGCAGAACATCCCTCTGGCTGGGTTTCCCCTGGGCCCCCAGAGGCCCAGAGACCCAGGATGCCTCCCCCATCCCCGCCCGGAGCCACAGGTCCAGAGACCCAGGATGCCTCCCCCATCCCTGCCCGGAGCCACAGGTCCAGAGACCCAGGATGCCTCCCCCATCCCTGCCCGGAGCCACAGGCCCAGAGACCCAGGATGCCTCCCCCGTCTCCGCCCGGAGCCCCCCCCCCATGTCCACATCTGTACTCGCGCGGCTCCCGTGGGAGCGAGCCGAGGCCCCGCTGCCAACCCAGCGGCCACACCACTAGACAGCAGCTCCTGAGACCCTCAGAGTGGTCAGAAGACACAGTTGTCCTGACCTGAGGACCGCATCTGCCCCTGGCCTGGCCGGCTTTCCAAAACTGCTCCCCACAAAAGGGGCCTAGGGTTCTGCCAGAGGTGATCTACAAATTTAGAACACTCTGTCAAAATGGCAATGATATTCTACACCCAAACAATCCCACAAAAGACCTCAAATAGCCAAAGCAATTTTAGGCACAAAAAGCAATGCTGGTGGTATCACAATCCTGGAGCTCAGCTCTACTTCAGAGCTGTAACAGAAATAGCTTGGTACCGCACAGAAACAGGCCCAGCCATCAATGGAACAGAACAGAAGACCCAGTAATAAAGCTATTATACTTAGTTATCTGATATTTGACAGCCCAAAATGTATGGCGGGAAAGAGAGCCTCTTCAGTCATTGGTGTTGGTAAAACTGGGCCTCCGTAGGCAGAAAACTAAAAGTGGAACCTGTTTGTCACCATGCACCAATATCAACCCAAAGCAGATCAAAGACCTTAACATCGGACGTGGAAGTTTGAAACTACTGCAAGAGGGAGAAGGAGAAACACTAGAATTTATAGATGTAGGCAAGAACTTTTTGAAAAAAGTCCCAGAGGCACAACAGATAGGAAAGAGACTTGACAAATAGGTTTGTATCCAAATAAAAAAGTTTCTGCACAGCAAAGGACATAGTGTCTAAGCTGGAAAGACAGCCAACAGACTGGGAGACGATCTTTATCAGCAATACATCCAACAAAAGCCAAAAATCCTAAATTTACAAAGAACTCCAGAAACTAACCCCCTCCCAAACTAACAAAGCAACCCATCAGTGGGCAAAGGAGCTAAAGGAAGACTTCTCAGAAGAAAGAATGGCAAATAAACACATGAGGAAATGCTCAACATCCCTGGCCATAAAGGAAATGAAAATCAAAACAACTCCCAGATTCCATCTCACCCCAGTGAGATTGGCCACCATCAAGAATTCAGACAACAACTGCTGATGGGGTGGGAGAAAGGAACCCACTGCACAGCTGTGAACTAGTCCAAACACTTGGACAGCGGTCTGGAGGCTCCTCAAAAAACTACACATAGACCTTCCCTGTGGCCCAGCCTTACCACACCTGGGCATCTGCCCAGAACATCGTGAGCCAGGAGACCATAAAGACACCTGCACACCCACGTTCACTGCTGCACTATTCACAGTAGCCAAGGTATAGAAACAGCCCAGATGCCCTACAACAGATGAGTAGATCCAAAGACGTGGTTCCTATACACAATGGAATTGGTCATCCCTTAGACAGAATAAACGTGTGTCCTTTGCAGGGAAATGGACCAAGAACAAATCATGTTAAGTGAGGCGATCCAAAATCAGAGAGATAAACAGCACATGTTTTCTCTCAGTGTGGATGCCAGATCTAAAATACAACTAGACATGATCATGTGTACGAGACTCTAGGCATGCACACACAGACTAAAGGAAGGCACCATCAGGGAGGAACCCTAAAGTGTAACTCCCCTAAACATTTTAAAATACTGGTTATCTAAGGGAATTCCAGGAAATGGAAACATAGGTTTGTTGTTATTGGTATTGGTGTTGGTGGTGTTTATTTTTGCTTTTTTGTTGTTTTTTTAAAAGGAGGATAAAGAGGGGATGGCAGAAAAGGAGGGGGAAGGGGGAAGGAATGCAGCCATGCTAGTCGGTATGCGCTACTGGAAAATGACCTCTGCAACACGTGGCAAAGGAGAAACAGGGAGAGCAGAGGAGGGGGGACGTTGCCCAGAAAAGACATGGACTCCTTTCCTGACACACGAAATGGTAGCCCCGAACAACACCGCAATCATGACAGTGCGATTATACAATAACAGGGGCTCGGAGCCTGATGGGAGGGAGGAGGCCCCACAAATACAGGGTCCACGGAGGACGCACCGCCCCACGGTGCCCGGCAGAGGTCAGGACGGGAGCACACACCACCCCGCCACGCTCACAGCCCTGCCGTGCTGCACAGGTGCCCTGTTTGACAGAAACAAGCCTAAAATGCAGGCTCTGTCCTGTCCCTGAAGGCCGGCTGTCCTCTGCCAGCCGCTGCGCCGCGGGGTCACACCCTGCTCTCTCCAGACGTGTGGCGTCAGGAGCAGGTGTCTGTGCCGGGACCGCCTGTGATGTGGGTCTGTGCCCCCCCACCAGAGGGCGCCACACACCTGGCTGTCCCCGCCCTGCCTGAAGGGCCGTGCCAACCGCCGGGAGGAGGGAGGCGGGGTGAGCTGGCTGCGGGATGGCGGCCTGGGCTTGTCAGTGCACCCAAAGCACTGCACAGGGGCGTGCAGACACACGGGCGCGGGCCCGGCTGCCAGGGGACCGGCCCTGCCTCCCAGAGGTCAGGACAGGAATCTCACCCATCCCAGGTTTGCTCTAGGAGGGGCGTGGGCTCCAAGGGCCACATCCGAGGACCAGGACTGCAGCTGCCGCCCAAGACCTGACAGGATAGGGACCCCCCTGCCCACGCTGCCCACGCTGCCCACGCTGCCCACACTGCCCACGCTGCCCACCCTGCCCACGCTGCCCGCCCTGCCCTGCCCACCCTGCCCGCCCTGCCCGTGATGCCCATGCTGCCCGCCCTGCCCGCCCTGCCCGCGATGCCCACGCTGCCCGCCCTGCCCGCCCTGCCCGCGATGCCCACGCTGCCCGCCCTACCCTGCCCACGCTGCCCGCCCTACCTGCCCTGCCCGCGATGCCCACGCTGCCCGCCCTGCCCACGCTGTCCACGCTGCCCGCCCTGCCCACACTGCCCACGCTGCCCGCGATGCCCGCGCTGCCTGCCCTGCCCGCCCTGCCCGCGATGCCCATGCTGCCCGCCCTGCCCGCCCTGCCCACCCTGCCCGCCCTGCCCGCGATGCCCATGCTGCCCGCCCTGCCCGCCCTGCCTGCCCTGCCCACCCTGCCCACGCTGCCCACACTGCCCGCCCTGCCCACGCTGCCCACGCTGCCTGCTCTGCCCGCCCTGCCCTGCCCACCCTGCCCGCGATGCCCATGCTGCCCGCCCTGCCCTGCCCACCCTGCCCGCCCTGCCTGCGATGCCCATGCTGCCCGCCCTGCCCGCCCTGCCCGCGATGCCCACGCTGCCTGCCCTGCCCACGCTGCCCACCCTGCCTGCCCTGCCCACGATGCCCACGCTGTCCGCCCTGCCCACACTGCCTGCCCTGCCCGCGATGCCCACGCTGCCCACCCTGCCCGCCCTGCCCACGATGCCCACGATGCCCACCCTGCCCGCCCTGCCCACGATGCCCACACTGCCTGCCCTGCCCGCCCTGCCCGCGATGCCCACGCTGCCCGCCCTGCCCACACTGCCCGCCCTGCCTGCCCTGCCCGCGATGCCCACGCTGCCCGCCCTGCCCGCACTGCCCACACTGCCCACCCTGCCCGCCCTGCCCACACTGCCCACACTGCCCACGCTGCCCACCCTGCCCACGCTGCCCACGCTGCCCACGCTGCCCGCACTGCCCACGCTGCCCACGCTGCCCGCACTGCCCGCCCTGCCCGCCCACGCTGCCCGCCCTGCCCACACTGCCCACGCTGCCCACCCTGCCCACGCTGCCCACGCTGCCCTCCCTGCCCACGCTGCCCACGCTGCCCGTGCTGCCCTGCCCTCCCTGCCCACGCTGCCCACGCTGCCCGCGCTGCCCTGCCCTCCCTGCCCGCGCTGCCTGCCCTGCCCACCCTGCCCACCCTGTCTCAGCACAGAGCTGGGGCACATGCGGTAGAAGAGGGAGTCCGGTCGTGGCAGAGTGGACACGGCGGCCTTCATGCAGGCGCAGCCGGCAGGGCTCTGCCCCTCTGTCCTGGCATTCCTTATTCAAGAACAAGAACTGGCTGAGTCGCAGAAGAGGCAGACATCCACAACCTCCACAACATCCACAACCTCTAGAAGCATCCACGGACCCCAGGGCCAGCGGCCGTCCGCCAACCATCCACCTGGAGAACACCCGGCACAGTGATGTCAGCAAACAAGCAAAATGGTCGTCTGACTCTTCCCACCTGTAACTACCAAGCTTTGGACAGCGCAGGAGTTTATTTCTATTTCCCACTGTGCATCAGAAAAGCTATCAAAATCCATTCTCCTCAATGAAGACTGCTAATGATTTAGGGCGTCCACGCTGCCACAACGGCCACGGCCAAGCTGGGTGTGCAGCCCAGCCCCAGCACTGTCTGGGCACCGGAGGGCTCCCACAGCCACCCAGTCTGCCCGGCCTCTCCCCGGCAGGACTGCTGCACCTGCAAGGGCCGCCCAGGCTGCTCAGCCCCGGGCCCGGGCCCGGACCTCCCAGAAGGACGGGGCAGTCCGGGGTCTTGGGGCACTGGTGCTCAGCAGGCTGAGCAGCGGCTCCCTGCCACCGGTGGACACGGAGAGCAAAGGGAGGGGAGGGAATGAGTCTCCGTGCGGCCTCCACATGTCCCCGGGGCCCAGCACAGGTCGTGTCCAGCAGCCCTTCCCGTGGCCTGCCACAGCCCACAGTCCACAGTGACTCCCCGGGACTGCCCAGCGCTCACAGGACAGGGCTGGCTAGCCCTCGGCAAGCATGGGGTCCCCAGGCCGGCTGGATCAGGGCAAGGCCAGGCTCCCCATCTGCCCCTCCTGGGGTTGCTGACCCCAACTCTAGGCACCCCCATGTTGGCCTCTTGTCCAGAGAGCTGGGCCCTGCTCAGCGAGCGGATCGAGGAAGCGGCTGACTGGGTCTGGGCCAGGCTGGGTTCACGCGGCCATCCCCGGGCCACAGGTGTGAAGACACGCTCTCCTGGCCGCCAGGGGTCAGGGCACCCTGGAGGTCCCGGCCGCGATCCTCTACCATCCACCCGGTTTGTGAACCCATGCTGGAGGCCGCAGCCCGGAACAAGAAGGGAAGGCGTGGAAGAGCCACAGCTGCTCCTGCACAGAGCTGGGGGGCAGCCCCGTGCACGCAGGACTCACACGCATGCAAGACTCACGCGCACGCAGTACACACACATGCAGGACGCATGCGCACGCAGGACACATGCACGCAGGACGCACACGCACGCAGGATGCACGTGCATGCAGGACGCACACACACAGGACTCACGTGCACGCAGGACTCACGTACACGCAGGACACACACACAGGATGCACACGCATGCATGACTCACACACACGCAGGACACACACGCATGCAGGACACACGCATGCAGGATGCACACGCACGCAGGATGCACGCACGCAGGATGCATGTGCATGCAGGATGCACGTGCATGCAGGACTCACACACACAGGACTCACACACACGCAGGACTCACGTGCACGCAGGACTCACGTACACGCAGGACACACACGCAGGATGCACATGCATGCATGACTCACACACACACAGAACACACGTGCACGCAGAACACACGTGCACATAGGACATGCGCATGCAGGACACACGCACGCAGGACACGCTCATGCAGAACACGCGCACGCAGGACACGTGCACACAGGACTCACACGAACACAGGACTCACGCGCTCGCAGGACACACGCGCATGCAAGACATGTGCCCACAGGACTCACATGCTCGTAGGACACACGTGCACGCAGGAAACATGCACACACAGGACACACGCACATGCAGGACACATGCACGCAGGACACACACACACACAGGACACACGCACGCATGACGCACGTGCACGCAGGACACGTGCACGCAGGATGCATGCGCACGCACGCAGGACACACGCACGCAAGACGCACACACACACAGAATGCATGCGCACACAGGACTTACGCGCACGCAGGACACATGCATGCAGGACATGAGCACACAGTACACGTGCATGCAGGACACGTGCATGCAGGACTCACATGAACAAAGGACTCACGTGCTCGCAGGACACATGCGCACACAGGACATGCACCCGCAGGACTCACGTGCTCGCAGGACACAAGTGCACGCAGGACACATGCACACACAGGACTCACGCACACGCAGGACACTGCATGCAGAACACGTGCATGCAGGACACGCGCACACACAGGACATACGCACACACAGGACATGCGCACACACAGGACACACGCACGCATGACGCACACGCACACATGCAGGAAACACGCACGCAGGACGCACATGCACGCACACAGGACACACTCACGCAAGACGCACACGCACACAGAATGCATGCGTACACAGGACTCACGCGCACGCAGGACACGTGCATGCAGGACACGAGCACACAGTACACGTGCACGCAGGACACATGCATGCAGGACTCACACGAACAAAGGACTCACGCGCACACAGGACATGCACCCGCAGGACTCACGCACACGCAGGACACACGTGCACGCAGGACACATGCACATACAGGACTCACGCACACGCAGGACACTGCATTCAGAACACGTGCACGCAGGACACGCGCACACACAGGACACACGCACGCATGACGCACGCGCACGGAGGACACATGCACGCAGGATGCACGCACACGCAGGACGCATGCGCACACAGGACACACGTGCACGCACGCACACGCAGGACACACGCACGCAAGACGCACACGCACACAGAATGCACGTGCATGCAGGACTCACGCGCACGCAGGACACATGCCCGCAAGACACGTGCACGCAGGACACATGTGCACACAGGACACACGCACGCAGGACTCACGCACGCAGGACACGTGCACGCAGGACTCACGTGCACACAGGGCACACGCACACGCAGGACACACGCGCACGCAGGACACACACGCACGCAGGACACGTGCACGCAGGACACATGCACACACAGGACACGCTCACGCAGGACTCATGCGCACACAGGACACGCTCACGCAGGACACATGCGCACACAGGACACGCACACGCAGGACACACGCACACGCAGGACACATGCGCACACAGGACACGCGCACGCAGGACACACACGCACGCAGGACACGCGCACGCAGGACACGCTCACGCAGGACAGTGCACGCAGGACTCACGCGCACACAGGACACACGTGTACGCAGGACACGTGCACGCAGGACACACACACACAGGACACACGCACACAGGACACACGCGCATGCAGGACACACGCGCATGCAGGACACACGTGTGACAACCGCTTCTGTCTGTGCCCTGGCCCGACCCCCTGCTGGGGCACCTGGATGCACCCCGGAGCCCCGGCCAGGACTCAGGAGCCTGGCCCCCACACGGCAGGCAAAACACGCCGCCGCACACACCTGGCCAGGTCCTAGGCGCTTTTCACACCTGAATGGAACCAAAGTGATGTTGGGAAAGGACCCGAGTCCTGGGCGGCCAGGACACCGTCTGCTGGAAGCGATCCAGACTTCACTGCTTATTATCCCTGCCTTTCCTCCCGCTGGTGCGTCTCTAAGTAGGTCATCTTTACCTATCCGCAGTGTACCTGGGGGGGGGAGCGCTGTGCTTTATAAATAACCTTTATTATTGTTGTATGCTGACAGGGACATGAAAGCACTTGTCAGTGACTCACCCCCGAGGGAGGGCAGCCCTGTGAGCCCGAGTTCCAGCCCAGCCCAGGCGTCCTGGGTGCTCAGGTGGCACTGGGTCCCCCCGCCACACGGAGACAGCCCCAGGCCGGCCCCTGGCCTCTTCCCTCACCTGCGAGTCCCAGCTTTGCATGCGCGCAGCCCGTGGGCTTCCACCCATCCCAAGCCACTGCAGGCAGGTGCGTCTGCTTGGAACCGGTGGTCACCGGTCGCCGGGCCTTTGGTCTGCCTCTGCCCGCCCCCGGGGGCATGGGCAGCCACGGCTGCTCACCCAGAGCCTGGTCACCCGGCACACAGCTAGCAGCTACGGCAAGTCGCGGCCCTGGCTGTCCTGATTTAGGGTTTGCCACCACCATGAATGCAGCCCGTGGTCAGGGCCAGATCCTGGCCATGGCACAAGGAGCCAAGTGGTCAGGGCAGAGCCAGACCAGGAGGACATGTAGGTGCTTTCTAGTAGCCAGGATCAGCTATCTGCAACAAAACGCTAGAGGCGTGCTGGGGGCATGGCAAGTCTGCGGCTGGGCTCCTGGGGGCTCTTGGTCTCAGCCCTCTGGTCACTGGCTGAGGAGCCCTCCGACTGGCAGAGACGCCCTTTCCAGGAGGGAGGAGCCCACATCGGTCCCGGGCCTGCTGGGTTCCTCCCGCTGCTGGGGGCCGGACCGGGTGTGCGGGGCCGAGGCCGGGTCACCATTCTCCGTGGGCCTGGCTGGGCCCCGACTGCCCCTTTACTGTGTGCCATGCAGGCCGGGGTGTCCCCCCCTCCCCCCCATCCCAGCCCGCGGGGCCGCAGCTGCTTCATTCCGCAGGCAGGTGCCGAGCAGGTACACACACGCGTCAGCCGCACGGCTGCCGGTTAACTCTTTGAAGCCTGGCACGCCCCGTGCAGTTCAAAGCTCGGCACTTGGCGGAGATGGTCCACCCGCTTGGCGCCAGCACCCGCGCCCTCCGACCCCAGGGGCCCGCCCTCCCGCGGCCTCCGGCTCCACGCAGGGTACCCACGCGCCCCCAGCCCCACCTTACCTGAGCATGGCTCCCAGGGCTGGGCAACGCTGCCCGGGGCGGACAGGGGCACCAGGGCCGCGCACAGCGCCAGCAGGGCAGACATGGGCGGCTCCACTCGGCCTGCAGGCCCGCCGCCACCGCTCCTCACGCCCGAGTCCGTGACCAGGCGCGGCGGCCGTCACAGCATGCTGGCCCGGGAGGAAGAGCTCCTGCCGCAGCGGTGAGCCCCGGAGGCCCGCGGGCGGCCTATCGCCCAGCTTCCCCCGCAGGCTGGGGGCCTGCTCGCCGGGGAGGGGGCGCCCAGGGGACCGCAGGCCCCACAGGCCGGGGGTCAGTCATTGGCAGCACACATTTCCCCTGAGGAAACCCAGGAATCCACGCGTAGCCGGGAGCAAACCAGAAAAACGTAGAGCACCAGAGCTCCCTCGTGCGGGACTCAGGCGGGGATCCCCGCGTGCGGCTCCCAGCGTGGTCTCAGGCCAGGTGCTCCTGGCGTGTGCTCCCAGTGCGGTCTCAGGCCGGGTGCGGCCGGGTGCTCCTGGCGCGTGCTCCCAGCGCGGTCTCAGGCCGGGTGCTCCTGGCGTGTGCTCCCAGCGCGGTCTCAGGCCGGGTGCTCCCCCCGTGCGGCTCCCAGCGTGGTCTCAGGCCGGGTGCTCCCCCCGTGCGGCTCCCAGCGCGGTCTCAGGCCGGGTGCTCCTGGCGTGTGCTCCCAGCGCGGTCTCAGGCCGGGTGCTTGCACCGGTGATCTTGGCAGGGCCAGGAGGAGGGAAGCAGCAACGTCTCTGCGTCTCTGCAGGGTCTCCGGCACAGCCAGGGGCCTGCGAGCCCCTCTGGGGACCCCCCGCCGGGTCCCTCGCTCTGTCAGAGACGGGCAACCCCACCCTTCCTCGCGCCCCGCTGGGTGCTGCTGTAGCCAGGAGGGGCTTTTTATCTGGCGCCCAGCCCTCAGAGGGGTGTGGGTTTGTCAACCGCCAGTGTCAGGAATTTCCCCAGCCAAATCAGTCCTTAAAGGGAGCAGCTGCCTGCAGGGGGGTGGGGAGGGGAGGAGAAAGAGGAGGAAGGGAGCGTGGCCAGGGGAGGAGGACATGGTCAGGAGGACATGGTCAGGAGGAGGTCATGGTCAGGAGGACATGGTCAGGAGGACATGGTCAGGAGGAGGACATGGTCAGGAGGACATGGTCAGGAGGACATGGTCAGGAGGAGGACATGGTCAGGAGGACATGGTCAGGAGGAGGACATGGTCAGGAGGAGGACATGGTCAGGAGGACATGGTCAGGAGGAGGACATGGTCAGGAGGACATGGTCAGCAGGAGGACATGGTCAGGAGGAGGACATGGTCAGGAGGACATGGTCAGGAGGACATGGTCAGCAGGAGGAGGACATGGTCAGCAGGAGGAGGACATGGTCAGGAGGAGGACATGGTCAGGAGGACATGGTCAGGAGGAGGACATGGTCAGGAGGACATGGTCAGCAGGAGGACATGGTCAGGAGGAGGACATGGTCAGGAGGACATGGTCAGGAGGACATGGTCAGCAGGAGGAGGACATGGTCAGCAGGAGGAGGACATGGTCAGGAGGAGGAGGACATGGTCAGGAGGACATGGTCAGCAGGAGGACATGGTCAGGAGGAGGACATGGTCAGGAGGACATGGTCAGGAGGACATGGTCAGCAGGAGGAGGACATGGTCAGCAGGAGGAGGACATGGTCAGGAGGAGGAGGTCATGGTCAGGAGGACATGGTCAGGAGGAGGACATGGTCAGGAGGACATGGTCAGCAGGAGGACATGGTCAGGAGGACATGGTCAGGAGGACATGGTCAGGAGGACATGGTCAGCAGGAAGACATGGTCAGGAGGACATGGTCAGGAGGACATGGTCAGGAGGAGGACATGGTCAGGAGGACATGGTCAGGAGGACATGGTCAGGAGGACATGGTCAGCAGGACATGGTCAGGAGGACATGGTCAGGAGGACATGGTCAGGAGGAGGACATGGTCAGGAGGACATGGTCAGGAGGACATGGTCAGGAGGAGGACATGGTCAGCAGGAGGAGGACATGGTCAGCAGGAGGACATGGTCAGCAGGAGGACATGGTCAGCAGGAGGACATGGTCAGGAGGACATGGCCAGGAGGACATGGTCAGGAGGACATGGTCAGGAGGAGGACATGGTCAGGAGGAGGACATGGTCAGCAGGAGGAGGACATGGTCAGGAGGACATGGTCAGGAGGACATGGTCAGGAGGAGGACATGGTCAGGAGGAGGACATGGCCAGGAGGAGGACATGGTCAGGAGGACATGGCCAGGAGGAGGACATGGTCAGGGGAGGGCGCCTCAGGCTCAGCACTGCCCACACACAGCAACCAGCATCTCCCCAAAACCTGCATCTGATGTCAGGAGTGAACTGTGTGACCCAGGAGTAGCCACAATTCCCCTATCACCCCAGAATCAAGCATGGAGGCATGGAGACAAAGCTATATGACATGGAATCCACAGCTCCGGAAGAGAGCCTTTCCAGAAAGCAGCCCTGCCCAGCCTGGCCCTGGACTTCCGGCCTCCAGAGCGGGTCCAGGCAGACTGCAGGGGCGCCATCCCAGCCGCGTGAGAGGGAGCGGGCGCTCACGGGGAGTAAGGAAAATGCTGCTCTGCACTTTGTGGGGGCCACGCCGGGCCCCCAGCCCAGGGAAGGTGGGCTCCATCCACGGACATGGCCATGGACTGTGGCTGCTGCGGGGCTCATCATGGCCCACAGTCTATGTCTGTGTCTATGGTTGTGGTTGAATCTGTGGCCTGGGGTCTGTGGCTGCATCCATGGACTGTGTCCTGTGGTCTGTGGCCTGTGGCTGCATCCAGGGACTATGGTCTGTGGTCTGTGGCTGTGTCCGTGCCCCGTGGTCTGTGGCTGCGTCTGTGGTCTGTGGCTGTGCCCCGTGGCCCCGTGGCCCGTGGCTGTGTCTGTGCCCCATGGCCCATGGCCCGTGGCTGCGTCCATGCCCCGTGGTCTGTGGCTGCGTCCGTGGCCCGTCCCCTGCAGCACTGCCGCCTGGGTAACCACTGCTTGCGGAGCTCTCGAAGGTCCCACCCAAGCCTCCCGCCGCACTGAGCTTCCCGGGGTACACGTGGCTCACGCCGTGTACAGTGCCCACACGGGGCAGGCCCAGTGGCAGAGCACGGGCAGAGCAAGTGTGCGGCTGGCAGGAGCGTGACTGGGGGGGGCCGCGCGGGGTGGTGACTGGGGGCGTGGCGAGCTGAGCTAAGTCACCATCCCAGATCTGCCCCGGCAGGAGGCTCCGCCAGGTGCAGACTGGGAGGGAGGCGTGCAGCCGGGTGACGGCTGTGCAGGGCTGGGGCTGGGGGGACGAAGGTGGGGTCACCGATGCCGCAGACGCACACACAGCTCTGGGGAGTGTGAGGGCGCGTTTGTGCAGTGTGCTTCTGCCCGTGTGTGTGTGCGCATGCGTGTGTGTCTCTCTGCAGGGCACACATGTGCACCTCTGTGCTTGGCTGCCTTGGGCACTGGTGTGTTTACACACGTGTGCAGGCTGCCCGCACACCAGGGCATGCTGTCGTGGAGATGTTAGGCTGCAGATCTGCGGCAGGTGCACGAGGGTTTGCACCCTGACTGGGCTTGTGAAAACACTTGTGCATACCTGAGATTACAGGAGCCAAAGCTGAGCCTGAGTGTGCATCTGCACACTCATGTGCGGGGGAAGGAAGGCCCTCGGGTGCAGAGTTCACGATGTCCCTCTGAGTGTGCGCGTCTGAGTGTGCGTGTCTGTGTGCATCTGTACACTCATGTGCGGGGGAAGGAAACCCCCACCGGCCCTCGGTGCTGAGTTCACGATGTCCCGGCCCCAAATACAGAATTGTGGGACATGTTGAAGAAGAGAGGAAGAAGCTGTATGAAGCAGGGAAGGGAGACAGACAGACACCAACCAGGCAGGCGGGCTCCACTCAGCGGCACCCCGGGCCCGTGCCCTCCGACCTGAGCCGCACGTGCGCATCCTCACCCTCGCGCTGTTGTAGCAGCTGGCCCCAGGGACAGGGACGTGGATCAGCTTAGTAAATTTGAATTTTAAAAAAAAAATAAAGGCAGCTGGGTGCCAGTGGTTCACAAATCCTAGCTACCCAGGAGGCTGAGATCCGAGGATCATGGTTCAAGGCCAGCCCTGGCAGGAAAGTCTGTGAGGTTCTTATGTCCAATTCATTACACAAAAAAGCTGGAAGTAGCGCTGTGGCTCAATGTGGTAGAGCACTCACCTAGAGCAAAATGAACTCAGGGACAGCGCCCAGGCCCAGAGTTCAGGCCCCACGACCGGCAAAATAAATAAATAAGTAAATAAATAAGTAAGTAAATAAATTGTAACCCCCTTGTACAATCATATGAAGATTAAGAAATAAGATTTTTAAACAAAAAACAAAGCGCGCCCTGCAAGGCCCACCTCCATTCTTCGCGGTTTTCCTTCGCAGCCACTTTCTGCGCCAGAGTGGCGTTTGGGGGGGTGGGGGGCAGCCCGGATCAGGGGCTCTGCCACATCAGCTCCCAGGCTGCCAAGTCTGTGGGAAGCAACTGTGGACGGGGCTAAGGGACCTCCAAGAGACCGGCCTCGGTGTCACCGGGAGGGGTGGGCGGCCTCCCGGCTCGGGTGACTTCTCCCTGGCTCTGAGCTCCGAGGGGCCGCCCTGGCGGAAGGGAAGCGGCCGCTGGCCACCCCCCATGGCAGGGCTGAGGCTGGAGGGCGGCGTGGACACCGCCTGAGCCCCCCCCAGCCCACAGGGCCCCCCACTGTCATCTGCTGTTGTTGGGGTGCCCCGTCCCCACCTCGCTCGGGGCCAAGCCCACCTTCCCACACAAACCATGTTCTTAACATTCCTTGCCGATTACCGCGTCCTCTGCCTGCTGCGCCAGCCGCACTGTAATTTCCCCAACGAGGGCTGGAAAGGCCGGGACGCTGGGACTCCGGGACGCCCTGCCCCAGGGCCGCTGCAATTGCAGGGTTCGGGCGCGCGGGCCCTGGGGCCCTGCACGCTTCAAAGGCCAGCTGGGCGGAGGGGCCGCCAGGCTGTAATTAGCGCACCGCCGGTGGACGGGGACTCCGAGCCCCTGGGGAGTTGGGTTGGAACCTCAGGAGCAAAAGCACCTGGACGCAGCAGTGGGGCTGGGCGGTGCCCTGGTCCTCGTCCGGCCCTGGGCCTGCAGGATGCGTGCTCCGGCCTCAGGCCCGCAGCCCACAGCCTGGCCCCTCCCATCGGCAGGCAGGGCAGGCCACGCTGGGCACTGCCAGGGAACCCCACTCTGGGTGCAAAGGGGAAGCCACTGAAGAGGGTGACCCCCCGGGGAAGTTTCCAGAAGGCCCCATGCGGGAGTCAGGCTGACCTCTGCAAAGGGCACGTGGACTCAGCGGGCCTTGCAGCCCAGTGCTCCTGCTGACCCTGTCCAGGTCTGTAGCTGGAAAACATTTTTAAAGCTACTCTCCTTTCAGTCTGCTAGAACATTAAACTGAATAATATAGCCAGGCACTGGTGACTCATGCCTGTAATCCTAGCTACTCAGGAGACTGAGATCTGAGGATTGTGGCTCACAGCTCAGCAGGAAAGTCCATGAGACTCTTATCTCCAACAAAGTCTCAAAAAAAAACAGAAGTAGTGCTGTGGCTCACGTGGTAGAGTTTTAGCCTTGAGCACAAAGAGGCTCAAGGACAGCGCCTAGGCCCTGAGTTCAAGCCCCAGGACTAGCAAAAAAAAAAATCTAATAAAATGAGGGAAGGGGTGACATTGTCCCAAAAGGAAGGTACTCATTACAAATCTAATAAAGTTACCTTTTTGTTGGTTTTGTCATTGTTTTTGTTTTGTTTTGTGGGTGTCATGTTTGGAAACCAGGGTTAAAACGCTGTCCCGCACCTCAGCCATGCCCCCAGCCCAGGTTTTTGTTAGTTGCTTTAGAGATGTAGTCTTGCAAACTTTTTCTCCCAGGATGGCTTGGATCTCAGCCTCCTGAAGGAACACGGACTCGGCCACCAAACTGGGCACTGAGCTGCAGGACGAGCAGGAAGCCCACTGGCCATTCTCAGAGGACAGCGCAGTGCTGTGGGGCTGGGAGGGGCACAGCCAGGCAGGGCGGCTGGTCAGCACGGGGCTGGGCCCATCCCAGGGCATGATGTCTGGGCCCCAGCGGGGGCTGCTCTGGGCTCTGGCTGGGGGTTGATCTGGGGGTTGGCCAGGCCAGTGTGCGGGAAGCCTCCATGGAATCTCCAGGCAGGAAGAGCAGGACCTGACGGGAAGGGGAGTCAGAGGGAGAACAAGGGGAGATGGTTACAGCCACAAGGGCCGTGGCTGGAGAAAGCAGCAGGCGGGGCGCAGGGGAGGAAGTGGCCAGTCCCCCGCGGCCACGAGCTGAGCACACAGGGGACCTCCACCCGCACATGACTCAGAGTTCAACCAAGACCACCGAACGGAACTCGGCTCTGTCCCGAGGCCCCAGGGCCGCCACTGCCCGCCGCTGCGGGGGGAGGGCCGCTGGGGGGCCAGCGCCGACCGCACCTGCGGCCGACATTTCCATTTCCCCTTCAGGTGTGTTGGTCTGCGCCAGGCACCGGCGGCTCACGCCTGTCCTAGGGGAGCTGATGGGTGGCACCTGTAATCCTAACCACGCAGGAGTCTGAGATCTGGAGGAGCTGATGGGTGACTCCTGTAATCCTAACCACGCAGGAGTCTGAGATCTGGAGGAGCTGATGGGTGGCACCTGTAATCCTAACCACGCAGGAGTCTGAGATCTGGAGGAGCTGATGGGTGACTCCTGTAATCCTAACCACGCAGGAGTCTGAGATCTGGAGGAGCTGATGGGTGGCACCTGTAATCCTAACCACGCAGGAGTCTGAGATCTGGAGGAGCTGATGGGTGACTCCTGTAATCCTAACCACGCAGGAGTCTGAGATCTGGAGGAGCTGATGGGTGACACCTGTAATCCTAACCACGCAGGAGTCTGAGATCTGGAGGACTGCAGTCCAAAGCCCACTGAGCAGAAGACCTCACTAGGCTCTGTCCCCAAAAACCCAGCAAAATCGGGGTGGCGTGGCTCACGTGGCAGAGCACCCGCTAGCAAGAATGAGGCCCTGAGCTCTGCCACGTGGCCCCATGCGAGAGACAAAATCCGGACTCCGGCCTTTGCCCAGAGGGAGACACTGCCCCTCGCACCCACCACCACAGGTGAGACGTGTGAACTCACAGGTGTGTGCGAGGTCTGTGTCTGTCCTGGACTCAGGGTCAGGAATCTAACCGGCAACATGAAGACTAACCATGCATCTTCTCCAAGCAACAGTGGAGAGGAGGCAGCCAGAAAGCCGGACTGGAGGACCCCAGAGCCCGCAGTAAACGCATCCCCTGCTGGCTCATGACGCGATTCAAGGCAGGGATAATACAGACGCAGGTGCGCCGTGTTCGTAGGTGGACTCGCCCGCAGCGCCCTGACCCACTCTGTTGTTGGACTAGAATACACTCCCACCTTTTTCGTGTGGTTTGTTGAAATAACCAGGGCACCAGGCCCCTGGGAGCCCGGCCTGGCTCCTGCGGAGCTGGCAGCCTGAAGCCCGGGCAGCGGTCGGTGACGGTTCCCATCCAGGGCGCTCAGCAAATAAATTACATCACTCGGACACGCACTAGCTCTTAAAAATAACTTTATCCTTCTTATTATACCAGTCACAAAAGGATCCTTGTTGAAACCCCATTTCAGACTAATGACAAGAAGAAGGAAATAAAAAGTAACTCTACCCCACTGTCAACCACTGAGTCAGAACTCTGCAGCAATAACATCTCTCCATATAGACACCTCCACACCATCCCACACCACTATACATATAGACACCTCCACACCATCCCACACCGCTATACACACACGCCATCTCACACATCCAATCTGAACAGACACGCCTATTCCTCTGTGGTTGTTTTGGTTTTTTGTGCCAGTCCTGGGCTTGAACTCGGGGCCTGGACTCTGTCCCTGACCTTCTTTGTGTCCAAGGCTAGTGCTTGGCCACTGCGTTCAGGCTGCTCTAACCACATGCCAACCAGGGAACAGCAGGCACGTGCGTCCCGGACACCGGGCTGGGCGGGCAGGGTCCGAGCAGCCTCCCCGGCCCCAGCCTGCTCGCTGGGGCTCTAGGGTCAGGAATCCCACGCCTGCCACCTCAGCACCCCGCGCCAGCGCCTCCCCGGACCGCGAGCACCGGCTCTCCGTGCACAGTGCTGACCTCCCCTGCAGATGGCAAACTGCAAACAGGGCCTTGACACTTCTCTGGCAAGAGTGCTCCTGTTTCTTGTCACCTGCACAGCTGTGTCAAATGTGGGTCCAGGTTGCAAGATGCTCTGGGCCTGGTGGCAAAGGGCACAGGCAAGGGAGGAGGGGGACATGGGAGGGAGGAGGGGACATGGGAGGGAGGAGGGGACATGGGAGGGAGGAGGGGACATGGGAGGGAGAGGGGACATGGGTGAGGGAGGAGGGGACATGGGTGAGGGAGGAGGGGACATGGGTGAGGGAGGAGGGGACATGGGAGGGAGAAGGGGACATGGAGGGAGGAGGGGACATGGAGGGAGGAGGGGACATGGAGGGAGGAGGGGACATGGAGGGAGGAGGGGACACAGGCCAGGGCCCCAGATCTCCGCTGACAGGGCAGAAGGGCCTCAAGCTCCCGGGGAGGGCGGCAGGACGTGGACGCGTGTTGGAGCCGAGGCCGACGCGTGGACAGAGGCCATGCACGTGTGCTCTCCGGGGCCGTGGGTCCGGCACCGGCAGCCGACGGGAGAATCCCACACCCCTCGCCACTCTGAACATGACTCGAAGCAGCCCGTTCGCTGGGGGCCCGGCCCCCCCCCTCAGCCAGGCTCAGGCTCGCTGGGCCAGGAAGGCGCCAGGACGCTGCGCCGTCCTCTGAACAACCTGGCCCCGGCCGGCAGGCGCGCCACACAAGCCAGAGGAACCGCTCACACCAAAGGCACGGGCGAAGGGTCCAGCGGGGCCGCCCACCCCCACGGGCGAAGGGTCCAGCGGGGCCGCCCACCCCCACGGGCGAAGGGTCCAGCGGGGCCGCCCACCCCCGTGGGTGAAGGGTCCAGCCGGGCTGCCCAGCCCCGTGGGTGAAGGGTCCAGCGGGGCCGCCCACCCCCGTGGGTGAAGGGCCCGCCCTGCTTCTGGGGCAGGCAGCCCTCCGGGGCCCCACATCCAAGGCCTTAAAAGATGTGTTCTTCCCTATGCCGCAGAGTGGAAAGCAGGGATTCTCACTGCTCCCCAGATCCCTCAGAGCGGGGATCCCGGGCCGTGGCTGTGCTGGGGGGAAGGGGGCCCCGGGCCATGGCTGAGGTTGAGGGGAGGGGACCCCAGGCCACGGCCGGTCTGAGCTGCTGGGTTTCACAATCTGTGGAGGCCTGGGGGCCGCGCACAGCCTCCTTCGTGGCCCCAAGAGGTCTCCGCGCTTCCCTGGGCCTCTGGGTGCTGACGGAGACCGAGCGCAGGGGGACAATGGTCACCTCCGGTTCAGCCGCACGGTGCGGTCTGGAGGGGAGGCCCGGCCGGAGGCGGCCAGCCCTCGCCATCCTTGGCCTTTGCGTCCCCCAGGCTGCTGTCCCGTCCCGTCCGTCATTCCGTCCGTGGACCTGTGATGCGTGGACAGCAGAGAACCAGGGACATGCGAGCAGGAAGCACCCTCCGCAGGGCCACCTCTGTCAGTCTTCAGCTAAATAACATGGCAGTTGAGGCGTTTGAACACTTTTACACACAAAAAACCCAGGGAAGAAAAAAGAGAAATAGTGGCCGGGACGGTGGCTCCGTGGCGGACGCCTGCCTGGCATGCAGGAGGCCTGGGATCCATCCCTCAGCATGAGCACAGAAAGCCGGAAGTGGCGCTGTGGCTGAAGTGGCAGAGTGCTGGCCTTGAGCTGAAGAGCTGAGGGGCAGCGCCCAGGCCCAGAGTTCAGGCCCCACGACCGACAAAAAAAAAAAAAAAAAGAAAGGAAAAAGAAAAAACATATTTAGCAGAAGAGCCTAGAGCCCCACTTCAGCTTCCAGACAATGAGCAGCAAACTTCCCAAAACTCGAGTGGCTGACGCTGCCCACACTCAGGGCGTGGGCCCCGGGCTCGCTGCCCGGTGGGTACAGAAGTCGGGGCGGGGGGGGGGCTCGTCACAACTGTGCCAGCCCAGACCTGAGTCAGACTCCGGGGGACTGGCAGCTGACCCCACACGGTGCCAAGGCTGGGACCCAGCGCCCCGGGGCACAGCCCACGCCCCGCGCCCAGCCCCAGGTGGTACCTGCGCACTCACCAGACACGCACAGGCTCAGGCCCCACCAGCCTGGGCCAGAGCGGCCAAGACTGCCTGTGAGCTCGCGGGGAAGGGAATCGGGGGAGCCATGGACCAGAGAGGCCGAGGCCCAAGGCTGCCGAGGAGAGCAGACTCACCGCGTTCCCCCAGGCCTGGGGCGCCGCACGACGTTGTGCGCAGGGGCTGCGGCGGCTCCACACCTGTTTCATAGCCATGGGAAGGCTGCGGCGTACCGCAGCGCAGAGACCCCCGCCCGAGCCCAGGTCCCGGCTCTCACCTGCGCCCTGCGGCGCTGTGGAAAGGGCGCCGCACCCCTGGACGGAGGCGGGAGACAGGAGTCCTGAGCCCCTCGCAGACCCCACCCAGGAGAGCGGGCCTTCCTTTCCTGTTTGGGGAAGGGTCTGCGGGACCGGGGCCTTGTTCTGGGGCGGGCTGAGGGAGCGTGGCCATCAGAGCCGGCCCCGGGGAGATGCACAACAGCGTCTCAGCCCTGACCTCAGGGAAGATGGCGCCAGCTCTTCCCCGTGGAGGGATGCGCTGCTGTAGGGTTTGTCCATGCACCTTACTAAGTTCGGGCAGGTTCCTTTTATTCTTAGTGTCTTCCGAGCGTTTATCAACACATGTATGTCAGTGAGTATAACGAATCACATCACAGAGCCAAGAACAGAGATCACATGATCATCTCAGCTGACATTTAATGCTTTTTTTACATTTAACATCTTTTCTGATAAGAACCTTCCCCCAGGGGTCCAGACAACAGTGGCTGCTGACCCCACAGCGTGCTGGCCTCACCCCAACACCTGCACCCAGCCCGCAAGCCCACACTCGCACCCCTGCCCTCTGACTGCGTACAGCCTCACCCCCCGCGCCACGTCATCCAGCCAGGAGCAAACCCACCTCAGCCGCTGAGTCCTCGGAGTCTAGACACCAGCGTGGAGGGACGGGACAGAGCGCCCGGCCCTGCCCAGAGGCAGAAACCTCTCCCTCCGGGATGTGTCCCATCCCACCGCCACCCCTCTGCCCTGCCCGGCTGAGGGGGAACTCCCACCCAGGGGGATGCAGGCCCTGTAGATTTGGGACCCACGAGGGCCCAAGAGCCCCCGAGAGGCCCTGGGTCCCACGGAGCTGCGGTGGGGACCCAGGGCAGAGCCCCCCTCACCTGCTGCTTACACCGCTAGCCTGTGTTTTCTTCTTTTTGGCACACTGGGGTTTTAGACTGTGAGCCTCACAGTGTCCTTAGCAGATTCTGTGCCACCTGAGCGGTGCCCCCGGTGCCTTGAACTCCATTCTACCTTTTGAATCACAGCACCACTTCTGGCTTTCTCGTAGTTCATTGGATGTAAGAGTCTTTCCTTCCCGGGCTGGCTTTGAAGCGAGATCCTCCAATCTCAGCCTCCTGAGTAGCTAAGGATTACAGGGGTGAGCCACTGTGCCTGGCCCCAGTGCCTTTGCTTTAGTTATTTTCCAGGTCGGGCAATGTCGTCTGGGCTGATCATGAACTGCCCCCAAGTACCCAGGCTTACAAGCATTAGTCACCACACCCGGCACTGGACCTGGCGTTTCTAGTTTGTCTCCAACTCAGGAATACAGCCATGACTGAGTAGTCCAGGCTGGGCTCTTCCCCAGTCTGTGTTTGCACAGATGCTATTGCTTACAAAGTAACACAGGCCACTCCTGCTGCCTTGTTGATCAAGCCTGTAAAAGGCAATGAAATTTCTCCATCTGCGTTTTGGGTGGGGTTTCTTAAATGGTGGATTTACATGGCCTCTGTGTGTGTGTGTGTGAGAGAGAGACAGACAGACAGACAGACAGAGACAAAGAGAGAGACAGAGAAAGCACATGCGCAGGTGAGCCAGAGCTACAAAGAAGGGTGAGTTTTCAGACCAACAAAGATGACTGAATCACTGGAGTCCAACCAACCTGTGCAGGGCTGTTCCCTGGCTCCTACAAGGCCCTGGCAGAGCACACGCCCCACGGGAGCCCAGCCTGGCAGGAAGCCACCCTTGGAATTCACCGGAAACGGCAGGTGCCAATTACAGTG
Source organism: Dipodomys merriami (assembly GCF_024711535.1). Classification (NCBI taxonomy): domain Eukaryota; kingdom Metazoa; phylum Chordata; class Mammalia; order Rodentia; family Heteromyidae; genus Dipodomys; species Dipodomys merriami. Next base: position 121,379,627 of record NW_027203381.1, read on the forward strand.
AGCATCAAAGCCAGGGACATCCCCGCGTCGACCCGGCCCGCCCAGCAGCCCTGTCGGCCCCCTGCCTCAGCCCCCCGGAGCGGCTGCCAGCCAGCTCTGCCCGGAGCCACACTCCGGGGTGCACAGAGACCCGGCACACACAACCCAAACCTGCCCATGGCCGGGCCACAGTTCTAGCTGTCACCAGAGCCACAAGCCAGCCCCGCAGGGGCCCGGCGGGGTGCCTGGGCCTAGGCTCACATCCTGGAGGGGTGCCCTGGCCTGGGCACCGCATGCAGGGAGGCGAAGCTGGCAGTGGGCTGTGGGCCCCCAACTCCCCAGCCAGACCCAGGGAGCACCATGGAAAGAGCAAGTGAGGGGACATCATGACCAAGGTCAGGGCCGCTGCCCTTTCTTTCCTCCTCAGCCACCAGTGAATGCTGCCAACGCTACCACGAGGCTGAGCCAGTGTGCCGCTCGGCCACCAGTGAATGCTGCCAACTCTACCATGAGCCAGTGTGCCGCCCGCCCCATCTCACCATGACCTGGGGCCAGCTCCTACCCCCTTCACCCCCGCCACCAGCTTCACACGGCCCCAGAGAGCCTCGCTGGGGCCTGCTCAGGCCTCCCTGCCCCCCCCCACACCCGGACACCTTGCCTGCCGCTCAGTTTGGCCTTTGGCTCTGGCCTTGTCCCTAGAGAGACCCCCTGGCCGGGAGCCCCTTCTACTCACCACAGGAGACGGAGGGGAGACGAGTTGCTGCCCCCCCTCCCCTGTGCCAGCTCCACACACGAAGCCTGTCAAGGGTCAGTGCTGAGCGAACGAAAGGAAAGACGGGAAGGAGAGGGAGGAAAGGAGGGAGAAGGCTCAACCGTTCACACTCAACAGCTGGCTGGCAGCACACTTTGGATACAGCATGGCCACACAGAAGCTGACATGGTGTATGCATGTCTGCATGTGCCTGCATATCTGTATGGGATGTGTACAGATGTGTGTACGTACACATCTGTGTGTGCATATGCACATGTGTGAAGACCTGTGCTGTGTGTTATGCACACATCCATGTGCATGCATCTCTGTTCATGCATGGGTTGTGTGCATGTGTGTATGTATAAGGTGTGTATTTGTGCTATGTGCAATCCATGTATGTGCTTCTGTTCATACATGTGCTGTGTGCATGTGTGCATGTGTACAGGCCTATGCTGTGTGGTGTGCACATCCATGTACATGCATCTGTTCATGCATGTCGTGTGCATGCGTGCATTGTAAGGCATGCATTGTGTGGTGTGTACACATCCATGTGTGCCTCTGTTCATGCATGTCATGTGCAAGTGTGCATTGTAAGGCCTGCATTGTGTGGTATGTACACATCCATGTGTGTGCATCTGTTCATGCATGTCATGTGCATGCATGCATTGTAAGGCCTGCATTGTGTGGTGTGTGCACATCCATGTGTGCCTTTGTTCATGCATGTCATGTGCAAGTGTGCATTGTAAGGCCTGCATTGTGCGGTGTGTGCATCTGTTCATGCATGTGTCATGTGCAAATGTGCATTGTAAGGCCTGCATTGTGTGGTGTGCGCACATCCATGTGCATGCATCTGTTCATGCATGTGCACATGCTTGCATGTCTCTGTGTGGCTGGCTAAGCTGCAGGGACAGCAGCCTTGTTAGATCTGGGACCCAGTGAGTCACCTCCCACAGGTAATGAACGCAGGAGGCCCCTGCTTTGAGCAGGCAGATAGCATCTCCAGATTAGTGAGTGATTGCAGCTCCAGGTGGCTGAAGGGGAGGAAGCTGGACACATTCCGAGTGTGACTCCCAGGTCTGAGTGTGCAGCCCTGGGTGACGTCAGCGTGCCTGTGCTAATGAGGTACAGGGGGCTGTCTGGACCTGAATCTCTGCCCATACCCCATGAAAGCAGAACGCTGTGGGGAACTGCACCCAGGGCCCGGGTTCCCAGGTGGCCGGGCCCGCACACAGGGGTGAGGTCACCAGGGAGAGGGCCTCAGAGGGCAGACGCAGACCAGCTGCATGGTAAGGTGGCCTAGACATGACTCTAAAGCCATCTCCAAATCCCGGTTTCTGCAATTATTAAAAATCCTATCTTGAGCCAATGCTCACACCTGTCATCCTAGCTACTCAGGAGGCTGAAATCTGAGGATTGCAGTTCAAAGCCAGCCAGGGCAGGAAAGTCCATAAGACTCTTATCTCCAATAAACCACTCAGAAAACAGGAAGTGGTGCTGTGGCTCAAGCGGTAGAGCGCTTGCCTTGAGCTGAAGAGCTGAGGGACAGCGCCCAGGCCCAGAGTTCAAGCCCCACAACCGACAAAAAAAAAAAAAAAAAAAAAAATCCCATCTTGAAGAACGTACCATCATGGTTGTCCTCAAGTTCTTTTTTCATGAATAAATTTTCAAACAAAGATGCTTGGCACACAGGCACACAAAGATGTGCAACCACATGAGCAGACACCACACACAGGGAATAGAAACAGCCGGAAGCCGGCAGGCCCCAGAGCAACTGGCCCCAGGAACGCTGGACATTTCCAGCAAGAAATAGGAAAGAGACCTGGTGCTGGGGGCTCGAGCCATCCTCGCTACTCAGGAGGCTGAGATGTGAGGATCACGGTTCAAAGCTAGCCTGGGCAGGAAAGTCCATGAGGCTCTTATCTCCAATAAACCACTAAAAAACCAGAAGTGGTCATGTAGCTCAAGTGGTAGAGCACTCGCCTTGAGCTGAAGAGCTGAGGGACGGCGCCCAGGCCCAGAGTTCAAGACCCACGGCTGACAAGAAAAACAAAGGAAGAAATAGAAAAGAAACTATGAAGAGTGAAACCATGTTTCCAACACCACACAGAAACTGCATGGCCCAAACGACACCAGTGCGGTAAGAACTCACACACTTTGGGACTTAGAACAGCACCGTGTAACAAAGGCGGCCCTGCCTCCTTCGGGAGTCCAAGCTGGGCAGGGAAACCCAACAGCACAGCACAGGTGGACCCATGACGGTGAGACCACAAAAACAGCCCTGGGGCCAAGGAACACAGCCCGCCCCCACCCCGCCCCTGAAGGCACAGGGCCCAGACCCGCAGGAGAGCCAGGGGGAGGCAGGGCGCTTCCCAGTCACCAGCGGAAATCACGCCCCTCAGCGCGCAGCCGCTGGACACTGGGGCCCTGTTCACCCAGCCAGCAGAGACCCTGCGAACCCTGGCCCAGCCTCCTGCTGGCAGGCTGGGACTGCTCTAACTAGGCCTTAACCGGCCCTGGGCCTCCCTGTACCCCAGCTGCTCCCGGGCAGCTCAGACAAGGGACCAGGACTTGGGACAGGGTGGTTTTGCCTTGGGATCTGTGGCAGCCAAGGGCCGAGTCCCACGGAAGACCTGTCCAAGGCTAGGAGGCCCACGGGAGCAGGCGCCGGCTGGGCGAGGCTCAGTCTAATCTGGGGGTGCATGCCGGTGGGGGGATGGGCTCTGTGGTCACAGTGGGGCCACGCAAACCTGACCTCTGGGCCCAGGGTCAGCCTGAGGGCTCCTCAGTGCCCCGAGCAGAGCTCTGCCACTGCAGGGCCACCTGTCCACAGAGCCTGCTGCTCGCTCACCTTCCCTTCCCCCATCCCCCCTCCCCCCTCCCCCCTCCCCACCTACCCCATCCCCCTCCCTATCCCCCCTCCCCCATCCCCACCTCCGGCATCCCCACCTCCCCCATCCCCCCTCCCTATCCCCACCCCTATCCTCACCTCCCCATCCCCCCTCCCCATCCCCACCTCCCCATCCCCCCTCCCCATCCCCACCTCCCCATCCCCCCTCCCCATCCCCCCTCCCCCTCCCCCACCCCCTCCCCACCTCTGGCATCCCCATCCTCATCCCCCTCCCCCTCCCCATCCCCCCTCCCCATCCCCACCTCTCCCATCCCCCCTCCCCCATTCCCCCCTCCCGCATCCCCCCTCCCCCCTCCCCCCTCTCCACCTCTGGCATCCCCCTCCCCCCTCCCCCCATCCCCCATCCTCCCATCCCCATCCCCACCTCCCTATCCTCACCTCCCCATCCCCCTCCCCCCATCCCCACCTCCCCCATCCCCACCTCCCTATCCTCACCTTCCCATCCCCCCTACCCCCTACCCCATCCCAACCTTTCCATCCTCCCCTCCCCATCTCCCCCCCCATCCCCCCCTCCCCCATCCCACCTCCCCATCCCCACCTCCCACCTCCCCCCTCCCTACCTCTGGCATCCCCCCTCCCCATCCCCCCTCCCCCTCCCCATCCCCCCTCCCCCATCCCCCATCCTCCCATCCCATCCCCACCTCCCTATCCTCACCTCCCCATCCCCCCTCCCCCATCCCCCATCCCCACCTCCCCATCCCCACCTCCCCCATCCCCCCTACCCCCCTACCCCATCCCAACCTTCCCATCCTCCCCTCCCCATCTCCCCCTCCCCATCCCCCCTACCCCCCTACCCCATCCCAACCTTCCCATCCTCCCCTCCCCATCTCCCCCTCCCCATCCCCCCGTCCCCCATCCCACCTCCCCCTCCCCCCTCCCCCCTCCCCCCTCCCCACCTCTGGCATCCCCCATCCCCATCCCCCTCCCCATCCCCCTCCCCCCATCCCCCATCCCCCATCCCCACCTCCCGCATCCCCACCTCCCTATCCTCACCTCCCCATCCCCCCTCCCTCCATCCCCCTCCCCATCCCCCCTCCCCCATCCCCCCTCCCCCACCCCCTCTCTATCCCCCTCCCCATCCCCCTCCCCCATCCCCACCTCCCCCATCCCCCCTCCCCATCCCCACTTCCCTATCCTCACCTCCCCATCCCCACCTCCCCATCCCCACCTTCCCATCCTCCCCTCCCATCCCCCCTCCCCATCCCACCTCCCCCATCCCCCTCCCCATCCCCATCTTCCCATCCCCACCTCCCCATCCCCACCTCCCCATCCCCCCTCCCCATCCCCCCTCCCCCATCCCCACCTCCCCATCCCCACCTCCCCCCTCCCCCCTCCCTATCCTCACCTCCCCATCCCCCCTCCCCCATCCTCCCTCCCCCATCCCCACCTCTCCCATCCCCACCTCCCCATCCCCCCTCCCCCATCCCCACCTCCCCATCCCCCCTCCCCATCCCACCTCCCCCATCCCCACCTCCCCATCTCCTCTCCGTCCCTCATCTCCCGAAAGTGTGCATTGATTCTGCATTGAGGACAAAAACGCTTCCATCAGTTGGTCTTTTTTCTGAGGCCACAGCCACAGCACAGCTGAGAGAGCAGACAGGAGGCCATGGGCAGGCAGCGAGGACCGGGGCAGCGGGCAGCGGGACCCCAGGGCCAGGCAGGGCGCTGGGCCGCTCACTGCGTGGGGCTGGGCCGGGCTGACTCAGGTTGGGGGCAGTTGGCAGGCATAGAGGGCCAGGGCCTCAAACAACCACGACACCGAGGGAGACAGTGCCAAATGCAGGGCAGACTCCTGGACCCCCCGGGGAGCTGGCCTGGGGGCTTCGCAGAGGGATGGCAAAGCCACAGCCAAGAGCTGGCCAGGAGGGGGCCATGGAAGGACCACAGCGGCTCCTGCTCCTCCAAGCCACCCCAAGCACACAGCTGCCTGCAGGCCAGAGGTGGAGTGTGGCTCCGAGCACAGGGACCCTGGTCTGGGCAGGAGGTCAGCCCCCGGCGTGCTGTGTGGGGACCCCGGCGTGCTGTGTGGGGACCCTGGCGTGCTGTGTGGGGACCCCGGCCTGGGCAGGAGGGGGTCAGCCCCCAGCGTGCTGTGTGGGGACCCCGGCGTGCTGTGTGGGGACCCCGGCGTGCTGTGTGGGGACCCCGGCCTGGGCAGGAGGGGGTCAGCCCCCGGCGTGCTGTGTGGGGACCCCAGCGTGCTGTGTGGGGACCCCGGCCTGGGCAGGGGGGGTCAGCCCCCCAGAGCACCCTCAGGACATTCACCTGGCAGCCAAGCGTGTGGAGGCTGGCAGACCACAGGTGATTCATGTGGCTAATGTATTTATGACAATCAGGCTAAATTTAGGTTAATTACTTTTTAATCTTTGTCTTGAGGGTACAGGAAGCTGGTTGACACGGCCCACGAGCACGCAGCGCTGCCGGGTAAGCGAAACCCTATCTGATGGGGCGGCTGCCAGCCAGCGCTGGGCGCGGTGCGGGGAGGGCTTGGTGGGGAGGGGTGCTGGGGCCCAGGCTGGGGGAGCCCCGAGGTCTGCAGGACCCCACGTGGCAGGCAGCCAGTGCCCGGTCCTTCCCCACCCTCGCAGCTGCATCTTTTGGCAGGGGGAGGCCGAAACCGCGGAGCTAGCCGGAGAAGGAAAGTCTGTGAGACTTCTCTCCTCCTCGGCCCTCCCGCTGGTCTGCGCCTGGAAGCCCTGCCCGGCCTCCCCCCACGCTGCCCAGGCCACCTGCCCCTGCCCGCCTCGGCCGGCCACTGTCACAGCGGCCTGCTTCTCCAGCTCCTGCAGGCCACGGACGCGCGCAAGGCGCTGTCCACCGGGGGCGGGGCTTGGGCTGGGGGGCGCACACGCACGTGCACGCACGTACTCCCCCTCCCCCGCCCCCACCCCCCCACGACTCCCCCACCCCCGCCCACGGACAGGCCACCCTCGGAGCAGCAAGGCCCGACTGTGGGAAGACCCCGCACCAGGAACACTGGCTTCGTCTCCATGGCCTCCTGAGAGGCCTCCTCACAGGGCCCGGGCTGCGCCACAGGCCTGATCATTCAGCGAGCTGCAGGACAGGCAGACACAGACCAGCTCGGGGCCACCAGGACCCTCACCTCGGCCCCAAGTTTCAGGTGATAAAGGTAACAGGAGCCAAGAATGGTGATACATACCTGTATCTCAGCCACTCAGAAGATGGAGACAAGATCACAGCTCCAGGACAGCCAGCAAACAAATGAGATCCTCCCTGAAAAACAAACAAAAGGAGGGGCTGGTGTGACGTCACACACACCCTAAACACCAGGAAATGGGGCTTCCTGAGAGGGACAGCCGCAGGGCCATGGAGGGGACGGGGGACTCAGCCCATAGTTCACTTCCACGGAAACAGAAGAACAGATGGAGTTAGGCCGACCAGAGTGCACTGCTACATGTGTGCAAATGTCACAGAGAAGCCATGTTCATGTTTAAAGGACTAGAGGTGTGCCTCGGGGTAGAGTGCTTGTCTAGTAACTACAACGTTCTGAGTTCAAGGTTACCAAAGAAGGAAGGAAGGAAGGAAGGAAGGAAGGAAGGAAGGAAGGAAGGAAGGAAGGAGGGAGGGAGGGAGGGAGGGAGGGAGGGAGGGAGGGAGGGGAGGGGAGAGGAAGAGAAAAAGAGAAGAAAAAGCCAGCAGTCCTAGCTACTCAGGAGATGAGATCTGAGAACTGTGGCTGGAAGCCACACCAAGAAAGTCTCTTATCTCCAAATTAAGCAGCAAAAGCTGGAAATGGAGTGGTGGCTCCAGTGGTAGAGCACCAGCCTTGAGCAGATCTGTCAGCTCCTTGCTCAGCCAATGAGAAAAGTGCACAGCCTTTATCACGATGACTCGAGGTGCTGTGGAGCATTGCTCTAGAAAACACTTAACAAGGGTGGGGCTAAAGCCTCCCACAGGGCCCTTCCGCCCTGCCCAGCAAGGCACAGCTCCCCATACAGAGCCAGGGACCCCTGCTTCCCCCAGCCCTCCCCGTCCCCCTCCACCCCCCTGCATCCGCCCAGCCCCTCCCACAGCCAGGGCACCCCTCCTCCCACCCCTCCTCTCCCTGCACCCCCTCCTCCCCCACCCCTCCCACAGCCGGGGCACTGCTCCTCCTCCCCTCCCCCTCCTCAGAGTATCCTGCCTCACTAGACAACCAAACCTGTGATGCATGACCTTGAACGTCACCACCTCCAAACTGGCAGAAACACAGCCTTCTGTGATGGGACCGAGTGCTACAGACACCAAGCAGCCAGCTGTGGTGTTGACCACGGTGGCCTGAGCCACACAGCCTCAGCAACAGGATCCAGCCCAGAGCCGTAGAAGGCAGAGGCCCACCAACCCACAGCCCGCAGCCCCAGCCACAGCCACAGCCATAGACACAGCCACAGACACAGCCATAGACACAGCCACAGCCACAGCCACAGCCACAGCCATAGACACAGCCACAGCCACAGCCACAGACAGCCCTAGACACAACCATAGACAGCCACAGACACAACCATAGACAGCCACAGACACAACCATAGACACAGCCACAGACACAACCATAGACACAGCCACAGACACAACCATAGACAGCCACAGACACAACCATAGACAGCCACAGACACAACCATAGACACAGCCCCAGCCCCAGCCCCAGCCATAGACACAGCCACAGACACAACCATAGACACAGCCCCAGCCCCAGCCCCAGCCATAGACACAGCCACAGACACAACCATAGACAGCCCCAGACACAACCATAGACACAGCCCCAGACACAACCATAGACAGCCCCAGACACAACCATAGACAGCCACAGACACAACCATAGACACAGCCCCAGACACAACCACAGCCATACACACAGCCACAGCCACAACCATAGACAGCCCCAGACACAACCATAGACAGCCACAGACACAACCATAGACAGCCACAGACACAACCACAGCCATACACACAGCCACAGCCACAACCATAGACAGCCACAGACACAACCATAGACACAGCCCCAGTCCCAGCCACATACACAGACCCAGTCCCAGCCACATACACAGACCCAGCCCCTGCCCCAGCCACAGCCACAGCCATAGACACAGCCCCAGCCACAGCCATAGACGCAGCCCTAGCCCCAGCCACAACCACAGACACAGCCTACTGGCCACTGGGCTGGGCTTAGATGATCAGCATGGAGACCATCTTTGCATTACTGCAGAACTGAGCAGCCAATGTCAAAGCAAAGCCCCCTAGAAGGCCAGGTATTGGCCCGAGGGCCAGGAAGGGGAATGTGGGGGCGCTCCACTTCCCCGTGCCCTCTCCTTCCCTCCCTGCCATGAGCTGGCCCAAACCCGTTCTTGGGTGGCCATGGAAGGGGGCGCCTAGCCACTGCTGCCGGGTGCCGGATGGAGCTCCCACTTCTGAACCATGTGGCCGCATGGAAGGCAAAATCCTGACCGAATTGCAACATCTGGAGAGAAGGTGGGAAAAGCAGCCCCTGGCAGTGTCGTGTGCCCGCATGTGCCCGCGTGTGCCTGTGCAAGCAGCACTGTCTGCAGGGCACTCCCCTCAGAACCCCCCCAAGCTTCTCACACAGGACCAGAGAGCTGCACGTCCCAACAGCCAGTGCACCGGACTAGCAAACCTTAGTACCATCCACATAGCTCCATACCAGTATCTGCCTGTCTGTCTGTCTGACTCAAATATGCCTGGAAGCACACCACAGTGCAAACCTTACGCAGTGCTGCAGCTCCAGACAGACCCAACACCACAGCCCGGCCTGAAGCTGCCACCTCAAAGGCAGCACACAGCTTTGGTCTGAAGCTAACACTGACTCGCTGCCTTTAAAAGCACCTCCAGCCGGCACCGTTCCTCACGCCTGTCATCCTAGCTGCTCAGGAGGCTGAGATCTGAGGATCATGGTTCAAAGCCAGCCCAGGCAGCAAAGTCCATGAGACTCTTATCTCCAATAAACCACCAGAAAACCGGAAGTGGCGCTGTGGCTCAAGCAGTAAAGCACTCGCCTTGAGCTGAAGAGCTGAGGGACAGCGCCCAGGCCCAGAGTTCAAGCCCCATGACCGACCAAAAAAAAAAAAAAAAAGCACCTCCAGAGAGACTTGACAAATGGGATTACATCCAAATAAAAAGTTTCTGCACAGCAAAGGACATAGTTTCTAAGCTGGAAAGACAGCCAACAGACTGGGAGAAGATCTTTACTAGCAGTTTATCAGATAAAGGATGAATATCCAAAATATACAAGGAACTCCAGAAACCAACCCCCTCCCAAACTAACAAAGCAACCCATCAGTGGGCAAAGGAGCTAAAGAAAGACTTCTCAGAAGAAAGAATGGCAAATAAACACATGAGGAAATGCTCAACATCCCTGGCCATAAAGGAAATGAAAATCAAAACAACTCCCAGATTCCATCTCACCCCAGTGAGATTGGCCACCATCAAGAATTCAGACAACAACTGCTGATGGGGTGGGAGAAAGGAACCCACTGCACAGCTGTGAACTAGTCCAAACACTTGGACAGCGGTCTGGAGGCTCCTCAAAAAACTACACATAGACCTTCCCTGTGGCCCAGCCTTACCACACCTGGGCATCTGCCCAGAACATCGTGAGCCAGGAGACCATAAAGACACCTGCACACCCACGTTCACTGCTGCACTATTCACAGTAGCCAAGGTATAGAAACAGCCCAGATGCCCTACAACAGATGAGTAGATCCAAAGACGTGGTTCCTATACACAATGGAATTGGTCATCCCTTAGACAGAATAAACGTGTGTCCTTTGCAGGGAAATGGACCAAGAACAAATCATGTTAAGTGAGGCGATCCAAAATCAGAGAGATAAACAGCACATGTTTTCTCTCAGTGTGGATGCCAGATCTAAAATACAACTAGACATGATCATGTGTACGAGACTCTAGGCATGCACACACAGACTAAAGGAAGGCACCATCAGGGAGGAACCCTAAAGTGTAACTCCCCTAAACATTTAAAATATTATTTATCGAAAGAAACTCCAGGAAATGGAGACACTTATTTTGGTTTGTGGTGGTGGTAGTGGTCATGTGGGTGGTGTTTGTTTTTGTTTTTTCTTTTAAATTTTGGGAGGGGGGAAACTGGGGGAACACAAAGGAAGGGATTACACTGTCCAAAAAAAGAAATGTACTTGTGAAATGGTAACCCCTCTGTGTAACGTAAAATATAAAAATAGCAAAATGATACTCATAACAATAAAATCATATTTTTTTTTTTGGTCAGTCTTGGGGCTTGAATGCTGGGCTTGGGCGCTGTCCCTGCACTCTTCAGCAAAAGGCGAGTGCTCTACTGCTTGAGCCACAGTGCCACTTCCGGTTTTCTAGTGGTTTATTGGAGATAAGAGTCTCATGGACTTTCCTGCCCAGGCTGGCTTTGAACCGTGGTCCTCAGATCTCAGCCTCCTGAGTAGCTAGGATGATAGGCGTGAGCCACCAGCCCAACTAAAATCATATTTTAAAAAACTACCAGAGAGGAAGTGGAACTGTGGCTCATGTGGTAGAGCATCAACCCTGAGTTGACAGCGTCCAGGCCCAGAGTTCAATCCCACAACTGACTCAAAAAAAAAAATTGTCAGAGAAAGTTAACAGTCTGGTCACATAAAATGATCACATAAAGTTATTGAACATACAGTGAATTTACAAATCTCCCCATGGGTACAGTAGCTCATATCTGTAATTCCAGCTACGTGGGATGCAGAGATCAGGCCGTTTGTGATTCAAGGCCAATCTCAAAGAAGTTATCGAGACTGTATCTCAAAAATTAGCACAGGAGGTCAGAGGAGTGGCTCAAGTGACAGGCACTACCCGCGATGTGTGTCGTCCGGCTTCTGGTAACTCTCCCCTAGATGGTCCTCTCAGCCTGCCCTCTCAGACCCCCAGGCTGAGCTCCAGTGATCCTAGATGCTTCTCCATCCACGCAAGCCGACAACCAAGATGCGCAGTCACAGACTCATCTGCAGAACGGAGATGATGGCAGGAGAAGGTGAACCAGGAGACCCATCCGTGGGAATGGTCCATTCTGCAGAGCAGCTACGACACCCACAAAGTCACGCGAAAAGCCCACATTCACATGACGGGCCCGAAGAGGAGGAAATGAGACGGTGCAAAAGACACTTGAGGAGGTAACGGTGGGCTGGAGGCGGCTCAGTGGTACAGCGCTTGCCTTGAGGAGGTAACGGATTCAGCAAAGTTCTGCATGAGCCGAGCTCTGCAAGACCGTCCACAACCCAAACTGCTGAGAGCCACAGAGGAAAAAGAACCCTGGACAGCCACAGACAGCACTGTGGGCGGCCGTCGGCGGGAGACATGGTCACGGGGAGACTCGGATGCCGGTCAGAGGGAGATTCTGGACTTCCTGACAAGGGGAGAGTGGTTGGGATCCTACAAATTTCTCTGGAAGAGAGGCTTAAAAGAAACCAACAGTCAGGGAAACAGGGCTGTGTGGATAAGAAAACAGAAGCCAGAGACAACCACGTCCCCTGTGAATTCTCTCCAACAACCTGCTACTCCAGTGAAAATAAGCCCACCAAGGGCTCAGTGGGTGCAGCAAGTAAAACACACAAGAAACAAAGAGCAAAGGCTCCCTGCCTTGTGCACGTAGAAAAAAGCCACCTCGGCATGGCCGGGGGCACAGGTGTGCATTCTGGCCCCGCTGCACCCTGAGCCCTCCCGGAGGCAGTCAGCTGAGGGGAGAAAGTCAGATAATCTGAGAGAAAAAAGTAACAAGACCCAGCAGAGACACACAGAGAGCAAAGAACGAAACTGTAACTCTGATCACATCAACGCATAATCACACTTCTGAGAAGACAGACTGCCAGACCAGACTTGCAATTCACTTTAAATGTGATCCCATAATTAGGAAAAGATGAGTTGGCTGCAGGCCAGCCCCGTCTGTAATCCTAGCTACTTGGGAGGCAGAGGTTGGGGACTGCAGCTCCAGGCCAACCAGGGTAAAAAGTTACTCCTTTTCTCAAGAACACAAGCCAAACATAGAGGCACATTCCTATAATCCCAGCTCTGCAGGAAGACTTCGGTAGGAAGATCTCCCAAGATTCCTATCTTTAAAAAAGATATGGAGGGGCTGGGAAGGAGGCTCAGTGGTAGAGCGCTTGCCTTGCATGCGTGAGGCCCTGGGTTCAATACCTCAGCACCACATAAGAAAAAAGAAAAAAGCCGGAAGTGGCGCTGTGGCTCAAGTGTTAGAGCCCTAGCCTTGAGCTGAAGAGCTGAGGGACAGCGCCCAGGCCCAGAGTTCAGGCCCCACGACCGGACCACCCCCCCCCCCAAAAAAAGATATGGAAACAAAAGACTTAATTTTTTTCTTTTTCTGGTGATTCTGTATTCTTTGCCTTCTTATCTATGGTGTATTCATGTGTGCATCTTCCAAAGGGTGGTAGGGAGGGCAGCGGGCAGCACACTGGACACGTGGAGGTGAACGCTGCACTCCAGCGTGGAGCCGGGAGAGAGGGTGCAGAAGACACTGGACGAAAGGAACCGCGCTTACCAGACGCGCAGAACCACTCCACATCTCCTCTATGATAACAATGAAGTACGTTGTTTTAAAACTGTAAGAGCAAATGTTTAAAATACAAGAAAAAAACAAGTAAAAAACAGCTGGGGATGGGTCTCAGGGGGTGGAGGGCCCCAAGTCCAAACCCCAGTGCTGGAGGGGGAAGAAGAAAAGAAATAAAAGCGGGGAGGGCAATGAAAAGAAATGATAACACCAACAGTACAGAGGATGCAGAGGTTAAAAGCTCTTCTCCCGAGAGAGCAGCAGGCACAGAGGACTTGGCAGGCGAATTCTACTGAGTGCTCAGAAACAGCGCATCCTAGAAAACCAACAGTAACATGTCAGCCATGGTGATGTGACCTGTAATGTCAACTGCCCGGGAGGCCACGAGCCACGGGAGCGTGGCTGGAGGCCAGCTGATAGAGAAGTTGGCCTGTGAGAGGGTGAGAGAGTTCACAGTCAGCCTGGGCTACATACCAAGACACTGCCTCGCCAAAAAGGGACAATAATCATTTGAGGCTCACATCACCCAGACAGCAAAGCCAGACGAGATGTGGCATGAAGGGAAACCAAAGATTCAACTCATTCATGAGTACCAACCAAGACAGGACTGGAAGCAGCGGGAGGTATGGGTGCAAGTGGGCATGTGCCCACGCACGCTTACACACAAGGGCGTGTGTGTGTGTACGCACAGATGGACATGTAGTCTGCCCTCCGTATCCATGGGCTGGAGTCAGCCCACCACTGATGGAACAAATACTCAGAAGAGTCAAGCGGCAGCCGTCCACGCTCCTTGTGCCCCCCAGCACTCCAGCACACATCCCACCGGCCAGCGGGAAGGGCTCTTTTTCATGTCAGTCGTGGGGCCTGAACTCTGGGCCTGGGCGCTGTCCCTCAGTTCTTCAGCTCAAGGCTAGCGCTCTACCATTTGAGCCACAACGCCACTTCCGGCTTTTTTCTTTTTGCTTATGTGGTGCTGAGGAATGAAACCCAGGGCCTCAGGCATGCAAGGCAAGCGCTCTACCACTGAGCCACCTTCCCAGCCCACACTTTTTTTTTTTTTTTTTTTTGGTCAGTCATGGGGCTTGAACTCTGGCCTGGGTGCTGTCCCTGAGCTCTTCAGCTCAAGGCTAGCGCTCTACCACTTGAGCCACAGCGCCACTTCTGTGTGAGGGGCTCTTGATGGACACCTGTAGACTCTGCCCTGCCAGCCAGGCTTGGGCTACACACCTGCAGTGCACACACATGCGGGCATGTGTGCACACGCTCACACGCTCCATGTTGTGCAGCCAGGGGATCTGGGGCAGACGGGCCTGTCAGGTGTCTGGGACGTGTGCCGTGTATGTGTGCACGCTCACACGCTCTTTGTTGTGAAGATGGGGGATCTGGGGCAGACGGGCCTGTGTCAGGTGTCTGGGACGTGTGCCGTGTATGTGTGCACACGCTCACACGCTCCGTGTTGTGAACCCGGCGTCTGGGGCAGACGGGGCCTGTGAGGGGTCTGGGATGTGTGCCCCCTGTGTGCGCACACTCACATGCTCCGTGTTGTGAACCCGGCGTCTGGGGTGGTGCTGCAGCCCTGGCCGAGCCTCAGCGCATCACGGTGGGAACTGGTCCAAGCTGCAGAAGCCGTCAAAGCCCGGCCGGCCCTGCCCGCCGCTGTTCCGTGTGGCGGAACACGCAGCACACGCCGTCTCACCCAGTATGTCAGAGGCCTCGTCTCTGGTTTCTACCTGAGCCAACTCCAACGCCGGCGCCTCTGCCTCGAAGACAAAGCTGCACGTGCACACACACACACACACACACACGTGCACACACTTCAAAGCAACTGCCACTGCAGCGCCCGACACTTCCCCACCGCCCAGAGCCTCGGCGGGTGCCATCCACAGCCGCCCAGCTCGGCTGGACTGTCCGCCGCCCCCGGCAGAGCTAAGCCACACAGGGAGGAAGACCTCGGGCCGCGTCTGCGGGGGTTACTGGGACAGCCCCCCTCCCCCCTGCTCTGCCTGTCCTGAGGGACGTGCCACCCAGGCCGGGCCCCAGCTCACGTACGGGGCCGAGGCCTCTGCCTGGGGCAGGACCACGCTGGGTACCTGTCCTTCCTGCTTCTTCCCCCGGGTAGCAGGGCCTCTGGACTGGAGGCAGCAGGGGCACTGGCGCCATCCTCCAGCTGCGGAGACAGGCAGACGGGTCGGGCGTGAACGAACACACTGAAGGCTGGATGCGGGCACCCTGGGCCGGCGCTGCGGGAGGCAGACTTGGCTACGCCAGCCTGGACTTGGGGTGGGGCGTGGGAGGCAGTGCGGTATTTCTTTGCACACTCAGCCTCTCCACCCTGCAGAAGGTTGGGCTCCAGAGGTCATGACCAAGTGTCACCCCTGCCAGATGCAAGGAAGGGTGCCCTGCAGCCCTCCCCACCCGCCCGGGGAGGAGTGGCCCAGCGCAGAGCCAAGGCCACTGGACCAACTCACACCAGACCACGGACAAACACCACAGAACACTCAAAGCCCGGAATAGCATACAACGTGGGCCACAGAGACCTGACCTCTGACCTCCTGCCAGCTTCTGCTGTGACAAGCCATGGAACCTGACTGCTATCACCATCATCAAAATGCTGAGTTCATTACATCTCAGCAGCCACATAGACTTCCACATCCAATCCATCTCCTGAATCCTGCCACAGACTACAGCCAAGAACCCCAGTCCCGGAGACAGAGAGAAGGCGGGGCGGGGCGGGGCGGGGCGGGGCCTCGGGACGCGCTCTGGACAGCTCCGCAGCGCTGACTCTAGTGCCCAGGTTCCATACAATTAGACGAAAGCACAAAGAAAAACACTGCAGAGGGGAAATACACAAGTTTATTTTTTGATACAGTAATTCACTTCCACCACAGAAGAGAGGTACTCTAGAGCTTTTCATTTAATAAATACAAATGAGTAAAAAATACTTGGCTTTGTGGAGCCCACCTTGCCTCCTCCACCTCATGGGAGGCCTGCGGGGACGCGTGCCCGTGGTCAGCCTGCACACATGGCCAACACCAGCCTTTCTACTTTACAGAAAGGGCATCTTGTTTGTACCTGCAAATACTATTCTGGTTCAATGCCTCTGCGCTCTACCCTTCCAAACATCAGTCATGCTGAACTTCTCTTCTGAAAAACTGAATATGGAGCCCTGAACCAAGAATTAACACCATGAAATGTGAGGTTTTGGTATAAAAGGTGACTGCCTAACTAGCCACATTAGCAAAAAGGAGGAAAAAAGGTTCTGTGGAAGAAAACATATTGCCTGCCTCAGACTACGCCACACCATTTCACATAACCTGTTTGGAAAGGGCCAGGTGTCTGTGCGTGCATGTGAGATGTCTGTGTTGCCCGTGGGATTCTGGAGTCTGCTGCTGGACACCATCAATATCACAGACGCCCCAAGAGCTTCCCCAGCCTGGGGCCCAGGCCACGGCCACTATCTCGCCAGGGCCAGTTATCCATGCTGAGCAACAGCGGTGAATCCCACCCACCGCACGAAGGGTGACTGTGCCCAGGGCTCCACCCTCTGCAACCCCAGGGCACAGCACCCAGGTACAGGCCCCCTGGTCTGCAGAGGGCTCCCAGGCCTCTCTGCTGGAGCACCGGTAACTGAAGTGGCAAGCTCCCAACATACAGCCAGAGCGGCAACGACAGTCTTCTGGCCCCATTCCTCACCAGCTGCCCGCAAAACATCTCCCAAAAATCCTCAGTGTGACAGTCGGTCATCTGCACAGGGCTCTCACCAGGCTGCTAGTAAACCACAAAATAAGAAAGGCCTTGTGGGGCACCGGGGGGCCCCAGAGGGGAGAACAGGGGCCCACAGAGCCTGAGGCCCGGCCTGCTGCTCCAGGCCCAGCCCCAAGTTGTCTTAAAAGGAGCATCGTTGTCACCGAGTGCATGACCTAAATCTGCAGCTCTCGGAGGAGGGAGTCGAGTCTCAGGGGCGCAAGGCTGCGCCCTGGGAGGAGCCGGGAACCAGCCGTCCTGCGGCTGGGAGGGAGCCGGAGCCAGAGCCGGAGCTGGCGTGGCTGGGAGAGGTAGCGATGGGGCCTGGATGACCGACCTGAAGCCCTCAAGGAGGAACACTGTGAACTGCAGCATGCTGTGTGTCATTACTCTACACAAGTCACACAGCAGAAGAAAAGCCTGCTCAGGGTGGGAGGGGAGGAGGCGACAGGAGCTGTGGCTCTGCAGGCTGCCCGCTCGGGTGCCGGCGTGGTTCTGGAGCAAAGCGCTGGACTGCGCCACAGGGCCGGCGCGTCAGAGCCCCAGAGACTTCTGCACAATCTGCTTGGCGATCCTGTAGAACTGCTCGCGGTCATCCCGCCACATTTTGGAAGCATCCACGTTAGCTCCACTTTCATCGTTGGGCTCTGAAAGAGAAGGGAAGGTTCGTGAACGAGGCTCTGAGCGTGAGCGGTGTGACAAGGGCCCCCACTTCATTTGGAACCAGGGCCTCGCGGGGGTCCTGGAGAAGGAGTGGAGCTCCAAACACAAAGGGAGGAGGTCAGGCCTGGAACCAGAATGAAAGGCTCCTCCCACCAGCGACTGGGTCCCCCAAATTCTTCTCTTCCTACTCTGGGGACAGCTGCCTGGTGCTCACAAAGAAACAAGCCTACAACAGTGACACAAAGTGAGAACCGGCACCTTCACATCCTTCCACTCCATCTCTCCACGGCCTTGGCTGGGAGCACGCAAAGCCACCGGGCCCAGCTCCGCCCGGCCCCTCCCTGACCACACAGCCTGCTCCCCGACAGCCTCTCAGCTGACCGAGCGCCCACCGAGGGCCGCGGCTCACAACAGACGCCTCTTCTCCCTACCCTGGACCGTGTCCCAAGGCTGGCATCAACAAACTCAGCTTCCTCTCACACGAACGCCTCTCCCCTCTCTTTCCTCCCTTTCTGCCTCCTAGGGCTGGCTCACGCCGGCAAGAGACCCTCGCCGTGCAAAGCATCAAGGCGCCACACTGGTCAGCCACCGTTTGACCTGGAGAGTCCTCGGGGTATAGTGACCTCAACACTGGGGTCTCTTTTGCATGAGCTTTACTGTGACATCCACAGCAAATGGCAACGGAGTGAAGATCACGGTCAACCACATGCTCCGTGACTCAGCTCTCTTCACCCTGACCATTTTTCAAAGGACACTTACTTACACCTGGAAAAGTGCAGACAGGTAGCATGAATTGGATGCTGTGACTTTTGGGCAGGGAGGGGAGAACGTGGGGGAGCACACAGGAAGGAGAGAAGTAACTCCTCTATTCAACACCTTAACAATAAAACTATGTTAGAAAATCAAAACACTGTGGATAGACTAATTACACAACAGCAAAAGCCAACTGTCAGGAACTGT
The DNA here is from genome assembly GCF_024711535.1 of Dipodomys merriami. Lineage (NCBI taxonomy): Eukaryota > Metazoa > Chordata > Mammalia > Rodentia > Heteromyidae > Dipodomys > Dipodomys merriami. Next base: position 121,398,176 of record NW_027203381.1, read on the forward strand.
CCGGATGGGCTGCAGGAGCAGTGAGGAGCGGCATGGGCCCGCAGGAGGGTCCTGGACCCTTGGCCCGACCTGCCCGCGTGCTGACCGACAGCAGCAGGGTCTCTCCCCAGACCGCGGCCGTACCTGCCTGCGTGCTGACCACCGACATCAGCAAGGTCTTCTCCCCAGACCGCGGCCGTACCTGCCGGCGTGCTGACAGCGGCCGTACCTGCCGGCGTGCTGACCACCGACATCAGCAAGGTCTTCTCCCCAGACCCGGCCGTACCTGCCAGCATGCTGACCACCGACAGCAGGATCTTCTCCACGCTCTGCACCGGGCTCCACCTCTCAGCACTGCTCTCGTAGCCCATGGGGTCGTCGCCAGGCGCGTGCAGGATGGAGATACACACTCTCCCATCAGGGTAGACTGCAAAGCCAGAGGCAGCAGGTGAGCCCTTGAAGGGCCGGCTCAAGGCGACCTGGCGCTGGAGGAGGCTGCACAGACACAGAAAAGCCCAGAACCTGCACAGCGGGACCAGGACCCTGGCGAGGCCCCGTGGGGCCGTGAGCGCAGGCTGGGCCTCCGGGGCCTCCTCACTGCAGCCCCGTGGGAGGACTCCGCCTTCTTAGGGGTTTCTTTAAAGCATTACCTCCAGAGGAGTGAACAAAGATGACCTGCAAATGCCAGGATTACTTACAACACCTCAGAACAGATCTCTTTAGCCACCCCAAGTCCAACTGCATGAACAGATGCTTATGTGGCAGGGACAGAGGCAACTGGGATGACTTAAGCCCCAACCGACGACTTAGCATCAGCACCACATGGGGCCAGGGGGCCCGATGCACGCCCAGCCCCGCCCCCAGCCCTCGTCAGCTAGCACTCGCAACGCAACGAGACACCGGAAGTCAGGCACAGCCTGCTGGGGACGCAGTGGAGTGGGGACCACAAACAGGAGGTTCAACACAGACGCACACACCTCCCCGGGGACCGAGGAGCAGAGGTCGCACTGACAGCGTGTCGCTACTGATGACAACTTAGAATTTCAGGAGGCTCTAGAGGTGTGAGTGGTCTCATTTTAACATCTACCCCTTTCCCAGTTACCCAGGAACCTGACACCAGTTCTGGCTCCAGGCAGTTTGTGGAACCAGGTGGACACGTCCTGTGCCGCCCCCCACCCCTGTCCACCCATGTGGAGTCTCTGAACCACCTCTCCTCCCCCCAGGAACCCTCCGGAAGGGCCAAGGCGTCACACCTCCCAGAGCCCCCATCTCGCTCCCGTGCCCGCTGCCTTTCCTCCCATTCAAGCCCGCCATAGCCCCACACCCGCTCAAGCCAAACTGCCCCTCACCAGGGCCCCAGCCAGCTTCCCGCCAGCTGCTCTGCACCACAGAGTGGTGCTCCAGGGACCACTGAGGCACAAGCTCCTCACGCCCACTGGACAGCCACAGTTGCGTGGGCAGGACATCTAACGGACCATGACCAACTGGTCACACGCTGCCCCACTCCATGAGGGCCTTGGCCCTACGCTCCGGCCCTGTCCAAAGGCAGGAGCAGAATCACGGGGCGACTCACTGTTGGGGTGGAACATCTCACAGGTGAACCTCATCTTGGGAGGGCTCAGCGGGTAGTCGAGCGGGAAACTCAGGACGGCAGGAAAAACTCCAAACTCAAAGCAGGTGTCTTCAGGGCCCCTGGAAGAAGGGAAATCCACAGACAGAGCTTCAAAGCACACTGCGCAGTACCCGCCGCGGCTCACAGGTGGGACAGGGACACTGTACCAACCACACGCAGGGATGAAGTAAGAAGCGGCTACTTTTCTGAATGCAAAGAATGTCTCCTGGGGCTGGGAAGGTGGCTCAGTGGTAGAGCACTTGCCTTGCATGCCTGAGGCCCTGGGCTCATTCCTCAGCACCACATAAGCAAAAAGAAAAAAGCCGGAAGTGGCGCTGTGGCCCAAGTGGTAGAGCGCTAGCCTTGAGCTGAAGAGCTGAGGGATAGCGCCCAGGCCCAGAGTTCAGGCCCCACAACCGCCCCCCCCCCCAAAAAAAAAGCAACAATGTCTCCTCCCATGCCAGCTAGTTTAAATCTTAGCCTCAACACCAAGGCTGAAGCTCAGATGTTTCCTGCATCAGTCAAGACAGGCTTGGGGCAAGAGCAGAGGAAGGAACCCACGCCACGCAGGGCCCAGGGGCCTGTCTGCATCGTGGTACGGCCCCGTGAGTCTACACATGAGAAGGGGCAGAGGTAAGCCAGCCTGTGACCTGTGCTACGCGGGGCTAAAAGCTCTTGTAACTTCAAGCAGATGAAGTACATGATTCCTGAATTGCGCCCGCTCAGCAGTTAAGGCCAGCCAGGCCCAGAGCAGAGCCTCATCTGCATCTGCAGCGCCTACAAATGCCTAGCCTCAGATATACCCCCTTCACAACCCCTTTCCCGTGCCCACCCTCAAATGCCCCCCTCACAGCTTTTTTAGGCCGGGCCAGCCTTTTAAGCGGAGCAACTACATAGGCACATGTCCCTTTTTTTGGGGGGGGGGTCTGGTCGAGGGGCCTGAACTCTGGGCCTGGACACTGTCCTTCAGCTCTTCAGCTCAAGGCGAGCGCTCTACCACTTGAGCTATAGCGCCACTTCCGGTTTTCTGGTGGTTTATTGGAGATAGGAGTCTTACTGTCTCTCCTGCCTGGGCTGGCTTTGAACCTCGATCCTCAGATCTCAGCCTCCTGAGTAGCTAGGATGACAGGCGTGAGCCACCAGCGCCCGGCTTGGAGATGCTTTTTAAACAGCTTTGCCTCCCTTTAAGATAGACTACTCCAGAGTTCTCTGGACCCACAGATGGAACTACTAACATAAATGCCTCCGATACAAATCCAAGATACTCCACGTGAAAAATTAAGAAATACTGACTAGCTGAGCACTCGTGATCCATGCCTGTAATCCTAGCTACTTAGGCTGAAATCAGAGGATCAGAGTTTGAAGTCAAACTGGGCGGACAAATCCGAGACTCATTTTCAATTAACTAGCCAAAAGCTGGAGCTGGAAGTATGGCTCAGAGCACCAGCCATGAAAAAGACAAGAGTAAGGGACCCCAAGTTCGAGCCCCAGTACTATCACAAAAAGAAAGAGAGAGGAAGAGGAGGAGGAAGAGGAAGAATAGGGGGAAGAAGAGGAATGAGGGAGAAGGGAGGGAGGAGGGAAAAGGGGAAGAAATAATACTGTTTCTAGCTAGGTGCCAGGGGCATGATACCTGTACTCCCAGCTACTTGGCAGAGAAGACTATGGTTCAAGCCAAGCCCCCCAAAAGTTCAAGAACCCCACCCCAACCAATAGGTGCACATTTGTCATCCCAGCTGCTCAGGAAGCTGAGTCGGGGAGAATCACGGTCAGGCCAACCCAGGTTAAAAACAAATTCTAGGGACTGGGCAGGTGGCTCGGTGGTAGAGTGCTTGCCTTGCATGCATGAGGACCTGGGTTCAATTCCTCAGCATCACCTAAGCAGAAAAGCCAGAAGAGGTACTGTGGCTCAAGTGGTAGAGCGCTCGCCTTGAGCTGGAGAGCTGAGGGACAGTGCCCAGGCCCAGAGTTCAAGCCTCACAACTGACAACAAAAAAAAAAAGCACAAACTTATTCAAAGTTTTAATGAAATTATTTTGATTCAGTGCTATTAATATTAATCTGCAAACCAAAGAGTATTTGTTTCTACAACTAAGAGAAACAAACAAGAGTGAAGTTTGAGTCCTGTTGCTGTCATGGTAACAACGCTGTTCTATAAAGCCAGTTTGTTCAACCTCAATGACTCTGCAAACTATTGCCCACGTTTTGGGGAAGGACGGTGAATAGCTCCTTTGTGTGGAGATGGCAGGCTGCGTGGCAGTCCCCCGGAGCTCCGGCATGCGGCCGGGCGGTGGCACAGCTGCTGGGCAGGGGGCGGGCTGGGCAGCGGGCTGCCTGGGAGCCACGTGGGCCTGAGGCATCCTCCTCATCCTCCAGCAGCCCGGGCGAGCACCACGAGCGGGCAGGGCAGCCCTCAGTGCCCTCACGGCGCGGGTCACGCCGCACAAGGCTGCTGGGAGGACCGCAGGACTGAGCCAAGGCCTAAGCCAGCTTGGTTTGGGAGCTCCCACACACAGGCAGCACGCCCAGGAACAGCGCCAGGAGGTCAGGGACGCCGCAGCGCCCCGTGCTTCTGGCACCTCCAGGACAGTCTGGGTAGTCTTTGGAAAGAGCCAACTTTGATAACAGGCCTTTGTTTCTCATAATGGGGCTTTCTTTAAATTAAAAAAACATGTATCACTGAGTTATTCACAGCCTCAAAAGCATGACCAAACACTTCCTAGAGGGCACCCACATGTGCATCAGCCCAGCTATTTGTGAATGCTCCAGCTCACTAACTGGTTTGAACTGGGGCTCCTTTCCCTTTTCCAGAGTGCCCGTGCCTGGACAGGTGTGCGGGTGGGCACATGTGCAGTGGCGTGCCAGCTGGCTGTGGGACGCGCCCCTGCCAGGGACGGGGAGGCAGCACGCAGGAGCTTGTGGGTAAGTTTTCCTGCCACACATCTGGACCACATCTCCCTTCAGAGAGATCTTCAAAACAAGGAAGGAAACACAACTGATTAATGCAAAGCAAGGACAAATTTTTTCGAAGCCTACACAAGACTTCACGCCTTTCGGGGTTATAAGGTCAGGAATGGGACAGGCAGAGCAAGGCACTCCGGCCCCAGTCACCTCTGCACAGGAAGGTCACTTGCAAGTACTCCAGACACAGCCACTGCCTAACCGCCTGATGCCTGGTCCTCCGGAGCCCGGTGACGCCTGCTCGGGGGTCACTGCTCAGGAAAACACATGCCAAGCTCAACCTCAACCCAGACTTGCTTTCCACTTCCACAACCCAGACTTGCTTTCCACTTCGACTACAGATGCCTGGAGATGGAGGCGAGCGGCGTGGCACGGCAGCACTGCGGTGGCACCCGCGACAGGCTCCGCGCGTCTACAAACCAACACCTGACACAGGTCTGAGGCGCTGGAGGGCAAGTGGGCATGAGTGCACTCTGTACACACAGAACGGAAACTGCCGCTGGGGCCCAGGGGGAACAGCTCTACCCCTCGCAGGCAGGCCCGAAGCCTCCTTCTGCCCAGCTCCGCGTGCTGGCCATCTGCCGCTCTGCGGGGCCACAGGGAGGCTGGCCACCCTGTGGGATCGGGAGCCAGGCGGCAGAGCCGGTGAGAAACCCCAGGGAGGCTGGCAGGACAGCTGCGGTCTGGCACACCAGTGTCTCGGGTGCTGAAGGCGTGGCTGCTGGGGGGCTGGTGGTGCCGCCAGCCTTGTGGATGGGCGCTCAAGGCTGAATGGTGGCTTGGGAGGAGGGTCAGGTTGGGGCTGGAGGGAGCAGGCCCGTGCAGGCCGCTCCTGAAGCACATGCCGGGGGCCGTCCGCCCAGCCCCTTTCCTCCCGCACACAGGCGGGCACAGGAGGCATGCAGCCGGCCGCACCACGGGCCCCTGCGCCCTGGCACTCTGCCTGCCCTCAGGCTCAGGAACAATGGGACCTAGGACTCACAGACTAAAACCGCCAGAACCACAGGCCAAAGTCTTCCCTCCTCTTACCCTGGTTTTCTCAGCTACTTGTCACAGCTTTGGGAAGCTGGCCAAAAGAACACACAGACACAAGGCCCGACATCTACAAAAGCCTGAGTCTGTACTGCTTGGCCTGAGAGTCAGGACTGCCATGGGCCCTCAGAGCCAGCACCAGCCTCTTCCTGCAGCAAGTGAAATGCTCGGAAACGAGGGCCGCAGGGGCCCACGGAGACCAAAGGAGAACGGAGCAAAGAGGCCTCCGGGCCAGCCCGTGAGAAGCCAGCCCAGCCAGCTGCCCGCCGGGCAGCAGGGTGAGACAGCTAATTCCAAGTAGATGCTTTAAGTACGTTTGCAAACGGCCTCGTTTGTGAAGGGTCTGGAACAGGACCAAAACCCACAAAGTCACCAGATCTTGAAACAGGGGAATTCCACACTCACGCAAAAGCCTTACTCAAACACAAACTTGCTCTCCCTAAAACCAGCTCTAATTACTTTTTAAGGCAGGTTTTCAAAATATTGGTTTAGTTTTATACTGTTTATCCAAAATTAGTAATCGTTATTCTAACAGATTGTTAACAATGAACAACTGTGTAAAAACCACACTGGAGGCTCAGCTGTTCTTCACGGAGCTTCTGAGTGCACCTGCCACAGGTGGGCAGGAACTAACACTGTGCAAGCCCGGCAGACACCCTGCCCGCTGTGCAGGCACATACAACACGCACACAGGCAAGGCAGGCAGCTGCTTGCACGCGACAGTGAGCACAGGTGTGTCCGGGCTGACACAGGACCCCGGGCACTAGGACGTGGCTCAGAGGTGGAAGGCTCGCTTGCGTGCCCACGTCAGATCCCCAGAACCACATGCTTCCGACAGGCAAGGCCACCCCACAGACCGGCAGGTCAGCCCACACAGCCACCCATCAGCCCACAACTGTCTCCCGTGCAGGACACAGCACCTGGGGGGCAGGTCACGGTCTGACAATGCTACATGCAAAATTCCAAAAATAAACAAGCTTCAAGTAACTTTTATTGCAGAATATTGACTGCTAACTGCTCCATTTTGTAGTAACTGGTAGTCACTTTTATTGCAGAATATTGACTGCTAACTGCTCCATTTTGTAGTAACTAGTAGCTATGGTTAATCTCTCAGTGTGGCTAACATACAGTTAATTCCATTTTATGTTAGGGACACACATAGAGGAAAAGAGAGAGTCCTTACGGGACTCAGTGCACCTACGGTTCAGCCGTCGCCAAGCTTTCACTGTAGCACCTTGGACACAACAGATGCCAGAAATCCTTACACACACACACACACAAATCATGTGTCATAGTGCAAGTAATGAGGGTCTGACAAATTACCATGAGATTAGGCCCTAGCTCTTTCTCTACATAGTATTTATTGATGACTTTTTTACTTTTTATTCATCATTTTTCAAAAATATACTATCAAGGAAATCCTCATGTGAAGTTTAGAAAATAAAGAAAATCCTCAAGTAGGGTGCTGGTGCTCACGCCTGCAATCCTAGCTACTCAGGGGGCTGAGATCTAAGGATCACAGTTCAAAGCCAGCCCAGGCAGGAAAGTCCGTGAAACTTTTTTTCGGGGGGGGGGGGGGAGCCCTGGGCTTGAACTCTGGGCCTGGATGCTGACATGGGACAGGGACCAGTTTCTCCAGTCACAGATTTCACGGGGTCAGAAGACACACCTGGCTCCATCTCAGAGTCAGAGGTAATGGGGCAGAGCCTTCGGCCACGTGTCATCACAGCCCAACCATCCATCCAGGGTTGGGTCCAGGCAGAAAAGATCAGAACTGGATGGGACTAGAAGACCCAGAATCAGCTGCAGAATTGACTGCTCGCTGACAAGCAGAAACTTCATGCTTTGGGGGTCAGTTTTCTGTGCTGACTTCACTGAAAAATAAGCACTTCATTTCCTTCCTAACAGAACCATGCAGCATAAAAAATTACCACCTTGAAACTCTATAACTACACAAATACTTAAGTAAATCTTGTATTGGTCCTAAGAAAACACTGTCGTTTCTTTTGGATCCACATTCCTGTTTTCTGCCTCCTGATCAGCAGCCTGGATTAGAGCAGACTGCATCAAGACCCTGCTTCCCACCAGGGCGGGGCTTCAGAGAGCCTCACTGCCAGGGGTGACTATCGGGGGCGGGGCTTCAGAGAGCCTCACTGCCAGGGGTGACTATTGGGGGCGGGGCTTCAGAGAGCCTCACTGCCAGGGGTGACTATCGGGGGCGGGGCTTCAGAGTGCCCCACTGCCAGGGGTGACTATCGGGGGCGGGGCTTCAGGGACTGATATCCAGGAAAGCTCTAAAAACCAGTATAGTCAACTTACATGATCAATGCCTCCCACTCAAAAAAATTCTCTTCATTCATGGGGCCTGTAGGGAAAGAAAAAAATAAGAACAGCTTACCCTTGAAGGCAAATTTGACAGTAAGAAGATCACAAAGAAGCCACCCAAGTCCCTTACCTGCCACAATCCCTTCAGGAGGATTCAGCGTTAACTCTATGAAGGCAAAACAGAAGGGTTACTGTGTCACTCGAGCCAACACTTTACAAGGATACAAGCTATAAATCAGAAAACAAGGGCTCAAGTTTAAAAAGGGACAATTCTGTTTGTCCCAAATGAATACCTAGTCCAGAGGATACTGGTAAGGAGACCATGTGGATACGTCTTTACACCTCTCACTTCACAAATGAAAAAAACAAAACAGGGGTAAGCTGTCTCTCCAAAATATTCCTACCACTTACTTTGATTTCAAGTCTGAAAACATAAAGCAGAGTATTATTTTCCAATTAAATTCTATTTCCTATCATTTAATAAGTTGGCATAGACCTTTCTGAATGTCACAAAGAAATGTAAACCAGTGCTAAAGCTGCAAAGCTTGACATTTTAAGAGAGGGGCTGCTGATTTTTAACACCACTCTGTAAAATCTGATCTATTTTTTTTTGGAGTCAGGTCGTGGGGCCTGAACTCTGGGCCTGGGCGCTGTCCCTCAGCTTTTCAGCTCAAGGCTAGCACTCTACCACTTGAGCCACAGCGCCACTTCCGGCTTTTTTCTTTTTGCTTATGTGGTGCTGAGGAATCGAACCCAGGGCCTCAGGCATGCAAGGCAAGTGCTCTACCACTGAGCCACCTTCCCAGAGTATCAGACACCTGCACTGAAAACAGATACAGAGGAGAAACAGAAAGAGAGGCCTGACGCATTTCCCAGCAACCTATGATGGGCTACTGTTGAGAACTTAATGCAAAACTCTGCCACCAGAAAGCAGCCACAGGCGGCCTTTGACTTCAGGGCCTCGCTGCATCCTTTATCTGTACTCCAGCTTAGACATGGGTCAGAGCCGGAAGGCGGCAGCCTCACAGGAGGCCTGTGGACTGTTCTCAGGAGAGGGAGCTGGGTAAGGAGCAAGCCCGCCCCTCCTTCTGGCTCTGGTTTCCTACTCCAGATTGGATCTTGGCCTCAGAGGAAACATCCTGCCACAGCCATGTCCACACTACGGGAGGCACTCTGAGGCACACAGTCCTGAACGCCGACCCGCAAAGGAGAGCTAGCACAAAGTTAGCAACCTCAGGTACTGTGCAGCACAAGACTCCAAACAGAAGCAAGGCCATAGATACATGCACTGGAACTGCAATCCACAGGAGCAAACAGCAAGTCTGGCAGAAGGGCTCAGACACTTAAAGATTTTGGAACACTAAGGACTCAGGGAAGCCCAGATTTATGAATTAGGGATACATGGGCTGGGAAGGTGGCTCAGTGGTATAGCGCTTGCCTTGCATGCATGAGGCCCTGGGTTCGATTCCGCAGCACCACATAAGCAAAAAAGAAAGAAAAAAAAAAAGCCAGAAGTGGCGCTGTGGCTCAAGTGGTAGAGCGCTAGCCTTGAGCTGAAGAGCTGAGGGACAGCGCCCAGGCCCAGAGTTGAGGCCCCATGATTGGACCCCCCCCAAAAAAATGAATTAGGGATGCATGCCTGTAGTTAATAAACAAATCAAACACTGCCAAAAATCAAGGAGAGGGGAGGGGATGGCAAAAGAGCACAAGAAAAAAAAAAGATTTTGTTTAGTGCCAGTCCTGGCGTTTGAACTCGGGTGTGGGCATGGTCCCTAGGCATTGTTTAGTGCCAGTCCTGGTGTTTGAACTCGGCTGTGGGCACGGTCCCTAAGCATTGTTTAGTGCCAGTCCTGGCGTTTGAACTCGGCTGTGGGCACGGTCCCTAAGCATTGTTTAGTGCCAGTCCTGGTGTTTGAACTCAGCTGTGGACACGGTCCCTAGGCATTGTTTAGTGCCAGTCCTGGCGTTTGAACTCAGCTATGGGCATGGTCCCTAGGCATTGTTTAGTGCCAGTCCTGGCGTTTGAACTCGGCTGTGGGCACGGTCCCTAGGCATTGTTTGGTGCCAGTCCTGGCGTTTGAACTCGGCTGTGGACACGGTCCCTAAGCATTTTTGCCCAAGGCTGGCACTCTTGTACTTGAGCCACAGCTCCGCTTCTGGCTTTTTGCTGGTTTAATGGAGATAAGAATCTCACAAGTCTCATAGACTTTCCTGCATGGGCTAACTTTGAATTGTCAGATCTCAGCTTCCTGAGTAGCTGGGATTACAGGTGTGAGCCACTAGTGGCTGGCTACAAGAGCTCTTTTGTAAGGGACAATAGAAATGTTCCAAAGATTGTAATTATGGCTACGGTGTATTTGAGCCAGACAGCAGTGGCTCATACCTGCAATCCCAGCTATTCAGGAGTCTGAGATCTGGAGTGTCATGGTTTGAGGCCAGCCTGGGCAGAAGAGTTCACTGGACTTTACCTCCAAAGTAACCAGCAAAAAACAAGGCTAGAAGCCAGGCACCAGTGGCTCACGCCTGTCATCCTAGCTACTCAGGAGGCTGAGATCTGAGGATCACGGTTCAAAGCCATCCAGGGCAGGAAAGTCCATGAGACCCTTATCTCCAAGAAACCACTAGAAAACCGGAAGTGGCGCTGTGGTTCAAGCAGTAGAGCGATCCCCTTGAGCTGAAGAGCACAGGGACAGCGCCCAGGCCCAGAGTTCAAGCCCCATGACCGACCAAAAAAAAAAAGAAAAAAGCCAACAGCTCCCTGATGTAAGGAACAAGATCCAGACGAGAGCCAGGTGCGCTCAGCCAGGCTGTGCTACAGAGTGGGGACAGGGAGACACAGAGGAGGCGCCAGAGAAGCGGACTGCACAAAAGTGGGGGGCTGGAGTCCACCACACTCAAACATCCTGGAGGGAGGAAGGGGGGAGGGAGCTCACAGGACTGAGGACCCGTACTGGGAGGCCGAGTACAAGGTCGACTACAGCTCTTAGGTTTGGCCAGGCGCACCCTGGTGAGCCCCCCCCCCCACCCCGTTATGAGAAACAGTAACAGATGAGGGCAGATGGAGAGTCAACTGCTCAGTGTGGGGAAGGAGAAAGCAGCAGCTCCAGCAAGCAAGCAAAGGGAGGTGACTGCAGGCCAATGTCCAGAGTCCTAACCACTGCTCTCCATAGAAGGTGGACACCAAAAACCTGGTGTGTTAGCTGGGGTTCCCCTTAGGAACTTCCCAGTAACAACCCCTCCCAGAAGGGGGGCTTGAAATCTCCCGGGGGGGGGAGGGGTCTGAAATCCAGGAGCGAAGGGAAAAAGGGGGCCCTGAAATCTCCTGGGGGAGGAAGGGGCCATCGGACACCACAGTTCCACCCACACCAATTCTAGAAACCCAAGCTCTCCTGCTTTGCTACCCAACAGCACCATCTGCTGGTCACTGGAGGTCCTCAGAAAAGACAGGTGATTGACGGAGGCTTCACACGGGTTCATGCTTGCAGGCAAATGCAAGTTTCAAGGAGAAACTGACATGAACCTGTCAGAAACTTCTCAAAGACTACTCCTTGCCACCAATTCCTTGCGAATGTTGTTTACAAATTCTTCTTCTGCGTTCTTCTTCTCGTGACCCCAGCTACTGAGGCTGAGGTGGCGTCCTGCAGCCTGAGCACCTGTGCCCTGGAACAGAATGACGTCCGGGACACGAAGGTAGAAACTGACAGGAAGTCCCCAGCTGGACTGCTCTCCTCATCAAGGAGAGGTGAGCCTTGGTCACATCGTCCACCTTACCCGGGACTTCCAGGCAAGTTTATGTGGTTGAAGCCATCTGGGCCAGTAGCCCTAGCAACTAAATCAATGCTGAACATCTGCAAATATGCAAAACACCCTGACCTTAACCTCCAAAACTTTATTTAACATAGGTCACAGATCTAAAACTACAAAACATGTAGAAGAGATCACAAGAGAAAACCTTAGTGAACTTATACCTGGCAACACACAAGGAAATAGGACAAACAGGACTTGAGAAACATAGGACTCCTACTTAATTTGTTGTATCACTTCTAGATGCCTCCATGTTCTTGACCTCATATATGGTATATACACGTGCATACCTGAGGACAGCTAGGAGGAGGGCACAGAATCAGAGGGAAACGGGGGAGGGGGGGGCAGATACAACAGAGAAGTTGTTTCTCTCGGGTATTTGTCAAAGGAATTAAAGGAATGGCTGAGCTAAAGGTGTGACTCAATGGTAGAGCCTGCCCAGCAAGTGGGACAAGTTCAAACCCTAGCACTGAAAGAAAAAAAGATGCTAAGTGAATTTGAAATGATGCCCAACATCGTTCATCCTCAGGAAATCCAAAACCAGAGCCCCGCAGACGGCCAAGGCTGTAAAGCTGCAGGTACCAAGCGCAGCAGGGGCCAGCACCCGCACAGCGCAGTGACGAGGCACAGGGAACTCAGCAAGAAACAGTGTTCACAGCGGGCCCGCCAGGCCCGCCAGGCGCCCTTCCCGGAGTGGGGGGAAAACAGCACACCAAGTCTGCAAAGACAAAACACAAGCAGAGACAAAGTAATGCACCCAAGACTGGAGGCAGAAAAGAACTCCTACAGTCCACAAGGAAAGACCAGCAAGCCCGCATACAACTGCCCAGACAGAGACAGACACCTCACCCAGGAAGGACACAAGTGGCTCCAGGCCCACTCATCACCACCACCCAGACCCCACGTCCCACCAGCAAATCAAGTGCCTGCAGACCTCCTAGATGTGAAGCGGCCAGGGAAAGCTTCAGCTGCTGCTGACAGAAGCTCCAGGAACGCTGGTGTGGGAGGGCTCGGGGTCCAAAGGACACTCCAGACAGGTACCCAGCACCTGAGCCTCTAGAGAGCTCAACAACGTCCACAGCAGCAATATTTACAAAAGCTGAGAACTGCAAATACCCTAGAGGCCCATCAATAATGAACAGATGGCTTTCTGCATATTCCCAGAAAGGAATTCACTAGGGAAATGAAATGCAGCAGTTACATGCTTCAAAAGAAACACACCTCAGCAACAGTGCTGAGCAAAAGACTCACTGTGGAAAAAGCACAATGTATAACTCCTATTAAGTTCACACACGAGCAAAGTAAACCACAGGCTGCATAGAAGTATGAGGTGGTGATTGTGAAAAGGGAAAGAATGATAGACAAAATTCAGAGTGTTGCGAATACCAGTAGGAGGAAAACAGATTTCTAAGACAGGGCTCCTGCCTGACTTCACAGGAAGGGTGGGAGGGGCATCACTCAGCTTTCCAGACTCTTAACAAAACACCCGATACTTGCTCGGCCCTGAGGTTCCCGTACTTGACCATTTCTAGGGGCCTTGGCAAGGGAGGAGGACAGGCCCTGTGCGGCGGAGGGGCGTGCAGTGGCCAGACCCCGCCTCGCACTCACATTCGGTGAACAGCTCTGCCCCGCGGCCTGCTCCCACCAGGGAGTACTCCCACACCACAGGCCCAAAAGCAGTGATTCTAACCGACGCTGGGCAGAAACCTCCAAACCTGTGAGCCAAAATAAACCTGGTCTCTTTATTGTTGATGATCTCAAGTATCTGTTACAGTAGCCAAAAGCTAGCACAGCTGTTCATTTGTTTGGTCTGAACATACACCTTTTATATACACAATACACAACAAAAAATTCAAACACTAAAGGGAAGGAATGACAGGGACACCCAGAGATGGTGTTTCCCTCAGTAGGAAGGAGGCATGCGAGACAGAGCAGGGGCGTAGAGGACAGGACCCAGGATGAGGGCCAGGCAGAGCATCGGGGCCCATCGCCCATCCACGCGGAGACGTAGGATGGGCCTGCCACGCTGACTAAAGGGACAAGCTCAAGTAGGACACCAGGCAGGAATCCAGGCCAGAGATGAGCGTGGCTTTGCTGATGCGGGGAGAGCTGTGGAGGAGGATGGAGATCAAGGTGAGATGCCGGCATCCTTCGGGCCGCAGCCTCCAGAGTCCCCACAGCGGAAGAACCGGCCATCAGACCCCATGGGCGCACAGTCCCACAGCCCAGCCTCAGTGACACAAGTATACTGGGTAAACAGTGTCTCCCTGAAATCCAACCTGACAGAGATTCTGAACACAACCTTACTCAAAAATGGAGTCTTAGTGAGGTCATGTGCCCAGGTGTGCCCAAACCAATGGCTGGCATCTTGAAGCGGTAAGTGTGAACACCAACACAAGAAGGTGAAGGAGGGGGATGTAACAGAGATGCAAGAGAGACTGCAGTCACCGACCACAGCAGAGGAACGGCACGGCGGCCACGGCAGAGGCCGGGGGAGGTGGGGGGGGGGGGGGGAAGCTGAGGAACGGCACGGCAGCCACGGCAGAGGCGGGGGGGGGGGGGAGGCGCCAGAAAGGCCGGGGAGCAGAGCCTGCACCCCTGGACTTCTGCCTCCAGTTCTGTGACGCTCCCTTTGTACCAGCAGCCCTGGGACCCCTACCGCTGGCGGTCTGCCAGGCACAGGCGGGTCCTCCCCACGCCGTCTACCTTCACGCTGCAATAAAACACCGATGACAACATAGATGCTAAGAAACACCAAATGCAACATCATCGTGGTACCAGGACACAGAGAAATTCGTATTTTTGGTACAGCTGTATTCCCTTTCTATCACTGCTGTCACAATGCAGTCATTGATGACATCACAGTTTCCACGAGTCAGTAATCTGGGCACAGCTCAGTTCCAGATGGGTGTTAACCTGGAGTCTGCTGCTTGGACTGCCTGCCCGGGCTGCTCCTGAGCCCTCTCCCTGCTCTGAGGCAGCCACTGCAGGCGGCACCTCCTCAGACCCCAACCTCTCCGACCTCCTCTTCATCTTCGACTGCTTCTGGGTGTCCTGTGATTTCAGCTCCACTTGTTTGATTCAGAACTTCCCCCCCTTCAAGTTGGCTGATTGGTAACTTAACTATATTTTCCAATCCCCCCTGCCTGTATCAGCAGTGCTAGTGGGGACACAGGGCCTGAGCTCTGGGTGACAGGGTAGAGCCTTCTGCCTTCTGTATGTACTTAGGATCTCAGAAAGTAGCACATAAGAACACACAACCCACTGTGACTCAGCTTTGGAAATTAATACTTAGGTTTTATTGGAGCAAATTGGTGAAAATAATGGAGGACAATATGGGGTGGGGCGGGTCAAAATTTTTGTCAGAGCAGTCTGGATGTTCCTCCAAAGACTAAACATAGATCTTCCCTATGATCCAGCCATAGCATTCCCGGGCATCTACCCAGAGCCTCACCAGCCAGGTTACTGTAAAGAAAGACATGTGCACACCCATGTTCACTGCTGTACTATTCACAATAGCAAGTTATGGAGAGAGCCAGATGCCCTGCAGCTGATGAGTGGATCAAAACAATGTGGTGCCCATACACAGTGGAACTGTGCACAGCCTCTGGACTATGGTGTCATTTGCAGGGAAGTGGATGGACCTAGAGCAGAGTGTGCAATGAGGTAGCCAAGCTCAGAGACAACAGTGCATGTTTTCTCTCTTATGTGGACATGATACATCACACCGGGCTCTAGGCATTCACACACAGCGGGACCGGAGGAAGACAAAGGTGAAATGTCTCTGTGCACCTGAAGTCAAACGGCTTGGTGGGAGGTTCTTTCTCGGTTGCTGCGTTGCTCTGCTTGTGTTTATGTCTTCGGGAATGCAAGGGGCCGCACAGACAAGGAGGGGGAAGGCAGGGGAGGGAGGCGGCGGTCCGGACGGACGCAGCTGAGCCCTGAGCCCGTGTGCACTGTGTGCACCCCGCGGGGACCGGACGGGACAGAGCGAGGGAGGGCGAGGCGTCCAGATAGAAGCGGGCTCCACCCGGCCTCGCCGGCTCCGCGTCGCCGTCCAGCAATGGACTTGGGGATCTGTCGGGTCTGCAGGGCTGATCCACGCTCCCCAGAAATGCGGCTCGCGGCACGCGGGCCCCCAGGCCGTGAGGGAGGATGCGGGACTCGGACCCGGCCCTGGGACGCGGCCCTGGGACCCGGACGCGGCCCTGGGACTCGGACCCGGCCCTGGGACGCGGCCCTGGGACTCGGACCCGGCCCTGGGACCCGGCCCTGGGACGCGGCCCTGGGACTCGGACCCGGCCCTGGGACGCGGCCCTGGGGCTCGGACCCGGCCCTGGGACTCGGACGCGGCCCTGGGACCCGGACGCGGCCCTGGGACTCGGACCCGGACCCGGCCCTGGGACTCGGACCCGGACCCGGCCCTGGGACTCGGACCCGGCCCTAAGACGCGGCCCTGGGACTCGGACGCGGCCCTGGGACTCGGACCCGGCCCTGGGACGCGGCCCTGGGACTCGGACCCGGCCCTGGGACTCGGACCCGGCCCTGGGACCCGGACGCGGCCCTGGGACTCGGACCCGGCCCTGGGACCCGGACGCGGCCCTGGGACTCGGACCCGGCCCTGGGACTCGGACCCGTACCTGGGACTCGGACCCGTACCTGGGACTCGGACCCGGCCCTGGGACTCGGACCCGTACCTGGGACTCGGACGCGGCCCTGGGACCCGGACCCGGACCTGGGACGGGGACACGGGCCGGGGCCGGGGCCGGGGCGCTGCCGTCAGCCGCCCGCCCGGCGCCGGCGCGCGGCGCTTCCTTCCGCGGGCTCCGGCCCAACGGCCCGCGGACCCACCGAGCCCGGGGAGGCCCGCGCCGGCGCCGGGCGGGCGCTCGGGCCGCGCCCCGGCCCCGGCCCCGGCCCCGCGCTCGGGCCCGGCCTCCGGCCCCCGGCCCCCGGCGGAGCCCGCGCCGCGGCCGCCCGCGAGCTCCGGGCGCCGTCCGTCCGTCCGTCCGTCCGTCGGGACTCACGTTTGTACTCGGCCATCAGCCTCTTGAGCGCCGTGCCCGCCATGTCCCGCCGCCGCCGCGCCGCGCCGCCGCCTGGCTTCCCGGCGCTCGCCCGCCCGCCGCCGACCCCGCTGCCGCCGACCGCTTCCGGGTCGCCGCTGCGGCCGGAAGTGCTTCTGGGGCGCGGCGTGGACGCCGGACGACGTGGCGCGCCCGAGGCGGGCCGGGGCCGAGCGCGTCCGCACCCGGACGTCGGCCGTCAGACTCCGGCGTCGCCGCTCGGGCGGGGGAGGGGGCCGCTGCCCGGTTCTGGAATGTTCCCGAGGCGCCCCACGCGGGGCCGCGGGCCGCGGTCGGCAGCCAGCCCGGGCCAGGAGCACCGGACCCGGAAGTGGCGCCGGGGCTCCGGCGGCCGAGCGCCGCGAGGCCCAGGCCCGCGTCCGGCCCCGAGGTCGAGGCCGGGGCCCGACGTGCGGGGCCCGACGTGCGGGGCCGACGTGCGGGCCGGGCGGGCCTGGGTCACAAACACGCCGCCGCCCCGACCGGCCCGCACCAGCCCGGCCGCTGGGCCCTCTCCATGCGTCCCAGCTTTCAGCCTGGCAGTCACATGCTGGCAACTTCCCACATATATTACATATGCTTGTCAGGCTGAGGCTCCACTAGTGTCAAGACAGTTTGAGGCAGTGGCCCAGGCAGTTTACTGGTGACATAACCAGATAGAAGCAGTCAGAAGGCGCGTGGGTGACACTCGGGGCCCGGCCCGCACCCAGGCCCTCGGCGGGTGTGGGTGACACTCGGGGCCCGGCCCGCACCCAGGCCCTCGGCGGGTGGTGGGTGACACTCGGGGCCCGGCCCGCACCCAGGCCCTCGGCGGGTGGTGGGTGACACTCGGGGCCCGGCCCGCACCCAGGCCCTTGTGCTGGGCCCTTGGCAGGAGGGCGGGTGGTGGGTGACACTCGGGGCCCGGCCCGCACCCAGGCCCTCGGCGGGTGTGGGTGACACTCGGGGCCCGGCCCGCACCCAGGCCCTCGGCGGGTGTGGGTGACACTCGGGGCCCGGCCCGCACCCAGGCCCTTGCGCTGGGCCCTTGGCGGGTGGGCAGGTGGTGGGTGACACTCGGGGGCCCGGCCCGCACCCAGGCCCTCGGCGGGTGGGCGGGTGGTGGGTGACGGGGTCCCGCCGGCCCCAGGTGGCCCAGTTCGTGGTGTCCCGCGCTGCAGGCGCGCTGGGCGGCTGTTTCAGGAGCTGTTGGGTCACACTCACACGCACCCCCGGGAGGCTGGAACAGCAGAGTCCGAGGGGTGACCGGTTGTGGAGGTGAATGGCACAGGCCCGTCACCTGGTGGCCAGGGTCCCGTGTCAGTTTCCTGTTTCCCCAGAGCTCGGCTGTCCCTGTTTTGGTTCACACAGGATGCGCGGGTTGCACGCATCTCTGATAGTCTGCTCTCAGTAAGTGAAGCAGGGGTTCCTCCTCCAGCTAAGGGAAACCACCCTCCAAATAACCAGGCTGGGGGGGGGGGCTCATGAAGGCGGTTCCTTGGCGCCTCCCTAACCCTCCTACCACTTCTGCGTTCCACTTCAGAAAAGGCTTGGTTCCCTTGGG
Source organism: Dipodomys merriami (assembly GCF_024711535.1). Lineage (NCBI taxonomy): Eukaryota > Metazoa > Chordata > Mammalia > Rodentia > Heteromyidae > Dipodomys > Dipodomys merriami. Next base: position 121,416,498 of record NW_027203381.1, read on the forward strand.
ATCACGATGCCGGCCTTGAGACACAGAAGCTTCTCTCACTTCAAAGCATGGCTGCAGGGTCTCTCCCAAACACATCTTCCTCCCCAAGTTCATCTTTAGCTGGGCTAAGCCAAGCAACACACAGACCACCTGGTCCCAGGTCCCCTGGGTATGTATGTACACTAGCATGTACAAAGATGAGTGGTGTGCACACCCCTGGCCGCTGAACTGTGCAGCGTGAGACCAGCACACAGGATGCCTATGACTGGAATGTGACACTTCCAGGGCAAAATGGGGCAGTTCCTGCTGGGCCCTGTGCTGAGAAGAGTGAGTGGGCATCCAGGGAGCCACAAGACTTGGCACAGAGGCCTATGTAACTTAGTACACTAATGGCCAACATCTACTATTGCAGCTGTACAAATGCATACATTTCTTAGATGAAAGGTGACCTTTCTCCTGTTAGGCCTTGTGGGGCACGTGCAGTGCTCCTGCATGTGTGGAGCACTTCAGCCCTGTCGCTCAGCCACGGCCAGCACCCTCTCTCACTGGCTGGCTCTCTGGCCTCACCCATGCCTTCTTTGCACTGAGCCTTACGCCACATACTTCCTGCGGTTGAATCACTCGTCACCTTGTGCTCACTCAACCCACGGACTTCCTACAATACCTAGACAGTTTCTGATCCTGGTTTTGTGGCACTTTTGTATCTTGAGACAAACAGCCCAGACAAACCTGCTGCCTCCCAGTCTAGCTTGTGCTGACAAGGAAACCCAGGGCGGGAAGCAGCTTAGTTCAAGTCAAGCAGGAGGCAGCGGGGATGAAGAGCTGTGGGGAGCAGAGCCATCAGGGCTCTGACTTTCCAGTGACCAGCTCTGCGTGGCCATGCTAGGCGACAGTACACTGCACGTGACACACCCCGCCCTTCAACGCAGTGCTGAATAGAAGCCAAGAGACAGAATACCAAACTATATTTACTGTTTACAGTAGTAAAGGAGAACAAATAATGTACAAACTGGTGAATAAACACAATAGAGCCAACAACACCCCACCCGAGCCTCCTAACAAAACAGGAAACCAACATTTTCTGCAAGATTTCAAGCAAGCAAAAGATGATGGGTCATCATCGGGTGACTATCAAAGGCAGAGATGGCCAGGAAGCAGCAATGGACCCTTCTGGAAGGACAACAGCACAACTACAAACACTTAAATTGGTATAGATCCAAAATATTTCACAAAGCTGAAGTCACCATACTAATGCACAACCTCACTGCGTATTTGGAGGTGGTAGAGCACAAATCCATGAGAGTATTGCAAGTCACTTTTCCGTGCACTTCACCCGAGACCACACTGTGGGGAGCTCTTTACACAATGCCCTAACTGCAAATTCAGTGATAATCTTACTTTTTTATAGACCATAATTATTCATCAGAAGCAAATACCAAAAGAAATCCAAGGCCACATATAATTACCAAGTAAGTAATGTAATTACATCTTCAAAAAGGGGGAAATTGGGTTTTGTTGTGCCAATCTTTGGCCATGTGCCCACTAGCAGGTGCTGAGTGGGGGGTGAGGGGGAACAGGAGCACTCTGGGCCATGTTATTGAAAGACTTAACTCTTTATCTTTTAAGAAACAGCATTTTTCCCTTCAACTTTGCCCTATCTTGACAAAGCTTAAACTTGCATTTTAACATCCTTTGTCTATTTTAAGTGTAATCCTGCCCCTTCCGGCGTGTGACTGGACCAAGCAGCAGGGACCAGCCAGCGCTAGCCACAGACTGAGAGCCAGTACTTGGCCCCAGGTTAGGGAGAAAAAATATTTGAAGGAAAAGAAAAAAAGTAAAAACAAACAAACCCCAAAACCTGAACTCATTTCACCTAAACAAGGAAAGCCCTCCGATGCCCCGCATCCCTGCGGGGAGAGTTCTGGGTGGTGCTCAGCATGCTCCGGAGAATGTGTCCTGGACTCCGCTGTGCCTGGCCAGCCACGTGCTCACCATCCAGCAGCAACAGCAGGGCCCATGGGAGGCGTGATGCTGGGCGTGCAGGTGAAGACGGTTCCTGGGGCGGCGGCCCCCCCTGTCTGCTGCTGAAACACGTCGATGGTGTCCTCATCCTCCATCTCCAGCTGCAGCAGCAGCAGCAGCAGCCCAGCAGAAGAGAACAGGAAATGTAAGACAAGGAAGATGCACCAACCCCATTGCCCTGAGCTGCTGCTCTTCTCCAGCCACGGGGGCTGGCCACGCATGTGTAGCACGCATAGCATGCATGGAAACATCCTATGGAGCAAAATACGTACCTCCCTCACTCCCACTAACACAACTCAGAACACTCACAATACATAACTAACAGAAAACCCAGGTCATTAGGAGACAGACTGGAGTGTCTACGCTTAGACTGAACATTTCACAAACAGGCTCCTCAGGGCCTGGCAGGAGCCACAGCGGGCCACGCTTGCACAACCCAACGCCAGCAAGACCTCCTCAGAGATCCCCTGCTTGCTTCTCTTCTGACAGCGTCCTTCTAACCTTATCCTGTTCTCTGGACAACGGAGGGCTTCTGCTGCTTGAGACCAATGAGGCCAGCAGCAGGAACTTGTCTAGAATATTCTCACAGGCCAATGACAGGCTCCCAGGCAGTGCCTCCTGCGCTGGGCAGCCTGCACCGGCTTTAGGCTTGAGCCTCATCACCCACCCAGCCTGCCCTTTAGGAACCCTTCAGACCATATACTGTGTGTCATTTCCAAAAGTGGCTAAAACGGGGTATAATTGAAAAGGTATTTTGCACATTTAAGATAGTATTTTATAAAAGATATTTCCACATAAAACATTCCAGTTGATTACCGCTTTGTAAGAGACAGGAAAAAAAAATATTTTCAGCTGGGCACCAGTGGCTCAGCTACTCAGGAAGCTTGAGGATCATGGTTCAAAGCCAGCCTGGGCAGGAAAGTCCTTGAGACTCTTATCTCCAATGAACCACCAGAAAACCAGAAGTGGCACTGTGGCTCAAGTGGTAAAGCACTCACCTTGAGCTGAAGAGCGCAGGGACAGTACCCAAGCCCAGAGTTCAAGCTCCACGACCAACAAAAAAAGTATTTTCTCCATTATATAGAAAAACAAGCTGCTGAGCGTCCTAGTCTGAAGTGACTGAAAACACACTGGAACTTGTTCTAAAGCTTCCAGAAGCTTTAGAAGCTGCACAGTAATGCGAGCTGTGGACAAGGCCTGTGTCTGCGTGTGACGCATCAATGTGTGCAGAACTCTGAGACAGCAGCCAGCCAGCCACATCACCTGTGCAACATGCTTGCAGGAAACAAGAGCTACACATGGACTAAACCTGCAAGTTAAGAGTCCAGACAAGTAGTGGGGAGAAGCCCTGCATGGGTTTATGGGTAGTCCCCAGTGAGGAACCTGAGCTCCTAGTAGCCCTGCCTTCACTCCCCGCCCCCCCCCCCAGACAGCAAAGAGGTTTGATGCAGGACACCCTTTCCTCTTTTTAAAAACTTAATCTCAAAATAGGAAAATTTAAAAGTCTAATAATTAAAATCAGTAAGAAAATATACATCATTCTGTGTGCACCCTTCAATAGTTTTCAGATAAGAGTATTCCAAATGGCAGCTACTCCGATACAAATCAGACACAGTGTCAGCTTCATACCTGTGCAGGAGTGTCTGTTTCATTAATTGGTTGACCATCAAATCTGAATCTAATCTGTCTCATTGACAAGCCCTGGAAGGAAAAAGCAATTAGCATGAAATATTTCCAGATTACAAAGCTTAACTCAAGAAATAGTCATTTATATACAGACATCAGAACCAGCTGAACAGAACTAGTCTCAGCGGCCCACAGCCTGTTTCCTGAGCTGCCTGGAGCTGCCCCTTGCTGCCTTCACTCTGCTGACCCTCATCCATCCCCCACCTGCCCTGACCCTGCCCTCACACTTCCTCCTGGAAGTCAGGCAGACTGTTTGCCTCCACACAGCTCAGGTGGCAGAGGATCATGTTCAGGAAGGAGGGCAGCAGGACCATGTGTCCCCAGGGGACAGAGCCACTCCATCGACCCAGCAGCTTCTATTCCTGGACACAAGGCAGGCCGGCCCAAAGCTGCTGAAATGACTAGAGGAAAGGAAAGGCACCGTGCCAGAATGGAGAGGAAGGAGCAGAGATGAGGCTGCGGCCTCTGGTGGAGGTTGAGAGCCACAGCTCCCTGAACACTGTGGGCCTGAGGATCTCAGTGGGACCACAGTCACAGGATCCCAGGAAGAAGACAAGTACATCTGAGCCACCAAGGCAGGGACACAACACATGGCTGGGTCTGAATGAATGCTCACACCCAGGAGGGGCAGCAACCATCCTTCCACAGCAACAAACCAGACATGCTCTTTCTGGCAAGAGCTACAGCCACAGGTCAAGGCAAGCACCTCAACCTGCCCTGCCCTGGGCATGCCCGGGGACCACTCCATCTCCCCACACCTGGGCGTGCCTGGAGCCTGGGATCCTCTCCATCCCCACACCTGGGCGTGCTTGGGGACCTGCCTGGAGCCTGGGATCCTCTCCATTTCCTCACACCTGGGCGTGCCTGGAGCCCGGGGCCCTGTCCATCCCCACACCTGGGCGTGCCCGGAGCCTGGGATCCTCTCCATTCCCACACCTGGGCATGCCCAGAGTCTGGGATCCTCTCCATCCCCACACCTGGGTGTGCCCAGAGCCTGGGATCCTCTCCATCCCCACACCTGGGCATGCCCAGGGACCACTCCATCTCCCCACACCTGGGCGTGCCCAGAGCCTGGGATCCTCTCCATCCCCACACCTGGGTGTGCCCAAGGACCTCTCCATCCCCCACTCTGAGCTGGAAATGTCCACTCCTGGGAAATTTAATGACACTCAGACTACAGACTCTGGGCCCCACAGAACCACAATCCCAGCAGGCCACCTGTAGCTAACGTGGTGCCTGCCATACACACCTACTCATTAGTGGATAGTTCATGGCTTCTTCCTTAAATATTAGCAGAAACCAAGGATCAAAGGACATTTAAGACATGACTCAAATATGTAAGATCAGACCAGAAAAGGAGAAAAGGAACATAAGGACACAGGGAAAAGGAAGGCGAAAAAGCAGTTAAAACATGTGCACGCATGTGCTTAAAGCCTTTAGGAAGATGAAAAGCAATGCTGTACCAGAAGACAGAAGTCGCTGCCAAGGAAGACCAAGAAGCACCAACAAGTTTTTGGACTTAAAACCATAACAGAAATAAGGATAGCTGTGTGTCTGCCTTGCAAGTTCAACTCCAGTACCACCATTAAAGAAAGGATAGTTTAGAAAAACTTCTCAAAAAGGGACCAAAAGCCAATAGCTGTAATAAACCAACATAAAACAAGAATAACTGTCAAAATACAAGTGTGAAAGCTGGGCGCTGTGGATCCCGCCTATAACCTAGCTATTCAGTAGACTGAGATCTGAGTCGGCCCAGCAGGAAAGTCTATGAGACTAATCTCCAATAAACTAAAGTGGCGCTGCAGGCTCAAGTGGCAGAGTGCTGACCTTGAATACAAAGAGTCTCAGGGACAGCACCCAGGCTCTGAGTTCAAGCCCCAGGACAAGCAAAGCAATACAAACCAAAAAAAAGCATGAAAGACAACTGACACAGGAGGATGGGGACTAACAACAGATTATTAAGGACTAGCAGTCATCTTTCCAAAAGGAAGCCTGAGGAAGGAGGGAAGAGTTACCCAGCCCAGAGCATATGGCCTGAAATCCAAACCAGAGATGGTTTCATCGCTTCTAGAGAAAAATCAAGTGACACAGAGGACAAAGCTTGCATGCCCTGCACTCTCCTATCACACTAGAGTAAAGACGGCTGTGCAGGAACCCCCAAAAGAAAGGGAGGCTCCACTCGGAACGTTCCTGCGGCCAACTATCCAGGGTGACAGCATAGTGTACAGCTGGCTGTGTGGTGGGCTCAGGGTGACAGTACAGTGTACAGCTGTCTCCATGTGAGCTCAGGGTGACAGTACAGTGTACAGCTGGCTGTGTGGTGGGCTCAGGGTGACAGTACAGTGTACAGCTGGCTCCATGTGAGCTCAGGGTGACAGTACAGTGTACAGCTGGCTACGTAGTGGGCTCAGGGTGACAGTACAGTGTACAGCTGGCTCCATGTGAGCTCAGGGTGACAGTACAGTGTACAGCTGGCTGTGTGGTGGGCTCAGGGTGACAGTACAGTGTACAGCTGTCTCCATGTGAGCTCAGGGTGACAGTACAGTGTACAGCTGGCTGTGTGGTGGGCTCAGGGTGACAGTACAGTGTACAGCTGGCTCCATGTGAGCTCAGGGTGACAGTACAGTGTACAGCTGGCTACGTAGTGGGCTCAGGGTGACAGTACAGTGTACAGCTGGCTGTGTAGTGGGCTCAGGGTGACAGTACAGTGTACAGCTGTCTCCATGTGAGCTCAGGGTGACAGTACAGTGTACAGCTGTCTCCATGTGAGCTCAGGGTGACAGTACAGTGTACAGCTGGCTGTGTGGTGGGCTCAGGGTGACAGTACAGTGTACAACTCTCCGGGGTGGGCTCAGGACAGGGTGTGGAGGTCCGTATGGGAAGCCAGACCCTACCTTTAACAGGCTGGGTACTCTCTAAGGTCAGAAACCAGGAGGAAGACTGGCCCAGAGGACCAGGGCTTGAAAAGCGGGGAGGAACAGAGCAATGTATATAAACATTTTATAGACTACTCATAGTTTTAAAAGGTGTCCTGTCAGGAAAACAAATCCACACCCATGTGTAACCCTAACCAAAAGCCTGTGTGCATTTCTAGAAGCATAAGAATTTTTTATGATTTTTGCTTTTCAGCAGTATTAGGGTTTGAACTCAAGGCTTTTACTACAAGGCAGATGCTCTACTGCCACACCTCCAGCCACAGATGAACCATACTGGACATCACGGGATAATCAGCCACACCTCGGGGAGGCAGGGAAAGTGTACCAAACAGCCACAGCTCGCTGTATCCCGTGTGGCCCCAGGACCCTCGCTCCCTGCGTTGGGAACCTGCAGCGCACCCGTTCCGCAGCCGTACCTGCCTCTCACAGTAGGCCTTCATCAGCTTGCTCAGGGGGGTGTGCCTCTTGATCTTGAACTGCACCACAGAGCCATCCTGCCCCGCCACCTTCAAGTTGATGTGGTCATTCTCCGTCTTCACTCCCTCCTGCCACAGACAGGAAATGGGTCTCAAAATAACCTTAGTGTTAAAGGGAAGTCTTTAGGTAATAAATGGCTGTTGGTAAAGCCAACGTAATTCTCCTGCAATTCAGAGTGGCTCACGTGACTTTTATTTTTAGAGTTTATCTTTAACGTCCACTTGTTAAGCATCCGTGTGAGGACATGCTACGTACAGCCTGGCTTAATGCAGCTAAGGGAGAAAAACCAGAAAACCCATCTTGTTTTAAAATTACTCATGAGGCTAGTAGAAACATTCACATTCACAGAGTACACATAGCTGGAAGAAAGGAAAAAGAAAGCAGCCAAACACTTCCAAGGAGCAGAGGCTGCCCGCCGAAGCGGCTGCAGGACCCCTGGGGCGCAGGGTCGCCCCCTCCCTACCCAAGCCCTCATGCCGGCTGTGCTCCCCAGGGCAGACTCCCCAGCACATCAGAGACACATTCACTCACTCCAGCCAGCCCTTGTCAGGAGGGAGCCAGCCGCATGACACCTGCTCTAGAACAAAGTGGCAATGCAAGTGAAGAGGACCAATGACTGCAGACCCTGTGTCAGGACTGAGAGATGGAGCTCCCCAGAGATCAGGAAGGACCGGTGCCTGCCTTATGAGCACCATGTGGTGTGCTCAAAACACCCACATGTGGTGCCCCCCACACCAGGGCAGAAGTCATCCAACAGGCAGGCATGGATGGGGCCATGGTCCCTCTCTCTGCCCAAGAGCAGGACATCAAGAACTGAATGCTGCCAGGCGCCAGTGGCTCACGCCTGTCATCCCAGCTACTCAGGAGGCTGAGATCTGAGGATCACGGTTACACCAGCCCAGGCAGGAAACTCTGTCAAGACTATTATCTCCAAGTAACCAAAAAGCTGGGAGTGGGACTGTGGTTCAAATGACATAGCAAAAAAGTTCAAGGACAATGCCCAGGCCCGAGTCAAGTCCTAGGACAGACACCAAAAACATTAAATAAATAAAAGGCAGGGGCGGTGGTGGAGTGCTCCAACCCCTGACTCTAATGAGCGTGGAGACCCAGCAGTGTGTCAAGAATAAATATACATCTAAAATCAACCCAAGGGATTGGCCCCCGTGGCTGCATCTGTAATCACAGCACTTGGAGACCTGACGCAAGAAGACACGGGTTCAAGGCCAGCCTGAGCCACTGCCTTAGACTGGAAACCATCAGTGGCTTGGGGCCTGCAGCTCTGTGCCCAGCCGGCGTGGTGCTGCCCCTTGGGTGGGAGCTGGACCCCGGGGGACAGAACCACCGACCCCCGCACCCACCCCCCCCATCGCCCTGGGGCCCATCTGCTGCCCAGGCCTCCGCAGCTGACCAGCTTCTGCGAGCTCAGCTGAGAAGGCCTGTGCAGCTCCTCACATTTCGCTTTATTACGTCCAGGGCCTTGGCCTTGCAGGGCCCAGCGCATCCAACCCACGCACCTGGAGGACGGCGGCCCCTGGGGGGGGGGGGGGTCCTGGAGGACGGCGGCCCCTGGACGGGGGTTGGGGGATCCTGGAGGATGGCGACCCCTGGACGGGGGTTGGGGGATCCTGGAGGATGGCGACCCCTGGACGGGGGTTGGGGGATCCTGGAGGATGGCGACCCCTGGACGGGGGTTGGGGGATCCTGGAGGACGGCGGCCCCTGGACGGGGGTTGGGGGATCCTGGAAGATGGCGGCCCCTGGGGGGGGGGGTTGGGGGATCCTGGAGGATGGCGGTCCCTGGACGGGGGTTGGGGGATCCTAGAGGATGGCGACCCCTGGACGGGGGTTGGGGGATCCTGGAGGACGGCGGCCCCTGGACGGGGGTTGGGGGATCCTGGAGGACAGCAGCCCCTGGACGGGGGTTGGGGGATCCTGGAGGACGGCGGCCCCTGGACGGGGGTTGGGGGATCCTGGAGGACGGCGGCCCCTGGACGGGGGTCCTCCCACCAGTGGGGACAAGACGTGTCCGCGGAGAGAGCAGCTCCGGGCCGGGGAGGGCCGGGGAGGGGACGCCCGCCCCCCACCCGCCTGGCCCGCGGGTCAGCCGGAGGGAAGGTCAGCCACGAGTGCCCGGCCTCGCTTCCCAGGGACGGCGACCGGCCGCCGGCCGGGGCGGGGCCACACCGGGCCCCCGAGGCCGCACCCCGTCCGACCCGCGGCCGGAGCACCGACCCGGACCCGGGGAGCGGACGGCAGCGGGCGGGCTGCGCGGCTGGAGCACCGGACCCGGGGGTGGACGGCAGCGGGCGGGCTGCGCGGCCGGAGCACCGGACCCGGGGGTGGACGGCAGCGGGCGGGCTGCGCGGCTGGAGCACCGGACCCGGGAGGGCGGGGCGGGGTTGGAGGCGCGTCTGGGGGCGGGGCGGAGCCTGGGCGGGGCGGAGCCTGGGGGGGCCGGCGCTGGGGGCGGGGCCGGCGCTGGGGGCGGGGCCGGCGCTGGGGGCGGGGCCGGGGCTGGGGGCGGGGCCGGCGCTGGGGGCGGGGCCGGCGGCACCGGGGGGAGGGGCGCGGGCGTCGGGGGGGGGGGGGGGGGGGGCGCCTCGTCGGGCCGGGTGCGGTCCCGGCGGCGCCTGGCCGGGGCGCGGAGTCGGCGCTGGGCGGGCCGGGCTTACCTTGGGCTTCTCCTCGGACATGGCTGCGCGGCGTTGGCGGCGGCGGGACGCGCGGCGGGAACGGGCGGCGCCGGAGCGGACGAGTCACGCTCTCCGCCCCACCGCAACTGTTCGCGGGGCCGCGCTTTATCCCCACATCCCGGCGCGCCGGTTGGTAGGTGGCGGTCACGTGGCGCTGCGCGTGCACGATGCGCGCGTTCCCGGCGTCGGGCGCGCGCCGGCCGGCCGCGATTCTCGGCGGTTGAGCCTGCGTCACGGGGCGCGCGGCGCGGGGGCGCGGGGGCGGGGGCGCGCGGCGCGGGGGCGGGGGCGCGGGGGCGCGGGGGCGGGGGCGCGCGGCGCGGGGGCGGGGGCGCGGGGGCGCGCGGGGGGCGGGGGCGCGCGGCGCGGGGGCGGGGGCGGGGGCGCGGGGGCGCGCGGCGCGGGGGGCGGGGGCGCGCGGCGCGGGGGCGCGCGGCGCGGGGGCGGGGCGCGGGGGCGCGCGGTGCGGGGGCGCGGGGGCGCGCGGTGCGGGGGCGCGCGGCGCGGGCCTGGGGCCGGGGTCGGGTCGGGTCGGGTCGGGCCGGGCGCCGCCTGCCCCGCGCGCCCCCGCGCCGCGCCGTCCCCCGCCCCCGAGGGCTCCTCCGCGGACGCGCCCCCCAGCGCCGGCCCCGGCCTCGGGGCACAGCCCGGGCCGTCCTGGACGCCCAGCCGGGGAAGGCCGGGCCGGGGATCCGAGGACCACAGCCTGAAGCCGGGCCAGATCTCCAGTTAACCCGCGAAAAGCCGGACGGGGCGGTAACCCAAGCGGTAGGGCACCACCTTGAGCACCCAGGCGGAGACCAGGCGCCGCCTGCGGCCAGGCCCCGCGCGCCCGCGCCCGCGCCCCGAATGCCGTGAGCGCGCGCCCGGCCCGGGCCGTGCGGCCCCCTCGGCCTCCCAGCAGCCCTGCGGCCGGGCCGGGCCTCGCCATCCCCTGGCTCCCGCGGACACCGCCAGGCCAGCGTCCCGGGGCCCCACACCCATCCCAGCCAGGCTCGGAGCCTGCCCCAGGTCAGAGGCCGGCAGACCCCCGCGGGCGGCAGGCGGCATTGAGAGACCCCAGTGTGCGGCAGCCGCTCCTGTCATCCACTGTAAAATGCCATCATGACAAGAGATGCAGCCCAAGTGGAGGAGGGCAGCCCTGATCAAAAAAAGAATATGTGACGTTAAATCCGAGGCCTTCTGCCATCAGAAGGGTCACGGCTCAAGGTCAGTCTGGGAAAAATGTTTGAGAGCACTACTATCTCGATTAAAAAAACAAAAGCTGGACAGGGGTACACACCTGTCATCCCAGAAGTTCAGGCCAGCCTGGTAAAAAGACTAAGTTGTTTTCAAAAATAAAAAAGAAGAAGCTGGGCAGTTGTGGCTCACATCTATAATCCTAGCTACTCAGGAGGCTGAGATCTGAGGAGGTTTAAAGAAAAAAAAACCCACAAAACTTATTTACAGTTAACCAGCAAAAAAGCCAGAAGTGAAAGTGTAGCTCAAGTGGTAAAGCACCAGCTTGCAGCAGAAAAAGCCAAGTAGGAGTACAAGGCCCTGAGTTCAAGCCCCAGTCCTGACACAGAAATTATTAATAAAAGTCCATCATATGTGTAACTGGAATAGCAGGAAAAAAAAGAAATGGGCAGAAGAAACATTTGAAGAAAATAATGGCTAAGATTTTTCTAATACAGTGAAAGACATCATACTACAGATCAAAATTTAGAAAGCCCACACCAACACTCAAAAGAAGCACACATATTCAAAGTGGGAAAGCCAAGATTACAAAAACAAACATCCACATCTCAGGTAGAGAAGAAAATGACAAATCACACAGAGGCACAGCACACCTGCTGCCAGAAGACGAGAAGAGACGTGGCTGAAGAGTATACACCAGCAAAACTCTGCAAAAGTGAAGCAGAGACTGGTGGTAGACAGGATGGGGGAAGCTCAGCGCAGTCTTCCGTAAAGGCCAAACACTCTAGACAACAAAAAACTAGCAATACCCCAAAATTACCCCAAAACCTTGGGGCTGAGCACCAATGCCTCAGGTTTGTAATCCTAGTGGTACCCCATATTAGCAGGTTACGGAATGAGACCCCAGCGTAAGAGAAGACCCATCGAGCAACTTTCCAAGTGAGACAGATTGTCAGGCCCACCTGTTCTTGGGGTACAGAGGTGAAAGCGCGTGAGATAATCACTGTTCATGACAAGCCTTCACTGTAAGCCTCTTTTAATGTGTCTTTCCCTTTCAGTAAGCTATAAGACACTGGGGCCTGGGGTGATTTGACTCCCTGGTTGGCAGCTGTCAGACTCTTCCCCAGTACCCAGGTGCCCAGAGTGAGGTCATAGTCCAGCAGCCACCTGGACAGCCCTCATGCCAGCCCGGCTGCGTTGAACATGCAAAGACATCTTGAGGAAGTCACAAAACAACCACAGCTGCTTGCTAAAGCACGTCTCAGATTTAGAAGGCGCTGTGCCAGCCAGGGCAGATTGAACAGCTCACCTGGCTTTTTGCACTCGCTAGCAACGGTGACCGTGAGACAACTCGGTAGCTGGGATTGGTGCAGGCCCAGTTCTTCATTTCAGTGTGGGACCACTGATTGGTGCCATGATTGATGCCAACACAGCTCTGCACTCAAATACAGGATTCTGATTGCTGTGATTGGTGTAGACATCCTTGCCACCCTTTTGTTTGTTTTTGGTTTTTTTGTGTGTGCACATCCTGGGCTTGACCTCAGGGCTTGGCACTTGTGTTCTTTTGCTCCAGATAGCATTCATCACTGGAGTCCCAGTTCCACTTCCGGCTTTGTGGTGGTTAATTGGAGATCAGAGTCTCATGGACTTTCCTGCCCAGGCTGGCTTCAACACCTGATCCTCAGATCTCAGCCTCCTGAGTAGCTAGGGTTACAACCCCGAGCCACTGGTGCAGCCCACGGTTTTCCTTCTGCCTTCATTTTAGCTCTTTCCTCTCAATCCTCGCCAAGGACCTAGCAACAGAGATGTGCAGTGGTGACAGAATTTGCACCCAAAACCTCGAGGGGAAAATACCTGGGGTCCAGAGTGGGTGTGGAGTCCCTGCTGTGTGTTCCCTCTCTTAGCTGAGGGCAACACAGTGCTAAGGAGCTATGGAATAATGCTGTGGTCAGCGGTTTTAGAGAAATCCCATTGTGGTAGCCAGAGGGCTGGTTCAGGACCCTGGGAGCTACTGAGAGCAGTGGGAATCTCAGAGAGAGAGAGAAGGAGGAGTAATGAGGAGAGTCCCCGAGTCATGTGTGTGCATCAGCACAAAGCTAGGCCGACCCCCAAACTGCACATCGGTCAGACCTACAGAAGAAGGCCTTGGGAAGTGGGCAGAGCTGGGGTTGGTGGACACAGTCAGACACAGTTCATAACCTGCAGCAAACAGTATCCAGGGCCAACAGAAGAGTGGGTGGGGGAGATGAATACTCTCCAAAGGAGACCAAGACTCAAGGCTCACAATGTCCACTGTCCCTTATAACACCAGGCTTGACAGGCAAAGAACAGGAAAACATGACCATTTCTCAGGGGAAGTAAGCCAGCATATGTCAGCTTAGCTCAAAACTCAGAATTATTATAGGCTGCAAACTGGCTATAACTATGCCCTTCAACCAAAAGTATAAAGACATTAGGAAAACAAATTCTCAGCAGAGACATGGGAAAGTTTGTTTTTTTAAAAAGAACCAACTGGGGCCAGGTGCTAGTGGCTTACGCCTGTCATCCTAGCTACTCAGGAGGCTGAGATCTGAGGATCACAGTTCAAAGCCAGCCTGGACAGGAAAGTCCGTGGGACTCTTATCTCCAATTAACCACCAGAAAACTGGAAGTGGGCTATGTTGCAAAGTGATGGAGCAGAAGAGCTCAAGGACAGCATCTAGGCCCTGAGTTCAAGCCTCACAACCAACAACAGAAACAAGCGGGGCTGGGCACCAATGGCTCACAGCTGTCAGCCTAACTCTCAGGAGGCTGAGATCTGAAGATCATAGTTCAAAGCCAGCCCAGGCAGGAAAGTCCATGAAACACTTATCTCCAACAAACTACCAAAAAGCTTTAAGTAGAGCTGTGGCTCAAGTGGTAGAGCACTAGCCTTGAGCAAAAAAGCTCAGGGACAGTTGCCTAGGCCCTGAATTCAAGCCCTAGGACTGACACACACACACACACACACACACACACACACACACATACACACACACACAAAACTGACGATGAAAAAGATTTGAAGAAGCTGGGTGCCAGTGGCTCATGCCTATATCCTAGCTACTCAGGAGGCTGAGATCTGAGGATCATGGTTCATCATGGTTCAAAGCCAGCCCGGGCAGTAAAGTCTGTGAGACTCTTGTCTCCAATAAACCACTAGAAAACTGGAAGTGGTGCTGTGGCTTAAGCAGTAGAGTGCTCACCTTGAACTGAAGAGCTCAGGGACAGTGCCCAGGCCCAGAGTTCAAGCCCCACGACCGACAAAAAAAAATAATAATAATAATAAATTGAAGAAATAAATTAAGTGAGAAAAGATCAATTTATAGATTTTAGGGAACAGCATCCTTTAACTGTTGAACACCAAAGACAAAATTCCTGATTGCCCCAGAGGAGTGTAAAAGGGGAATGGAGTTTAAATGACTGCAGGGAGTGGGAGAAAGAACCCACCACACACACAGGACTCTCAAGCCAAACTACGGGCCTGCAAAAGAAACAGGAAAGTGAAGTATTGAAGAAGAAAAAAATCAATCGATGGAACTGTCCCTAAAAATCCCTGATGACAGATCTACTGGAAATAGACTTCAAAACAGCCATCTTGAAGACATGAAGGAAAACAAGAAAACATCCAGGAACAAGATGAAAATTTCAAGAAGGAGCTAGATACCTGAATTAAAACCAAGAAGAAATTCTGGAACCAAAAAGTACAGTAACAAAAATTCACTACAGAATTTCATGTCAGGCAAAGATTGATCATGAACTAAACTAGAACGAGGGAAATAATGGAGTCTGAGTAACAACATAGTTAGGAAAAGGGCACACATTGCCAGAGCCGAGAGGAGGAGAGAGGGAGGTGTGGAGGAAATTCTTGAAGAAGCAATAGCTGAAAACTCAAACTGGGTGAGAGACATGGATATAAACTTCCAGAAAGCTCCACAAGCCCTAGTGAGATAACTCAAGAGAAACCCAGAGTGAGACACATGGAGACACACCGTGATCAAACTGTCACAGGACAAAAAAGAGAATTTTGAAGGCAGCAGGAGGGGCTCACAAAGCAGCCCCAGGAGGGTCGTCAAGTTAAGAGGCCCGGGACCCAGTGGGTCCAGTCCTTCAGCATGCTCAAGAATCCTGTGTATGGCAAACAGTCTTTCAAAGGCCAGGGAAACAAGATGGCCTAGATACACAGAAGCTGAGGAAGCACATCACCACTAGATGTGTGGTGCAGAGAGAAGTGACACAATAATCAGGTCCTAATCAGGCTGAGATCTGAGGATCGCGGTTCAAGCCGGGCCGGGCAGGAAAGTCCACAAGACTCATCTTCAAGGCACTAGCCTTGAACACAAAAGCTCAGAGACAGCACCCAGGCCTTGAGTTCAAGCCCCAGGACCAGCACACTCTGAAAAAAAAAAGTAATGCATTAAAAAAAATACCCATTACTCATTTCTAGTTTTGGACAGCATTATGTAAAAGCTGTAATTTGTAACATCAATAACTGGACAGTATAGGGACAGAACTTTTTTTTTTTTTTTTTTGGCCAGTCATGGGGATTGAATTCTGGGCCTGGGTGCTGTCCCTCAGCTCAAGGCTAGTACTC
Source organism: Dipodomys merriami (assembly GCF_024711535.1). Taxonomy (NCBI): domain Eukaryota; kingdom Metazoa; phylum Chordata; class Mammalia; order Rodentia; family Heteromyidae; genus Dipodomys; species Dipodomys merriami. The sequence continues at coordinate 121,432,081 of NW_027203381.1, forward strand.
TACCACTTGAGTCACAGCACCACTTCCAGCTTTTTTTTCTGCTTATGTGGTGCTGAGGAATCGAACCCAGGGTCTCAGGCATGCAAGGTGAGCACTCTACCACTGAGTCACCTTCCCAGCCCCAGAACATTTTTTTCTATTGTTGACATTAAGCCAAGCAGGGTGCCAGTGGCTCATGCCTAGCTACTCAGGAAGCTGATATCCAGTCCTGGCAGGAAAGCCCATGAGATTCTTACCTCCAGTTAATCACAGAAAAGCCAGAAGTGGTTCTGTGGCTCAAGTGGTAGAGTACTAGCCTTGAGCAAAAAGGAACTCAGGGACAGCGCCCCAAGCCCAAAGTTCAGACCAAAGCCTTAGGACCGGGGTGGGGAGGTGGGGGGAGGAAAGCCAATTAAGATTTAAATTGAAGCATTAAAGTGTTAGGAAGAAAGAAGGAAAGAAAGAAAGAAAAAGAAAGAAAGAAAGAAAGAAAGAAAAGAAAGAAAGAAAGAAGAAAGAAAGAAAAGAATCCACGTAACCCCAGTAAGAAGGGCCAGCTTTAAGAACTTGAACAACAACAGATGCTGACGGGGATAAAAAAAGGAAGCCTATTGCACTGATGGTGGGAATATAAACTGGTTCAACCACGCTGGACAGCGGTCTGGAGGTTCCTCAAACAACTAAACCTGGAGCTTCCCTGTGACCCACTCCTGGGCATCTACCCAGAACATCACCAGCCCAGAGCCATAAAGACACCTGTACCCCCATGGTCACTGCTGCACAATAGCCAAGCTGTGGAAACAGCCCAGATGCCCTGCAATAGATGAATGGGTCTATAAAATGTGATATGTGTACACAATGGAATATTACTCATCAGAAAAAATATGTTTTTTATAGAGAAATGCATGGACCTAGAAAAAATTACGTTAAGTAAAGTCAGACTCAGAGAGACAAATAGTGTGTATTTTCTCTCTTATGTAGAAGTTAGATCTAAAATAAAAACATGCATGATAACAAACACAGGGTTTTATGAATATATACACAAATTATATAGGATAGTCTACTGAGGGGAAGAGTCCAACAGTATAATACCTATGAACTAACAAAGCATTGAACAAAATGAATACAAGGAAGCAGAAACGTGTTTTGTTGGAAGTAGGGGGTAAAAGGAGAGGAAAGACATGAACGAAGAAGTGAGAAAATGCAGTCATCATATTCAATGTACACTATGTAAAAACTGAACTGTGTAGCTCAAGGGGGGCAGAATGGGAGAGATGAGGGAGGGGGGACATCAAGAAGCATTGTACTCAAACTCTGATGCATGGAATTGAAACCCTCTGTATAACCACTTAATAAAACAAATACACTTACAAAAACAGAGTAGGAGAAAAGATTTCAAACAGACATGCTGCAAGGACATGCTCTCCAGAAGATCATTCTAAATCTAGAGGCAGAGTAGGTTGAAAGACTGGAAAAAAATGTTGCACGTAAAGGGGAAGCAAGTGCTATAAAGAAGGCAAGATGAATGCTTACCTAGGACGCCATGTGTCTGTGGAGACAGACAGACACGGCCAGCAGCTGAGTTGCTTGATGGCTTCAGAGGTTTTGTTTGCAAGATCAGCAAGTTCTGGAAACCAGTGGTGGTGACTTGCACAAAACATGCAAGTACTTAGTGCCCCTGAACTATTCACCCACAAATGGCTTTTAAGATGCTGCTGAGGGTGTGGGCCCAAGTAGTGGAGTATTTGCCAGGCAAACGGGAGGCCCCGGGATTTTCTCAATGTTCCTGAAAAAACAAAGTTAAGATAGTCAATTTCATGTTACAGATACCTATTTGTGAGTGTGCGTGTGCCAGTACTGAGGCTTTTACACAAGAGCTTTGAATTCTTGCTTAGCTTGTGTGTGTGTGTGTGTATCCCCTAGGGCTTGAATTCAGGGCCTAGCTGCTGTCCCTGAGCTTTTCACTCAACTCATGTACTACCAGTTGAGCCACAGCTTTACCTCTAACTTCAGTGGTTAATTGCAGATAAGAGTCTCATGGACTTTTGTGACCAGGCTGGCTTTGAACCTCAGTCTTCAGACAGATCTCTGCCTCCTGAGTAGCTAGGATTACAGGTGTAAGCCACAGGCACCCAGCTTATAATGTGCAGTTTATCAAAATGTCTTACTATATTTAAAAAAGGGAACTTGAGCCATTTGATCCATGAATCGGGTTGTGTGAGCTTTAACTTCTCAGTGACGCCTGTTTTCAGTGACTTTATTAAATGCATTGTTTTGTTCTCAATGCTACAGTAAGTTGTGTGTGTTGTGTGTACTCAGGACTCCCCTCTCCCTTGGCTCGGTCACTCAAGGCTGGTGTTCTACCACTTGAGCCACAGCCTTGTCTGGCTGCTTTTGCAGTTTAGACAGTCTCACCCTTTCCTGCTCTGGCTGGCTTTGAACCTCAGTCCTCAGACCTCAGCCTCCTGATAGATAGGCTTTACTCACGTCAACCAGCAGCATCTGGTTCCTATTGTAAATTTTCCTTTCAGATTTTTCATTTACCATTTTTGGCTAGTTTATAAAAATATTGGTCTTGTATTTTGCAAAGAGCCCAATGCATAGACTAGCTGAGTTTTCTACTAGTAACAAGCATCTATTGCTGAATCATGAACTATCCAAAATTTGGCACCTTAACTGGAAGGCAAGTTATCCGGGTGAGCAGTTTGGCCTGGACGTACCAGGTGCCCTTGGCAGCGTGGGCTGGGCTCCCTCAGGTGGCCGCACTCTGCCAGCTGCTCCGCAGTCCCAGCCACGTCTGGTGTGTGGCATGTGGTCAGCCAAACAGCAGGATAGCCTGGGCTCCTCCACCCGAGAACACATCTGGAGGGAACAGAAAGTGGGAGGCCCGAGGCCTGGCTTTCAGAGCCAGGCACCCACTTCCATCCCATCCTCCTGGCAGAAGCGCTGCCTGCCCGCCAGGCCAGCACCACAAACAGACCTGTGACAGGAAGGTAATGAGAAAGGTCTGGCTCCAGTTCCAGACTGAGAGGAAACAAAATCGAAGAACAGACATCTGACAAAATACAAAAGAGCAGGGGGATGGCTCAGTGGCCAGGCCTTTCCCTACATCTACGAGGCCCATAACCCCCAAATAGGCGAAAAGCAGCAGGAGTAAGATTAGAAATGTGCCTTAAATCCACGAGGAAGTGGTCAGGGTGACCCTGCATCTTCACTTTTGGTGTGAAACAAATTGCTCCTGAGGTAGCAGTTCTAAATTGGCCGCCTACCTTACAGGCCGCCTGGGAGTGGTGACCTGTCATCCAAAGAACGAACGAACGAGATTGCATTCTTTTTGCTAATATTCATACCAATGCACTTAAAGTCTAGATTAAAAAATTGGATGACTTCCTAGAAAAATAGGAACAAGAAAGTAGTTTTTAAAACCTACATAATGTGAAGCTGGATGCTACAGGTTCTCACCTACTCATTCAGGAGGTTAAAACCCAGAGGACTGTAGACACCCTGGGCAGAAAAACCCAGGAGATGCCTCCAAAATAACTAGTAGAGAGCAGGGCTCCAAGAGCAACTCAAGTGGTAGGAGTCTAGCAAGTGCACAGCCAACACTAAATGCATGCAAGAGGGACCCGAGAACACAGTGGGATTCCCTTCACGTGGAAGAGGGACGCGAGGTCACGGTGGGATTCCCTTCACGTGGAAGAGGGACGCAAGGTCACGGTGGGATTCCCTTCACGTGGAAGAGGGACGCAAGGTCACGCGGTGGGATTCCCTTCACGTGGAAGAGGGACGCGAGGTCACAGTGGGATTCCCTTCACGTGGAAGAGGGACGCGAGGACACTGTGGGATTCCCTTCACATGGAAGAGGGACTCGAGGTCATGCGGTGGGTCCCATTTTCCTGTCCCCAGCTAGAATGTTTGGTGTGCACAGGCGTTGTCACTAACTGAATAAGCAGACTTGCCGTGCCATTTTCCCCCAGGATGAGTGGATCTGCAAGCCTTGGAGGGGTGGTTCCCCGGGAGGCACGGAGGATTTATCTCAGAGCTCATCGGGTGAGGAGCAAAGGCGCGGCTGTCGGTAGCCGCGCACCACACTGGGGTGGCCTGCTGGTGGTGATGGCCATGGCTCTCTCCAGGTACCAGCACCGGTAGGGACACTGGGGGCAGGACACAGGCCGTGGAACTGGCTGCAGGACACTGCCAGTCTGGTTGGTGGACTGAGCAATGAGGGTCAGCACCCTGGGGGTCACAGAGGGGATCCAGCAGTCACCCTTACCTGGAGTGGAGGCCTGCCGCCCTACCCAGACTCACACCACAGAGATGGCGCACACAGGCGATCAGAGCAGTATGAAACCATTTTATTGGAAAGAGGTTAGAAAGCAAGGCACCTTCCGGCGTTGTGACTGCTTGGTGTGGTGTGGAGGAAGGCACGGGCCTGTGGCTGACTGACTGCCATGTTTCCACAAAGTGAGGCTCAAACGCACCTCTACCTTCCACGCAGCAACAGAAGCGACGCACAGCATGACTTTACATGAACTACTGTGCCAATACGAAGTTCACTAAGGTCTATCTCAGTTTCTTTTATCAACAAATAGTAGAAAGTCAAAATCTGAAAATATAAAATATTCCGGAATGTTTATAATACTTTAAATTGTTATCGAAAGCCCAAGAAGTCAGAAAAATAACATATGAAAGGTTTGTGAAGTCTCTGGTAGAGAGGGGCGAAGCGGCATGGCAGCCGCCAGCCACGTGGGTGGTGACAGATCACAAGTGCTGGAGGCACCGTGGCGGACGCACAGGACAAATCTGGAAGCTTATTAGCACACCCACCAGCGTGCCAGCCTCCTCCCCAAAGATTTTAATTCAAAGCAATCTGGCGAGACTATTTTTGATTTTCTTCAGTGTCCAGTAACTTGAGGGTGTCTCTTGCTCTCTTTCCTGTCAGCAAGCATATGGTGGTTGCTAAAGTCACATCTCTTGATCTAAAGCAATGTGCACTGTAGAGGGCTGAAGTCCCACGGAGGCACTTCCAGAGGCCAACGTCAAGCGTGACGGAGCTGGGCAGCGTGGGGATTCTGCTCCGGCTGGACCCCACGCACCTGCCTCCAATTCACATGGCCACATGGCCTTCACCCTCCTTAGATGGACATGGCCCCCCCAGCCTCCCCTATGATGAGCCCCTCCACAGCCCGACAAGAGGAGAAAACTGAGTTGGGTTCCAGGGCCTGTGGAGGACACAGGACCACCCGTCTGGAATGCAGCTGGACAGGAGGCAGACAGGTGGCGCTCCTGAGAGAGGACGTCAAACCACATTTAGAACTGGGTTTCCATGGGAAAGTGACTCATCGTCTATTAAAGATAGATATAAAAATACCACCTTGTAGGGCCTGAAATTTCACATCTAAGTTTTTTGGTGATATTTTGTTTGAGGGAATCTAAAATGCTTTTTAAGAGACTTAAGGTGATTTTGATTATCTCCAAAACTATTCAATAAAAATGGGCTAGCAAGTACTGTGCCCCAGATGCCACCAGAATTAGAAGAAATGGGTAGACACCCATCAGTCTTCCCCAGGATGAAAAGACAGACAGGTGACCCTCATGTGCCCCTGGGGCAGAGCAGGGCAGGCTCCTGCAGCTGGGAGCCAGGGAGGGTGGGTCCAACGTGGCTGGTACTGAGTTGCAAACAAATACACTTCCTCCAGAGAAACCCAGGTAGTTTCACGTCTGAAGCTCTTAGCTACAGAAACAGCAGTAAGGGAAAAGGGAAGGCCACAGCGTGCAGACAGGGGCAGGACTGTCCTTCAAGGCTGCTCCCCATGTCCCAGCTGGACACTGGGAGGCCCACCCACGCAGGTGTCTGCCTGCGGGCTGTGCTGAGAGGCAGCTCTCCCAGGAAGCTTCAGGACTGCCTGGCCCAAAGGTAGTACACCGCAGCTGTTTTAAAACTTCGCGTATGGGTTTTGTTCTTTAAAGAGACCTGAAAAACAAAAACGACAAAGTTACTTCCTCAAGTGGAAACAACATTCACCAAATGTAAGATGGCTAATTTTATAGTAAGATTTACTGAGCTTGTGAGAAAAACGAGTTCTAAACAGCTTTGGATATTATCTAAGCTTGACCTTTATTGAAGTCAAACACAGTTGGCTTTAAAACTGAACTCAGCCAGAAGTAGTGTTGCAGGTCTATAATCCCAACACTTGGGAGGCTGAAGCAGAAGGATCATGAGTTTAAGGCCGGCCTAGAGGAACATAGCAAGACTGTCTCAAAAGAGCAAAAGGAAAGCAAATGAAAGTCTGAAATAAAATTTCATTTCTCCGAAATGGGTTAAGAAACAAACACATAGTTGCTGATAAATAGAAATTAAAGTTAAGCCAAGTGTTTTTATTCCCCCAACAATGGCTGGCTATAAAGTACACAGCAAACTAAGCAAAACCATCTTAACTATACATCTTTAGATTTGCTGTTGAACTGCAGAATGAAGACTACCAAATTAACTCAAATGTTGCCATGTGCCTGATGCAATGCCAATTTAACCCACTGGTGTGCTTACCCATGCCTCAGAGTCCTTCTTCACACTGGAATCAATCTTCTCCAACCAACATGCTGCTCCCCTGGGTGCATGCGCGCGCACGCACGCACATGAACACACAGCACGCACACAGAGCTGACCTCATCAGTATAATTACAGGACCGGCTTAGCCACACAGGAGGGTCAAGGGAGACAGAAGACTTGGCTCTACATCCCTGCCCATGCTGGAGGTCAGCACTAAACCTGAGGGACTTCCACAGGGTGCTGGGCGCTGGGTGAAGTATATCCATTCATCTTGTCAAGGATTCACATTAATGATTGTCCATGTCAAAAGGCTTGAACTTCATGGAAAGCAGGCTGCTTCCCACATAGGGCTGGGTAGGAGCTGTGCCCCCACCACAAGGCAGGGTAACAGCACTGGAAGCCAAGCATCTACACACACCCAGAACCCTGGGAACCTGGGGGAGGGGCGGGGCAGGGGCAGGGCAATGGCACTGGCAAGGCACCGGCGCTGGGGAGAAGTGGAGCTAATGGGCCAGTCAGAAAGAAGCAGGCTCAAGTAGGACACCATGACCTTTGAGAAGCCCATCGGACCCCTGAGCAAGGTGTCTAACAGTCTTGGAGACACCAGCAGCCAAGGTCCAGCAAGGGACAGGCACTGGCTTTTAGGTACTGCGAGGGCTGGAGTCCAGCCCAGCCGGGCAGCCCAGCCTCAGTACTCAGTGTAGTATGATATTGAGGGGCCAGACCCGATAGACCACCGGTCCACAAGGCAGAGGCCTCAACAGGCCCACCCTGTGAGCATTTTCTATCTCAGCTGGAGCCTACTAGCCCCATTTTGCTGCTGCTGCAACTCCTCACAGATGACCAAGACAATCAGAGCCACGGTCCGGAGAGCAAGTGTCCTCCCCAACTCTTGTGTGGAAGATTTGGTCCCTACTGCAATGGTCAGAGGTAGACTTTTGGTGACTGGATCTGTCATCAGCGGATTAATCCACTAATGGCTCACACAGATGCCTAACTGGGTGGGGGTGGAAACTAGAGATGGGGCCTGGCTGGAAGAAGCAGGCTGGAGGGCTTCCTGGTGGCGAGGTGACAGCCTGCCTAGCCAGAGGCCATGGCCAGTGTGGGCCAAAAGCTACCTTTCCTCCTGTCAACAGTTTATCTGAGGTATTCTTTTCTCAGCAGGAAAACCTCACACACACAGTGACATCATAATGTCCCTGGTAAACGAGATACTGACATACACACTAAAACAGCATCTCACACAAACCTAAGTCTCAGACACGCATCTGTAGGGAGAATTTTCAAACTTCCCTAATCATACTCCACGTCTAGAAACTAGTGTTAAGGCCAGTACAGTAGCTCACAACTACAGACCACCCTCAGGACTGCTGCCTCAGAGAAGGCAGGTGAGAGGTTAGGCAACCCCAAAGTCCACTGCAGAAAGCTAGCAAACTTCATGGGCTTTAAAGTAAGCGCAGAACCTAAGCAGGAGCAGCTGTTTAGCTTAATGTTTAGTTACTGTCATGAGCCTTAGGGGGCATCAGTCATTTTACATCTAGTTCATTTCAACAGAACAAAAGGTGTACCCATGCACATATGGTCACATTCCATTCCTTCAGGTTCACCCCCTGAAGAAATCGCTACAAACAAAACCAGCCAACATGAAGTACGTAGGAGACAGAAACACATGAGGGTGAAGGGCTGCAGAGATAAGAACCTATGCAGTGTAGCCTACTTTAAGGCAAGCAGGCTGACAGGAATGGACAGTCCTCCTAGAAATCTCCATCCTTCCCCTGAGTGATCACGTCTGCTGAGACAAAGCCTTGTGAGGCTTGCTGTGGGAGCCCGAGAGCCCTGGGGACTGTTTGGCTACAGCTCTGACTGTGATTCGAGTGTGAACAACACCAGGGAAAACTGGCTGTGTGGTTGTTTCTCCAGTGTACGTAAAGACGCAGGACTATGAGTATCTGGCCTTCTTCAGTAATCCAGTCAAGAAACAGGAGAAATCTTCATATATATTTATCTCAGTCATTCCTGGTATGTAATGTGTTACCAAAAACTGCTTACCTCAGTGATTCTTGAGTTCTCTTCATCTACTCCTTGGAATGTGCTCTTTTATTTTCCCATAACTCCCCTAAGAGAGCCAATCCCCTAATCTGAGCCCATAAAAGTGAGGCAGAGGAGAAATATTTGGTTTAGTCATGTCTGTGGTCACCCTATGGTCGAACTGGAATATTAATGATTAAATAACAAATGTTCTGAGGTGATGCATGGGCATACTTCACCCATTGCCCGGGAATGTGATGGTCAGAACCAGCTGCTGGCCTTGTGGGAGAGGCTCAGGGCCCTGAGTGATGACCAGGTGCTGGCCCCAAGAAACAGTCACAGATCAAAGTCCCATTGCTGGCACCTCCCAGCCAATCTAAGAGAAACCGCTGGTTCTTACCATATTTTTTTCTGATTTCATCATGTCTTGACTTCATCTCTGCTCTCCTAAAAAATAAAAAGCAGTATTCAAGTAGCATCAAACTAGAGCATGCAAGGTCACCTCGAAGGGGTCCTTACGGTTTCTTCCTTTGGTGGCTTTCCTCCAGCTTCCCAAAATAAAGTGGGGGTGTGCCTGACCATGAGATCACCAGAACCAGCAAAGTGTCAACCAAGAGAGTCTCCCGAGGCTAATTCTATTCTTGTGTATGTGTGCACAGGTATGTGTCAGTCGTGGGGCTTGAACTCAGAGTCTGGACACTGTCCCTGAGCTGCTTTTGCGCAAGGCTAGCACAGTACCACTTGAGCCATAGCTCCTTTTCCATTTTTTTAGTAGTTTATTGGAGATAAGAGTGTCACCAACTGTACTACTGGGGATGGCCTGGAACCACAATCCTCGGATCTTAGCCTGGTGAGTGGCTAGGATTATAGGCTTGAGCCACCAGCATCTGGCTCAATAATTCTATTCTTTCCAATAAACTAGTTCAGGCTTGATGGTACATATCTGCAACTCCGGCACTCAGGAGGCTGAAGCAGAAGGATGAGGAAACCATGGCCAGCCTACGCTACAAAAAACGTCAAATGCCTAATATCATCTTTAAAAGTTCTTTTCACAGAAGGAAAATGTACTGACATCTACTTAGTAGCACCTGACTTCAGGTGCCAGCCTGCAAGGGGAGGACTCCTCCCAGGCCCAGCACTCAGGAGAGAAGTATGGTATCCTCAGAACCAGCAGCACAGCCCAACTCTGTAAAGCACCAGGGAGACTGAGCCCGGAGCATCCTTCCGACCTCAGTGCTCCTTGGTTATCAAAGGCCTGGGCCACCCAGGCAGCAGTAAGGGCAGCCCAACATAGCAAACAGACCTCTAGGCCCGCGGCACTGTCAGCTGTCATCCTCCTGTAGCCACGACAGGAAACAGACCGAGTTTGCAAAGTTCCTGACACTTGTCCTCTCCAACCACAGCCTAGAAAATCCTGCGGACACGGAGTCTGGCCGACACTTTTAGAAAGCTCATGAGCCTAGCATCATCTCCCGTCTCTCCAGATGGGGACAGAAACCACTGAGAGCTCACCTCTCTTCCTGTCGGACTCTCCTCTCCTCTTGCTCTCTCATGGCCCGCTCGTCGCTCTTGTCTGGCTTCCTGCCCTTCTTCTTGCGGCAGCAGCAGCAGCAACAGACAACAATGCTGAGGAGGATGGAGCCTCCCAGCACCGACATGACGATAATCAGCGCCTCAAAATTCACTGAAAGCCCAATGTGTGCAGTCAGTACCATGCCAGATCCCATCTACCCCCATGAGCACCATGCCAAGCTCACACCCACCTCCAAGAGCACTACTCTCACCCCACCAACAATCTTGGAACACAGGGCCCAAGGCAGTCCCGCCTCCACCTGCTGTGGGTCCATGGTGCCCTCACCTCCTTCAGCCACCGTTTGCCTTAAAACACTTCTAGAGTATTATCAGTGAATTGAAGGGACAGGGTGACTTTTTGTGTGCCAGTCCTAGGGCTTAGGTACTGGTTCTGAGCCTTTTTTTCTTTTGCTCAAGGCCAGCAGCTACTTGAGACTGAAAAAAAAAACAACTTTGTGAGACCACCAGGCGCTGGTGTCTCACACCTGTAATCCTACTCAGGAGGCTTATATCTGAGGATCGTGGTTCAAAGCCAGACTGGGCAGGAAAAGTTTAAAGTGAGACTCTTATCTCAAATAAACCACTAGAAAACCAGAAGTGGCGCTGTGGCTCAAGTGGTAGAGCATTGGCCTTGAGCTGAAGAGCTGAGGGACGGCGCCCAGGCCGAGTTCAGGCCTCATGACTGACCAAAAAAAAGAAAAAGAAAAAGAAAAAGATACTTTGTGAGGAAACATCTGAGGAAAGTTAACAAAAACCAAAAAGAAGAAAAAGACCAAACTGTCTACTGAGACTAAGATACTCTGCATCTGACTTTAGTAGCTCTCATACAAATGAATCTGCATTTAGTGGCTCTCATGCAAATGGAGGTTAAGTGCGTGCCCTGGCCAGTCAACAAAATTATACCTATTGTCCAGGGAAAGAAAGTTCATTTAGACACAAAGAACATGAGGCCACCCAGACCACGAGAAAGGACCACAGAGAAGCAGGAGACCACCCAGACCACGAGAAAAGACCACAGAGAAGCACGAGACCACAGAGACCACGAGAAAGGACCACAGAGAAGCACGAGGCCACACAGACCATGAGAAAGGACCATAAAGAAGCAGCCACCTTTGTATCTCAGAGTTATGGATACTCTGGGCCTGAAAATGGCCACCAGTTAGTGCTACTCGGTGGTACGATTTCCTGGAAGAGCCGAGCTACACAGACAGATACAAACTATAATGAGTTTGATGGTTCTTTTTACTTTTTCTAAAGCCCTTTATGTTACACCAGCTAGTTCAAACCAGAGCTGAGGAACTCCCTATACTAATTTTGCATGTGTTCCAATTATCTAGTTAAAACTAAATTCATTCAAGAACCAATGCCACACAACTGGAATTTTTCTTTTTTTGGAGGGAGGAGGCAATATTAGGGCTTATACTCAGCTTTTTCAGTACTAGGGCTTGAACTTAGCTTTTTCTTGCTCAAGGCTAGAGCTCTACTATTGAGCCACAGCTCCACTTCTAGTTCTGGCTGGTTAACAGAATATAAGAGTTTTATGGATGGGGCTGGGAAGGTGGCTCAGTGGTAGAGCACTTGCCTTGCATGCATGAGGCCCTGGATTCGATTCCTCAGCACCACATAAGCAAAAAGAAAAAAGCCGGAAGTAGCATTGTGGCTCAAGTGGTAGAGCGCTAGCCTTGAGCTGAAGAGCTGAGGGACAGCGCCCAGGCCCAGAGTTCAGGCCCCATGACTGGACCCCCCCCCCAAAAAAAAAAAGAGTTTTATGGCTGGCTTTGAACCACAATCTGGAGATCTTAGCCTCTTGAGTAGCTAGGACTACAGGTCTGAGCCAGACGATGGGGAGGCCTGTCCCCACCCTGGTAGACTCTGACATACTCTTCTTGTGAGCTACTCATTTAGCAGTTTTTGGTGTTGTTGTTTTAATAGTATTGGGGTTTGAACTCAGGACTATGTATGCTTGCTAGGCCAGTGCTCTAATACCTGAACCATGTCTTCAGCCCTACTTTTTGCTAGTTACTTTGGAGATGGAGTCTAGTGACATTTCTAGCCTAGGCTGGCTTTGAACTACTATCCTCTAGATCACAGCTTCCTGAGTAGCTTCTTGGCTAAGTTTCTGCCCAGTATCTGTTACCTAGCTAACTGGCAGACCTGGAAGCAGTCACCTTCTCCTGCTAGGTCACAAGCCTCCCACCTGACTGTAGGAGGGTCCCAGACCCTGAGGTCAAGTCCGGATCCAGTGTGGCCACACCTTTCCCCACCTGACCACACCTCTTCCTGTCCCTGGCCTAGATAAGTCCTGGCCAAGGGGTGAGTCTCCCCTTCTTTTTCAGCCATGCCTCTCCACCACGCACAGCGGGGGCAGCAGTCCGGTAAATAAACTTCTTCTCCTGCCTGAACAGCACATGGTGTTTTCTTCAGTGGCTACCTAATGAAACCTACCTACTTAATATACCTTACATGAGCTACTGACATTGACTAGCGGACTTCTTTTTAGCTCATCAAACATTTTTCTTTTTTTTTTTTTTGGGGTCCGGTCGTGGGGCCTGAACTCTGGGCCTGGGCGCTGTCCCTCAGCTCTTCAGCTCAAGGCTAGCACTCAAGGCTAGCGCTCTACCACTTGAGCCACAGCGCCACTTCCGGCTTTTTTCTTATGTGGTGCTGAGGAATTGAACCCAGGGCCTCAGGCATGCAAGGCAAGCACTCTACCACTGAGCCCACCTTCCCAGCCCCCAACATTTTAAAATCAGAAGGAGGTGTTACATCTGCTCAGATGCCTTTAAGGTTTTAATCATATGTTCTGTCTTCCTATGACTTAGTCTAAAAAGCATAAAATTGCAAAATCAAAAGCAGTTAGTGCTTCACGGCCAGTTTCCCGGCCCCAGAGCCATCTTTGCAAATGAAGAAGGAAAGGCAAAGGAAAGGATAGGCAGAACCAGGCAGAACCCCCACAATCACCACCCCACACTTCTGGCCTTAACAGCAGGTATCCTTTCAGAGAGAAGCTACTGGGCTTTTGAGATAGAAATGACTAGAAAGGAAATAGCTAGGGAAGGAAGGAGTAAGCCACAGAGGGGTCTGCAGAAAAGTGAGCTCCAGGGAGCAAGACACACTCCAGCTAATTTAAAAGGCAAGGTAGGGACTATCCAAATCCCTGAAGTGTTAGTTTCCTCATGAGGCGGTGTCTGTGAGAGCAACTGCAGCCATGAAAGCAGTGTGCACACCAAAGGGGCCCTTGGCTGGTGGCAGGAATCCACACGTGGGCTTCCAGGGTGGCCTTGAAGGCAGATAGTCAAAAGCTTCCAGCATGTCCTTTCTCCAGCCCCTCTCAGGACGAACCTGGGGAGCCTAGATAGTTGCCTGGGCTCTAGCCTGCCACCATTTTCCGACCTCTTGCTTAATATCAGGGATTATATCATGTTAGGCTAACTAGTCACCATCCAACTACAACTTTCAAAAAAGCACTCACTCTGCAACACCTAAATGAAAACAACTTACCCCAGCAAACGCCCCATCGTGCAGAACTCAGCTCACAAAGGGAACTAGGCGGCAGGATTTTCCTCACAGGGTACTCCAAACAGGCCTTGTTAGTATTGCACCACAGACACTGAAAGAATGACCAAGCAGATGACGTGAGGCCCTCTGCACCTCCAAAGGAGGAGAGACCCTGGCCACCAAATGGTTTGTCTTGGCCTCGCTGCCCTTCAGGAATGCCCAATGTCATGGTCAGTGACCCTGTCATGGAGAAAAACTCAAACCTAGTAGCCAAGTCTTTCCAGTGGACCAGATGGCTGCCTCTCGCCAGAATCCTGTTCCCCTCCTGCTGTGTGAGGAGCACAGGTACCACAGCACAACCATGGCCAGGGACCAGGCACCGGCCCCACAGCACTGCACTGCAGAGACAGGCAGGTCCTCTGAGTGCCATCACATATTACACCTTCTGCCACACGGTGTTACAGCCCAACAGACCTCTCAAGTTTACACAGAAAGCCTGGTCATAGGCAAGTGGCGGTGTACCAACTGCAGTCTAGGCCTTGTCTACTAATACCAGCATACCATATGTTTCTCAGCTAGCTCCAGGGAGGGTCCCGCCTGAAGTAGGAGTGAAGGCAGGGTCAGTGACCACGGTCAGGGGCAGCCTGTTTCCAAAGGCTGGAGTCATCTTTAGCAACTGTCGAGCCTCCCAGAGCTGAGGAAACAGGTCTGCCTTGGGCCTGCTCCCCACCACACCACTCACCGAGACGTTCTTCAGGCATTCTTCACAAGATCTGTTTGTATTCTGAGAACAACCTGCGGGGGAAACAAGAGCATCACCAAGGGCACTAGATCCAAGAGGTGCCAGAGCCAGCACGAGCACAGAATGCCAATGCTGTGACCCTCTGACTTAAGTCACCAACTTTCCTGGAGCCAGCCTGCTTCAGTGTCCAGTCAAGTGACTGCTGCCCACAGGCCTTTGGGAAGAGCCAGAATATGGCTCTCCTCCAGAAAGGAAGATTCCAGATTTAACAGCTCTCCCTGAAAACAGGTGTGCCAGGTGACTTCCCCATCATTAGCCCTAACAGCATACTCTCCTGGGAGATAAGATCACAGCAATATTGTGATAATGGCCAGAAGCACAGCATGCACATTGACTTCGCTCTAATCCTCCTGGGTCCTGGACAGGGGAGCACTCCCCAAGCACAAGGGAAGTGCTGTGGCAGCCAAGAGGAGCCCGGGACAGACTCACCTCCTCCGCACAGCTCAGTGCTCAGGAAAGGGCACACGGTGCTTAACAGCCACAGAACAGAGCCCATCAGGAGAAAAGAAACAGTGAGGGAAGCCTCCCCACGTGCACTCAAACAGCACCTAGCAGCATCCCCCCACCCGAAACACACACACACTTTGAGAAAAGGCCTCACCCTCCCTCTCTAAAAAGTTACAACATACGTCCTATCTAGCTGTCTATGTACTGAAGTTGCTGAAGTAAGGCAAATTAAAACTGCAGTGAGACGCATAATGGCTATAACTGAAGGGACAGACAGGCTCAGGTGGGGCTGGCAGGGATTTTAGCTCAAACCTTTCCCAAAATGGCTGCAGCTGCTGACAAAACAACAGGTGCCCTTTCTGTAATTCCATAATTCCACCCCGGGTATTTTATCCAAGAGAAGTTAGAATACACATCCAGCTACACCTGGGCAGGTGTGTGTACACCAACTACATTTTTACAGCTCCACATTGCAGATGTCCACATGTCTAACTCCAGGAGGAACACCAAACAAGACCCAACACTAGAGACAAGAGCAAAATGGATGGTCTTTTAAGGCCTGGGAGCAGAAAGAACCCTTACACACACTGTGCACTAAGGGAACTTATCCACCCAGCATGCAGACGGTGGGCTGGGGGGGGGGGGGTGTATTCTGCATCTGGACAGGTGCCTGGGCCACACAGGACTAACTCATCCAAAGGCACACCTAAGTTTTCTGTGTTTCATTGTCAGAACAAAAACGCTGGGCGCTGGTTACTAGCAGGGATGGTGTAGAACAAGAGTGGATATGTCTCCTGAGTTGCACACCTATGGAGGACTGTGGTGGTGAAAAGCTTGAGGTGGCTCCCTGCACTTTCCCGCCCCTGGCATAGCTGAGTAACACCTGAGCCTGTGCACTGTGGTGCTCTCAGAAGCTGCTACAAACTCAGAACTTGACCCAGACAGGACAATACCAAATTGAGATCCTCAAAAGACAACAGACAAAGGAGCTGGTTCCAGGCACTGGAGGTTAGAGACAACTCAGGTACCTTGTGGTCCTGGATGTCAGGGGTTTGGTAGCTGGCTGAGGTCTGCGTATAGTCTGTATGCTAAACCAAGCATTCAAGGACCTCATCAATCTTCAATGTGCAGATTTTGGTAATAATGTTCCACTTGTGCAGAAGGAAGCCCTCCATCTTGGAGAAATGACTTTTGAAGAATTTGGAGTACAAGGCCTCCTCAACAACTTGCTCGTATAACAAGCAATTATAGTTTGTCAATTAAAAAAATGAAGACACCAGCTATTTTACAGAACTAGTAGATGGAAGGCGTGGTACAAACATCCAGGCAACAAAAGGCCACTGGGACTTGGGGCCCGCTCCTCCAGTGCCCAGGCTGAGATCCCGCTCTTCCCCTTGGGAGGGAGACACATGCTATGCTTAACACATCCACTTTCAGCCTTTGGACAAACATTCTCTACTAAAAGAAAGGAGCCTCCTCCTTCTGGTCAGTCCTGACTGCGGCCTCGGTGAGGAAGAGGCACAGGATCTTTGTTTTCATAACTGCTGTGTGAACTGAAAGAAAGAAACCTCGAGAGACACACCCTCAATTCTGTCTACCCTTGGGCCTCTTGATTACTGGCCAGTGTGAGTCAACAAGAGGCCAGGACAAAGAATCAGGCTGGCTGCCCAGCCTGCTCCTCCTCCTCTTCTACAGGCCAAGAACAAGGCCTGTCTTCAGTATCAGGAAACACAAATGTTGGGACAGTCAGCTTTAAAAGAATTCCAGGCTTGGGAAGGTTTGTTTGGTTCCCTGTGGTGCTCACGGAAAGCTCCGTCCTGTGCAGCAAGAAGGGAATGCACTGGCCTATGGCCCCTGCTCTCCAGACAACTAGTGTGCCTTTCTCAGAGCCACACTGGATCTCTGAGCTCATCATAAGATGGAGAAAATCATGTGCTGTGGGATATAAAGGAAAGCATTTGTATTTCTTAAGTGTGGAACTGAATGTAAATGCCTGACTTTAGAGGTCTTATGATTTTGAGGTTTCAGCTTAGACTGCTTTGTTTTTTGGTGGTACTGAGGCTTGAACTCAGGGCCTTAGAACTTGCTTGTCTGGCCTGCTACTACTTGAATCACACTTTCAGCCCTGCTTTTTGCTGGTTATTTTATTTTTCATTGGTCCCAAGTCTCTCACCCTGGGTGCTGTTCTTGAGCTTCTTTTGCTCAAGGCTAGTAGTACTCTACCACCTGAGCCACAGTGCCACTTCCAGCTTTTTCTGGGTAGTTTATTGGTGATAAAAGTTTCACAGATGAAGTGGCACTGTAGCTCAAGTGGTAGAGTGCTAGCTTTGAGTTGAAGAGCTGAGGGACAACGCCCAGGCCCAGAGTTCAAGCCCCACAACTGCCAAAAAAAAAAAAAAAAAAAACACTATATAAAGTTTCACAGACTCTCCTGCCCCAAGCAGGCTTTGAATCAAGAGTCTTAGATCTCAGCCTCCTGAACAGCTAGAATTACACTGGCACCCAGCTTTGGTGGTTATTTTAAAAATGAAGTCTAGCAAACTTTTCTGCCCAGAGTGGTCTCTGTATCTTAGCCACTTACACTGCTAGGACTACAGGCATGGGCCACCTATTTATTGATTTTTAAAAACTTCCAGACTCATTCCCTTTAGAAATTGAATGAACAAGAAAACAAAAGTTCCCCTGTCAGGATACCATAAATCATGACTCACTTTGGAGTGCTTTCCAAGTTTCAGTAGAGTCAATATTGATTAAATAAAAAAAGGACACACTGCCATAGGCAAAGAAGTGTAAATGTTACTGGGCGAGCCTGGGGTTTCTGTCCCAAGGTTGTGAGTACTCTACAAGGGAGTACTCAGCACAGGCGTCTGGAGAGCAGTTCTGCTGTCCGCTTCAGGTAAGGGCAGAGAATCCGGTCACCTCACCACTTCCACAAGAAGCGAGAAGAGGCAAGGCCCCTACATCACAAGTGTACAGAGCAGTTTCTTGGAGAGGGGGCGGGAGAAGTACAGATCGGGCTCTAAACCACACTTCCCGGTGAGGAAGCTCCAGTGGGGGCTTGCCTTTCCCCAGATGAAGCTTACCGACAAGGTTGAGTCGAAATTTCATAAATTTCACATGGTTCATGGGTTCACAATGTCTACCTCCAACAATGCACACAAAGCAATATTGAAAGGGTGTGTTTTGGATTAGTATGGTTTGTGCAGTCTTTCTTGTAAAGACTAAAATTACTCATCAGTACTTAGAACTTCAACTGCGTGTGGAGAACAGCAGTGCTCTAAACAGTGCCCATCTGGGTGCCTGGGCAGAAAGCAGCCACACAGGAGTGACCCTAATGCCTGCTCCCCAGGTGTCCCCAACAAGCGCAGTTGCCACCCAGAGAGGACACAAAGAAGGAATGCGTCTGGAGGACATCCCAGCTGCCCTTCAGAAGCCAGAACAGAAACCAGGAACAGCTGCCACCCAGGCCTTGGCGCACACTCCAGCAGTGTAAGCAAACACACCCTCCAGCCACTGATAATCTGTGGGATGAAAAGCACTCACGCTGCACTTGTGCCCAGAACCCAGCTTGTGCCCCGGACCCCTGCGCAGTACCAGTCGGCCGGTCCTCACACAGCCCAAGACAGCAGGAATTGGCAACATCCACACTGATCACAGACGGGCCAGGCCGGCTCCAGGTGGAGGGAAGCTGAGGGTGGAGGAAGATGCCCGGCTCCTGAGCTAGGCCCAATCGGGCTTTAACTGGAGGTTGTGAAGCAAGTCATGGGGTGTCTGCGGCTCTACGAACCACGGGAGTGACATACACACATACACATACGCGCGCGCACACACGCACGCACACGCACACGCACGGGGACGCAGGCCCAGCTGGTCCCACGCAGAGCCCAGCTCGGAGCCGCGGAGGGGGCCGGGCACCGAGGTCCGGGGCCGGGCGTCACCCTCCGGAGCCCCGCCGGCTCGGCGCGGGCCCGGCCTCCCGGAGCCCGGGGTCGGTGTCCCAGGGAGGCTGTGGGTGTCCGCGGGGCCCACCCTGGGAGAGGCCGAGCCCCGCCGCCCCGCCGCCCCGGCCTCCCCGAGCCCCGCCGCCCCGCCGCCCCGGCCCCCCAGCCTCCCCGGCCCCCCAGCCTCCCCGAGCCCCGCCGCCCCGGCCACCCAGCCTCCCCAAGTCCCCGGCTTCCCCGGTCCCCCGGCCTCCCCAAGTCCCCGGCCCCCCGGCCTCCCCAAGTCCCCGGCCTCCCCAGCCTCTCCGGGCCCCCCGCCCCGGCCACCCAGCCTCCCCAAGTCCCCGGCTTCCCCGGTCCCCCGGCCTCCCCAAGTCCCCGGCCCCCCGGCCTCCCCAAGTCCCCGGCCTCCCCAGCCTCCCCGGGCCCCCCGCCCCGGCCTCCCCGGTCCCTCGGCCTCCTCAAGTCTCCGGCCTCCCCGGGCCCCCCGCCCCGGCCTCCCCGGGCCCCCCGCCCCGGCCTCCTCGGTCCCCGGCCTCCCCAAGTCTCCGGCCTCCCCGGGCCCCCCGCCCCGGCCTCCCCAAGTCCCCGGCCTCCCCAAGTCCCCGGCCTCCCCGGCCCCCCAGCCTCCCCAAGTCCCCGGCCTCCCCGGCCCCCCAGCCTCTCCAAGTCCCCGGCCTCCCCGGCCCCCCCCCCGGCTCCCCCGGCCTCCCCGGCCGCGCCCGCCTCACCCGCTCCCGGCCCCCCGGCCTCCCCGGGCCCCCGCCGCCCCGGCCTCCCCGGGCCCCCGCCGCCCCGGCCTCCCCGGGCCCCCGCCGCCCCGGCCTCCCCGGCCTCCCGGCCTCCCCGGGCCCCGGCCTCCCCGGCCTCCCGGGCCCCCGCCCCGGCCTCCCCGGCCTCCCGGCCTCCCCGGGCCCCCGCCCCGGCCTCCCCGGCCCCCCGGCCTCCCCGGGCCCCCGCCCCGGCCTCCCCGGCCTCCCCGGGCCCCCGGCCTCCCCGGGCCCCGCCGCCACGGCCTCCCCGGCCCCCCGGCCTCCCCGGGCCCCCGGCCTCCCCGGGCCCCGCCGCCACGGCCTCCCCGGCCTCCCCGGGCCCCGCCGCCACGGCCTCCCCGGCCTCCCCGGGCCCCGCCGCCACGGCCTCCCCGGCCCCCCGGCCTCCCCGGGCCCCCGCCCTGGCCTCCCCGGGCCCCCGGCCTCCCCGGCCCCGGCCCCCCGGCCTCCCCGGCCTCCCCGGCCTCCTCGGGCCCCGGCCCCCCGGCCTCCCCGGCCTCCCCGGGCCCCGCCGCCCCGGCCTCCCCGGCCGCGCCCGCCTCACCCGCTCCCGGCGCGTCCTGCGCGGCGGCCTCCAGGAGCAGCAGCAGGAAGAGCGCGGCGCCGCCCAGGCGCAGCCCCCAGCGCGGCGTCGGGCCGCGGGTCCCGCCGGGCGCCATGGCCGGGCCCCGTCAGCGGCCGAGACGAGAACCGAGCCCGCCGCCCGCCGCCGCCAACGTCGCTCGCGCCGTCCGCGCCCTGAGGAGCCGCGGCGCCAGAGGCGCAAGGAGGCGGGGCCGGGCGACCGCGCAGGCGCGGGCCTCGGCTCGCCCCGCCCCTCGGCCGCCGCCGCGTCGGGGCGTGGCTGCTACCCAGTGCGCATGCGCGGCGGAGGACCGGGCCGGGACGCAGCGCACCCCTTCCCGCGGACCCCCCCCCACCCCGCCCCGGCTGGCTTCGAACTGCGGTCCTCGGCTCTCAGCCCCCGAGTGCCGGGATGACAGGCGTGAGCCCGCCCGGTCACTGGCGGCGGGTGGGTCACTGGCAGGGGGTGGGGATCACTGGGTGGGGCCGCTGGCTGTGGGTGGAGGTCACTGGCAGGAGCCGGGTCACGGGCAGGGTGGGGGGGCCACTGGTGAGGCGGGGTCACTGGCTGGGGGTGGGGTCATAGGCGGGAGGGGGTCACGGGTGGGGCGGGGTCAGTGGAGGGGCGGGGCTACTGGCGGGTGGGGTCACGGGCCGGGTCGCTGGGGCCCCCCCCTCCGGGGGCCTGTCCGCCCCGAGGGGCTGGTGCGGGCAGCAGGCAGGGGCAGTTCCCGGGGCTCCACGCTCCGCCCTGGGAGCCTCACCCTCCCTGGGCCAGAGGAAGACCCGCCCGACAGGCAGGCTCCGCCCCAGCCCTCCTGCTGCCCGTGGCCTTCCCGTGACCACGGGGGAGCCGCCGAATTAACCGGTCCCGACAGCGAAGTGCGACGTGGGAAGCCGCCCAGTTGTAACAGCACTAACCCATCAGAGCGTGGGCCATGAGGACCCGAGCGTCAGAGCCACGGTGGCAGGAGGGGCCGCTCTGGAGAAGGGAGAATGGAATCGCTGGGTAACAAAGAAGAAGAAATTATATATCCACACCTGTGACAGGTGTAGAATTTGGGGGTAGAAGGGTTACAGCCCAAGAAAGAGTTGTTCTCCACAAGTCTGGCCTGTTGGTGAAGATAAAGCTTAAGAGTACTTGGGGAGAAAAATTTTTAAAAAACAAGAAAAAAGCTGGATGCTGGTGGCTCACGCCTGTCGTCCTAGCTACTCAGGAGGCTGAGCTCTTAGGATCACAGTTCAAAGCCAGCCTGGGCAGGAAAGTCCATGAGACTCTTCAATAAACTGGAAGTGGGCCAGGGCTCAGGTGGTAGAGCACTAGCCTTGAGCTGAAGAGCTGAGGGACAGCACCCAGGCTTGAAGCCCATGACCAACAACAAGAAATAATAAAAGCAAGAAAAGACTGACGGCACATACAATGCTTCTCTTCTGAATAGAGTTCTTCACAATCAACTTTGGTTGTCCATGGCCCTCTTCCCAGGCTGCAGGTGCTGGTGGTGAAGGTGCAGCACCGGCAGGCAGAGTCTGCCACTGAGCTGGAACACTCCACAGGTTTTGCCCACTCCAGAGTTGCAACCCTAGCGGCCTGTGCTGGCTGCAGAGCAGGTCGGCGTGGGCTCTGCCATCAAGAGCAGCAGCAGCACAACATTCCACATGGTAAGGAGGGATGTGTGCATGCCCTTCTCCTGGCTCAGGATCAGACGGGCAGGGAAGCCTTCCCACAACCTGGCAGCCACTGTGCAGTTAACACACATTTGGGGAGGGAGCATCTCAGTTTCCTGCCACCCAATAACCCACTCCTCCGGGTCCTGGCAGGCACCACTCAGGCCTTGCAGTCCTACCTGCCTACCTCAACCCTCCACAAATCACTCTTATCTTCCTGCTCTTCTGGGGTGGAGTCTCGCACATAGAACACTGTACCAAGAACTGGGGAATGTCTAGATACCCCACCCACGGACAACAGTCTTTGCCATCTTTGTCCTTCTGGTCTTCTGGATCCTGAGGTTCTCAGTCATATTCTGTACCTGCTCTGTGCCCACCCAGGGCACAGGGGCAGGATGGCTGGGGGGGAGAGCGGGACTGTGGGACGGATGTGGCGGAGACCCAGCTGTGTGGAATGGGAGGTGTCCAGAGGGCACCACACGCTGCTGCTGAAGCTGCCCTCCCCCCGACAGAGGAAAGCTGGACTTCGGTCAGGAGGGCACTGTGGCTTTGGTGTGCTCCTGCATCAAAGCAAACAGAAATAGCCCAGTCTCCTGTGAGGGAGCTCGTTTGAGAATGCAAGGACTAGGACTGCATCGGCCACAGGGCCTGGACAGGGTGCTGGAGGCGGCGGTCACCACACGGAGCCGTCCAGTGGGTGTCCCGTGTGTGTATGTGTGTGTGTGTGTGTGTGTGTGTGTGCGCGCGCGCGCATGTGTGTATGCGCGTGTGTGCTAGAGGTGTTCACCACATGGAGCCGTCCCGTGTGTGTGTGTGTGTGTGTGTGTGTGTGTGTGTGTGTGTGTGTGTGTGCACTAGAGGTGGTCACCACAGACTGTCCAGTGTGTGTGTGTGTGTGTGTGTGTGTGTGTGTGTGTGCTGGAGCGGTCACCACACAGACTTCCAGTGTGTGTGTGTGTGTGTGTGTGTGTGTGTGTGTGCGCGCGAGCGCGCGCGTGTGGCATATGATGCAGAGTACACAAGCTGCACAGACATTTGGAGAAACGTCCACGACCCAAAGCCTGTTTTTCCAAAAAGAATGACAGTTGGCTGGCTGGCCGCCAGGGCCTCAGCTCTGAGGAGCGGCCGCCTCACCGCAGGGCCACAGAGCGGCCAGGCACACCGCTCAGGTCACACTCAGGCTTCTGGGATCCCAGGGCTCCTCCCCAGTGCATCTCAGAGCCACCTGCAGGGCGTTGGCACCCAGCTTGATTTGGTAGTTAAGTATCTACGCACCTGAGTCTTCCCTTATCATGCGTGCATTCCTCCATGGGTTAAAGAATTACTTCTAGACAGCTTCTGCTTGGACCATGGCACATGAAACTGCCGGTCCTCAACCCTGGCAGGACAGAGGGCACTCACTGGGGCAAAACGGGGGCCCAGGGCTTTGGACTCCTGGAGGATATCTGGCAAGAAGTGGAGTGTATGGGAGTCCTTGGTCAGGCAGGGGTCAGCGGGGATGGGGTGGGAGGGGGGATGGTTGAGACCAGAGCCGGAGCTCTGGGCCAGGAGAAGTTTTCATGGCTGCATTAAGCAAGGATTTGGACCGTGCATCCCGGAACGTGGGACGGCCCCAGTGAAGCCCGCAGCCCGCCTGGTCTGTTGCTGACTACAAGGGTCTGGGAGCTGGCTGGTGCTCTCAGGCTCGGGTGTCAGCAGCGTCGGGCTAGCCACCAGCCGCTCAGGGGCTTCTTGGAGACGAGGCCTTCTGTGAACCCTGCAGTTTGAACAGCATTGCTAGTTCAAGGCCACGCAGCTGCTGGGGAGAAATAGAGCTGGGGATGAACCCAGGGGTCACCTGTGGGTCCAGCCTTCCTCCCCGTGTCTCAGCAGTAAGGGTGCTGACAGGACTGGGCGTGGTGCTTGAGATAACTTCTGACATCAGGCCTTGGTCACAGAATGTCACAGTGAGAATTCAGGTTCCACATTGGCTTGGAAGGGACAGCAGGGCTAGGGTGATGTCTGGTTCCGGCCATCTCTGAGGACTGAGATTGGTCACACAGACTCTGACCGGGCTCAGGGGAAACAGGAGTATCCTGCAAGGCTTGCTCGCAGATGGGCAGAATAAGGGCCAGGGGTATGGCATAGAGGGACAGTGCTTACAAGGCATGCGGGAGGCCCTGGGTTCAACCAGCAGCACCAAAAGATAATCACAATGCAGAACAAGATCGACACAAGTTAGTTCACATTGAGCACAATAACTACATTGCCTTAGGTCCTTGATGCAAAACTTTGACCTTAGGAATGAAAGGCCGACTTTAAAATGAAAGGCAAATGAGAACACTGTTTTCCCTGGTGTCTGGAGGAGGCATCTGACGGGCCCGTGTGGGTCAGCTGAACCTAAGTGTTGAGTTGGAACTGTGGGGGTCAAGGCCAGAAGGCATGGTGAGAATCTCTGCAGTGTCTGTACACAGTCCTTGGTGTGAGAGCACTCACCAGTCCTGTGTGCTATGGGTAAAAGTTGGTCTTTGATGGTTGTACGCCAAATGTGCTTCTAACACCACTTGGCTCAGGGGGTGCTGCATGGTGGAGACCCCAGCGTGAGGCTCACTCACAGGGAGGGGCCTGGGAAAGCGGGTGGGTAGAAGCCTGTGGATAGGAGGATGCTGGCAGGAAGGGCACTGGGGCCGGGCGGGACGGGCTGCAGCCAGAGCAGATCTGAGTAGGGTCTGACAGGGTCCTGGGCTGCCCAACCACTGCAGAGAACACCACCTCCCTCTGGACGAATGAGGAGGGTGTCAGCAGCCCGCAGTGGTGAGCAAAGCCAGCAGGCGGCACTAGTGGCAGGGCTCCGCTGGGCCCTGGGAGGAGTCAAGCGTGGTTAGAGCGTTGTTGTTAAACCCCCCTAAGACGAGGCTTTGCTGTAAGCACCTGTCTGAAAGTTTGTTTTTCTCTTAAACGTGTTTGAAACGTTGGGGGCTGGGGTGATTTAGCTCCCTAATTGGCCCTTCCCTGGCCCAGGATGCTTTATGCATGAAGGACTTAGAGTGGGCACCAGCCTGCCAGCCCGCATGCTGCGCTGGCTGTCTTGAATTCCCCCCCCCCCCCACACACACCCAGGAGCTCCACATGGAAGGCACTGTGCCGTCAAAGGCCTTTGCCTGGACTGGACGGGACTTTTCGGCCTTTCAAGTCTCAGCAAACTCTCCATGATCCCAAGTCTATTCCCACGCCGGCCACTCAGGGGAGCTCATCCCCTTGTGGCCCAGCAGAAGACTCATGATTGGTGTAAGGACAGTCCATTTGCATAAGGGCTCGCCATGATTGGTGCAAACTCAGAACTTCATTTGCATGAAGGGCTTGCCCCCTTGGTGCAGACCCCTTCCTGTGCTGCCCTCTTCTGGTGCTACAATATTCAGTCCCTATAAAGACTTGCTCTAGAGGGGTCTTGCCTGACTTCACTGAGCTGATAGTGATGAAAAAGAGAAGGAATGGCAGCAAGGCAAGCGGTGGTACAACCGTGAGAGCTGAGTGGCCCCTGCTGATCATGTGGAGGAAGCCAGCACAGTGGCAGGCTGAGCAGCGGCCGCAGCAGAGAAGCCAGTGAGCAGCACCGCGGTGGGAGTCGGCTGTGGAGACAGCAGAAGTGCCGCTGGCTGCCTGGGATCTGACCTCTCGCCACAAAGAGATCGGGGTCAGAGCCCAGCATGCACCTGTCGGGGCCTCAGGCCTGCGTTGCTGCTCTTGCTGTGAACAGCCCTGCTGCCGCTCACTGCTGTCATTCCAGGGCCTAAGATAACTGGAGAAGCTTCTTGCCTATCCACCATTTCCAGCGGGGCAAAGCAAGAGCAAGCAGCTGGTGAGTCGGGAAGGATGGGGTGAGAAGCCTGTGGCTGCCCATGCTGTCTCCTTCCGACTCTCCACGGTCTGTCATGGATTCTATTCTGCAGCATCAATGTCTGAACAGTGTGCCATGCTGGGGGCCTGGTCTGGAGCAGGGTTATCTGTCCCTCCTCCGGTCTCAGCTATACTCCGGCACACAGCACTTCTTTTTTTTGTTGTTGGCTGTGGGGCTTGAACTCTGGGCATGGGCGCTGTCACTCAGCTCTTCAGCTCAAAGTGAGTGCTTTACCACTTAAGCCACAGTGCCACTTCTGTTTTTCTGGTGGTTTATTGGAGATCAGAGTCTCACAGACTTTCCTGCCTCAGATCGCAGCCTCCTTAGTAGCTAGGATTACAGGCGTGAGCCACCACACCTGGCTAAATTTTATGTAACATTTTTTTTTTTTTTGCCAGTCTTGGGGCTAGAATTCTGGGCCTAGGCATGGTCCCTGAGCGCCCTTTGCTCAAGGCTAGCACTCTACCACTTGAGCCACAGCACCACTTCTGGCTTTTTCTGTGTATGTGGCACTGAGGAATCAAACCCAGGGCTCCATGCATGCTAGGCAAGCACTCTACCACTGAGCCACCTTCCCAGCCCACACAGCACTTCTTAATGAATGGGATGCCATTTAATCAACTCCTGTGCTGCCACGCCGACTCCAGTGGAGTCTGCTTACCATGGGAAACCATCTATCAGACCAAGATAGGGGCTTCAGAGACCTATCTCTGAGTTTTGGGACTTCACCGAAGTCTACCTCAGAGAATAGGGCTTTACAGAAACCTATCTCCGAGTATTGGGACTTCACCGAAGTCTACCTCGGAAAATAGGGCTTCTAAAAGGCCTACTCCTGAAAAGGCTGGCAAACCCCTGGGAAAGATGTGTTTCTGCCTTTCTTTCCCTCATAAGAGTGCCTATTAATCTTTTACTGCTTTTTGTACTTGCTCATTGTCAATGTTCCCTTATTCAAAGCTCTTTCTTAAGAGTGTTGACGACTCCAATATCTGATGAGTGTCTTAAAAATATGACTAACTCACCAGAGTTAAGTGCTACCCTGAAAGCCCCTCTTATGGAGGCTAGTAGACAAGTTATAAGTAAATATAAAAGTATTAGGGGTTTCACAAAGTCACTTCAACAGAAGGAATTGTTTGTAAGGGATTTACAAGAAGCTGTAGGCTCAGCTAGAACAGAAAGAATGTATGGCAATTGCTGAGATAATTATTTAGGAGAAAGAATTTCCTGCTATTTACTAAGAGAATTGCTAGACCTAGAGAATTGCTAGATCCAGGTCTCCTTGAGGTTTACTATTAAAGAAGAAACAGGAAAGATCTATTTGGGAAAGCTAAGGCCTCTGTAAAGATAGGTAATGGTTAATTGGTGACAAACATCGTAATCGTTGTATTTCTTAGAGATAAGCCGGAAACAAGTGCCTATCAGGCGATCAGCTGGTGACCACCCAAAAATGAAGCCATGCAGCAAGATTGTGTAACCTTTTGCCCTCTCTCATGAAGACTTTTGTTATAAAAGTTTGCTATCCTCTGCATTAAATCGCACTCAGCATCCACTCCTAATGTGTGTGAGTTGTCTGTTTGCCATCTCCCCATCCTATTCCAGGTTCCTCCCCAGGTATCCTCCGTCGTCCTGACAGAACCCGGTCCGCGGCACTGTGCCAGGCAGCACTCACATGCCAGGTTCTTACCTTGCCGACCCCTCACGGCAGTTATGTGTGACAGGTTCGCTCGCGCATCGTGGAGCTCAGATCAGCAACGACTTCCAGATCACCCCCCAAAATAACCTATGTGAAACTTCTTTTAAAACCCTCTTGGCCATGCTCCCTATCTGGCAGCAGATGCGGGCTGGGGAGAAAGACACTGTCATTTTTCACAGGACCAAGCTGCTGCGGGCCTGGGACAGAGGCTGGGAGAAGGGTTCCCTCCGTACAGCGGACGGGGGAGAGCTGAGCCCTGCCTGTGCCCTCAGCAGAGCCTGCAGGTGGCGGCGACCCTTGGAATTCAGTCAGTTTGTCCCAGAAAACACCACAAAGCCCAGCTTCTGTGGACATCCTGTGTGGAATATTTATTTTACACGCACATACATGCACATAAGATTCATTAACAGTATAAGCAGTGGGATATAGCTTTATACCTTGTAAGTTTAAATATAAATAACCTGCGCCGCCTTTAGGGAGACTGGCCTTCTGACCGGCACAGGGAGGCCCAAGTCCAGGAGATCCTCTCAGCTGCATGGATCAGAAGGGGAGACTGTATCTGAAGAGGAGTCTACATAAAACCCGGCCCCATCCTCATTCTGAAGGCAGAAAGAAGCAAGGAGGGTTTTGGTTCACTATCCCCAGGCCTGTCAAGTAACAGGGTGGTCGCAGGATGGAGGAAGCAGGGCTTAGGGGGTCACAGGATGGATGAAGCAGGGCTTAGGGTGTCACAGGATGAAGGAGGCGGGGATTGGGGGTCACAGGATGGAGGCGGGGCTTGGGGGGTCACAGGATGGAGGTGGGGATTGGGGGGTCACAGGATGGAGGAGGCGGGGCTTAGGGGGGGTCACAGGATGGAGGAGGCGGGGCTTGGGGGGTCACAGGATGGATGAAGCAGGGTTTAGGGGTCATAGAATGGAGGAACCAGGGATTGGGAGTCACAGGATGGAGGAGGCAGGGTTGGGGGGGTCACAGGATGGATGAAGCAGGGTTTGGGGGTCATAGGATAGAGGAGGCGGGGCTTGGGGGTCACAGGATGGATGAAGCAGAGTTTGGGGGTCACAGGATGGAGAAGGCGGGTCTTGGGGGGTCACAGGATGGAGGAGGCAGGGATTGGGGGGTCACAGGATGGAGGAGGTGGGGCTTGGGGGGGTCACAGGATGGAGGAGGTGGGGCTTGGGGGGGTCACAGGATGGATGAAGCAGGGCTTGGGGGTCACAGGATGGAGAAGGCAGGGATTGGGGGGTCACAGGATGGAGGAGGCAGGGATTGGGGGGGGTCACAAGATGGAGGAGGCGGGGCTTGGGGGTCACAGGATGGAGGAGGTGGGGCTTGGGGGGGTCACAGGATGGAGGAGGCGGGGCTTGGGGGGTCACAGGATGGAGGAGGCGGGGCTTGGGGGTCACAGGATGGAGGAGGCAGGGATTGGGGGGTCACAGGATGGAGGAGGCGGGGCTTGGGGGTCACAGGATGGAGGAGGCAGGGATTGGGGGGGTCACAGGATGGAGGAGGCGGGTCTTGAGGGTCCTGGCAAGCTGGCCCCGTAGCCTCATCTTCACTGTGCTCTAGCCCTCAGCAAACTTAGGGTTCATGACTGTCGTGGTGGCGCTCTTGAAAAGGGGATTATCCTGGGGAGAGAGTGAGCATGGTGGTCAGGGCAGGGGGTCTCCAGAGCCAGCCGCTGACACCAAGGGCAAGTCCTTTCCAGGGCTCAGGCCTCAGGGACAAAGCTTGTGGGGCAGGGCAAACTCAGATAGCAGCTGGTGTGGTGTGTGCGTCTCCCACAGCCACGGCCAGGCCCTACCAGGGGGCTGCAGGGGACAGGGATGCCTTCCCTCCGTGGAGGAGCCCAGGACAGCACGTACATTGTTCCACTGAGACTTGAGCTTCTCCTTCTCGAAGCGTCTGTACTCCCGAAGGTCACTCAGGTGGGTCAGGGCCTTCCAGACGACCAGCAGGAGGACACCGATCAACACAATGCCTGCCACAGTGCCCCCTACAATGGCACCGATTTGGGGGCCCTCCACGCACTCTGAGTAGGAAGAACATGTCCCAGGGGTCAATTGCCTCAAAGGCGGCAGACACTAACCATGCCTCATTCCTACGGCCAGGGCCGCTGCGTGGCTCACCACCTACCACACCGTGACGGTGGAGGAGAGAACACGGGCCAGGCCTGTGGCTCCAGATGACACTAGCATGGCCCCTTGTTCACAGAGGAGGCCGGGACGCAGGCCATCCCAAGCAGACCCTCACAACGCGCCAGCACCAGCTCTGGGACAGTCTGTCCCTAAGCCTGCCGATGGTGACTGATACTTTGTGGGGACATGCTTGAGGGGCTCCCCGTCACCACAGTGGAGCAGGAAGGGGACCGGCGTGGTCTCTGCTCATGCCAGGCACTCGGGAAGGTGATCCTGATAATGAGATACCTAACCTCCCCCCAACCCCAGTTGTGTAGCACAGGGACATGCAGAGTTCCACAACAAAGGCCATCTGGAGGAAAGAAAAACACAGCCCCTCCCAGGCCAGCCCTTTGTTGCCCCAGCTGTCTTCTGAGTTGGTCAGTAACCACCAATTGGCTCGTGCCAAGCAAGCCTCTCTGCCTTTAAACCCTCACTCAACTCCCCTCGGCAGTGGAAAGGTGTGTGCCAATAGAGCCTGCTCACAACCATCGGCTTCAATAAAGGACTTGCGTGTGGCACTCCTCTACTTGGACTTGTGTGGGTCCAACAGGAATAGCCAGCAGGAGCCAGAGGCCTGTGCTCAGGCAGCCGAGACGGCTGCACACAGGCAGAGTGCACGCACTGTGCCCGGCCTCCCCCAGAGTGCAGGGTCCGGGCCGCAGAGCCACACCGCAGGCCTGGCCTGGACAGAGATGCGCCTGGTCACTGGAGCTCCTCTGCGGCCCACTCCAGCATTTTCTGGGTCCCTCTCCAGTCATCTTGGCCTCCGCAGGGAAGCCCTGGACCTCGTAGGGGTTAGGTAACAGCCAGTCTGGTACTAAACCAGCTGTGAGCCCAAATCTGTACATCAGAATGACCTAGACAGTCTGGAGCCTGTGGCCTCAGGACCCAGAGCAGGTCATGAGCCCCAGGAACATCGCACAGAGAGTCTGAGGCCCGCCTGGCACTCCTTGGTGTCCTCTTGAGGAGGGGTGGGCACAGGGTGGTGCTAGTTCTGGGGTGCTGCTGGCCCGGGTTTCCTGAGACCACCTGAGCAGCCTCCCCACCCAGATCCCCAGCTCTCCGAGCTGAGATGGGGCAAGGTGTCTGGACCCTGGGAGCTGCCTGTCTAACACCCTGGAAGGCCCATCCCTCACCAGTCATTCTGTCCCGCATCCATGGTCATGGCACACAACCCACCTCCTGAACACCCTCATCCCAAGCCTCTGCCTCCATCTCTGGGGACCTGGGCCCTCGAACCATCACCATCCCTCCTGGTGCAATCCCGCCATGCTACACCCAGGCAGGCTCTGTCCATGCCACCCGGCCCACAGGAAGGTGACACCTGGCCTCTGACAGGCTGTGTCCACACACCAGCCACTGGGCTGTCTACCCACCCTCGGACAGGAGAGCGTCCAACCACCTTCTGACTGCAGAAGTGCTCAGCTCCCCAGAAAGTACAGAGCCTCCTGGCCTCTGACTGGACAGTGCTCAGTCCACCCCCAGGAGGACCATGTCCATCCTGCTCCTGTCAGAACCACGTCCACCTGGCCTCTCACATGACGGTAGGACACTGACCATCTTGAGCCCTCACAGGAATGGTGTCCACTTGCTGCCAGCCGGGCTTTTATAAACACACCTGTGTACATCCCTTTTCTTCTGGAAGCTCATTAATAGCTTCCTGGCACGGGCAGGGACAGACCCACACCCCCAGGGCTGGTGCAGGCTGCCCTCCCCTTGGAAGGCTTGGCCTCAGGGGCCCATCCCCTCTGGTCTTCACATCCTGGGAGCCTGGCCACAGACCCATGTGATTGGATGCTGGCATCTGGCGCCCCTGGCACGTGAGCCCAGGAAGCCCAGGTTGGAGGCCCCAGGACCACGGGCAGGGACCAGAGCCCCATGAAGGGACAGCAGCTTGGGGCTGTCAGCACTTGTGCCCATGTGGGGCATCTGCCAGCATCGGCAGCCCCCAGCCCCGTCACGTGAGAGGTGCCCAGCCAGGGTGGGGGGATGCCCCACCCAGTGGTGTGGTTCCATGCTCAGTGCAGGCGGCGTGCCTGCCGAGGACCCTGCTCACCGCCCACTGCAGTACCAGCTAAGGCTGGGGGAGCGGGGGAGAAAGCCAGGAGGCAGGGCAGGCGTCCAGCAGCCAGCCTGCCCCGCCCCACAGACACCAACCCTGTAGCCCCTTCACATCTGTGGTTGGAGTTCTTGTCACCATAGTCCACCTGCCCACACTATGGCCCTGCCCAGCCTCACCTTGGCTGTCCTCCATGTGGACGTCGTAGCTGTCCCTCCCGTCCTGTCCCCCTGCCCAGCCTCACCCCGGCTGTCTTCCATGTGGACGTCGTACCTGTCCCTCCCGTCCTGTCCCCCTGCCCAGCCTCACCTCGGCTGTCCTCCACGTGGACGTCGTAGCTGTCCCTCCCGTCCTGTCCCCCTGCCCAGCCTCACCTCGGCTGTCCTCCATGTGGACGTCGTAGCTGTCCCTCCCGTCCTGTCCCCCTGCCCAGCCTCACCTCGGCTGTCCTCCACGTGGACGTCGTAGCTGTCCCTCCCGTCCTGTCCCCCTGCCCAGCCTCACCTCGGCTGTCCTCCATGTGGACGTCGTAGCTGTCCCTCCCGTCCTGTCCCCCTGCCCAGCCTCACCTCGGCTGTCCTCCACGTGGACGTCGTAGCTGTCCCTCCCGTCCTGTCCCCCTGCCCAGCCTCACCCCGGCTGTCCTCCATGTGGACGTCGTAGCTGTCCCTCCCGTCCTGTCCCCCTGCCCAGCCTCACCTCGGCTGTCCTCCACGTGGACGTCATAGCTGTCCCTCCCGTCCTGTCCCCCTGGCCAGCCTCACCCCGGCTGTCCTCCATGTGGACGTCGTAGCTGTCCCTCCCATCCTGTCCCCCTGGCCAGCCTCACCTCGGCTGTCCTCCACGTAGATGTCGTAGCTGTCCCTCCCGTCCCGCTGCTGCATGGTGTAGGAGATCCAGCAGTTGTCCGAGTCCCGCTCCTTGCAGGACTTGCCCTTCCTGGTGGCGTTCTGCAGCCTCACGTTCACGCACGCAGTGCTGCAGTTCTTCTCGTAGGGGCCCTTGGCGAATTTCAGGCACTCCACGCAGGAGCTGCGGAGGACAGGGGTGAGCAGGTGTGAGGGGGCTTCAGACGGGACGCGTGTGGAGGGGTGTGCCAGGGTGTGTGGGGTGCACACCTGGGGTGTGGTCTGGGTGCTGGCTCTCCAGTGGATGGGGGTGTGGGGAGTGCATGCTGGGGAGCTGAGGGGCTCAGAGGGAGCCGGGGCGCACGGCCCCGGCCAGCTGGACCCTGCCTGGGACTGCTGCGAAGCGGGTGCTCCCGGGCGTCCCCAGCGTGCCCGGAGCCAGGCGGGCCTGGGCGGTGGCACACTCACGTGTAGTTGCTGCAGGGCGCTGGGCAGCCCGGGCACTCCTCGCACAGGGGCGGCTGGTAGCCAGGGTCACACTTGCACGTGTTGCACTCGCACCTGCCGCGGCCGCTGCATTCCACCCGGCGTGGGTTCAGGCAGCCTGTGGTGGACCTCGAGCACTGGCAGGCAGAGCCCTCGAATCCCGGCTTGCATTGGCACTGGCCGCAGAAGCACTCACCCCTCTCTGGAGACAGTGAGGTCCGGGGATTCACCGGGCAGCCGGGAAGCCCACTCCACCCCCTGGGCTGCTCCCTCCCCAGACACGGCCTCTTGAGGAAGTCGGAATGTCCAGCCTTCACCCGCCCTTCCCTGCCAGCTGCCCATCCCTCCTCCTCCTGCCCCTCCTCCACCCTCTGCCTGCCCTCCCTGGGCTCCACAACCCCAGAAAGGACACTGAGCTTGGGCAAAGGCACCAGACCCTGGGCAGGCCACATGGCCACACAGCCCCACAGCGGCCGCTCAGCCAGTGTGGGCCTCCATAGCCCACCAGTGAACAGAATCCTCTCTCTCGGCACACTGCTTGGTCTTCTAGATACCTGCCGGCCAGGCCTGCTGAGAGGCCCCGTGAAACACACAGGCATCTGCCCATCTGTCTATGTCCCAAATCCGATTCTCAGTCCCTTACAGCCGCCGGGGACAAGAAGGCCCAGGCCGGGCCGCCACTCACTCGGGCCACCGCAGGGCTGGCCTTGGTGCCGCTCACAGTTGACGTTGTCACACTCGCAGTACCGCCCAAAGATCTCCTTGTGGGGTTCGTCGCTGGCGTGGCACATACACTGCCCGCAGACGCAGTCCCCCATCCCCGAGCACACCAGGGAGCTGTTGTCCTTCCGGCAGCTTCCCTCCAGCTCCTGGCTGCTCTTGCCCTGTGTCTGACACTCGCAGTTCTTCCCAATGTAGCCAGCATCACACCTGCGGCGAGAGGCGCTGGGCTCAGGGCCTCCCCTGTGGTGGGGACACCTCCTGTCCTCAGGCCCGCCCCTGGGTGGGGACACTTCCTGTCCTCAGGCCCACCCCTGGGTGGGGACACTTCCTGTCCTCAGGCCCGCCCCTGTGGTGGGGACACTTCCTGTTCTCAGGCCCGCCCCTGTGGTGGGGACACTTCCTGTCCTCAGGCCCTCCCTGTGGTGGGGACACTTCCTGTCCTCAGGCCCACCCCTCTGGTGAGAACACTTCCTGTGCTCAGGCCCACCCCTCTTGTGAGAACACTTCCTGTCCTCAGGCCCACCCCTGTGGTGAGGACACTTCCTGTCCTCAGGCCCTCCCCTGTGGTGAGGACACTTCCTGTCCTCAGGCCCTCCCTGTGGTGGGGACACTTCCTGTCCTCAGGCCCGCCCCTGTGGTGGGGACACTTCCTGTCCTCAGGCCCACCCCTGTGGTGAGGACACTTCCTGTCCTCAGGCCCTCCCTGTGGTGGGGACACTTCCTGTCCTCAGGCCTGCCCCTGTGGTGGGGACACTTTCTGTCCTCAGGCCCGCCCCTGTGGTGGGGACACTTCCTGTCCTCAGGCCCTCTCGTGTGGTGGGGACACTTCCTGTCCTCAGGCCCGCCCCTGGGTGGGGACACTTCCTGTCCTCAGGCCTGCCCCTGTGGTGGGGACACTTCCTGTCCTCAGGCCCGCCCCTGTGGTGGGGACACTTCCTGTCCTCAGGCCCTCTCGTGTGGTGGGGACACTTCCTGTCCTCAGGCCCGCTCCTGTGGTGAGGACACTTCCTGTCCTCAGGCCCTCCCTGTGGTGGGGACACTTCCTGTCCTCAGGCCCGCTCCTGTGGTGGGGACACTTCCTGTCCTCAGGCCTGCCCCTGTGGTGGGGACACTTTCTGTCCTCAGGCCCGCCCCTGTGGTGGGGACACTTCCTGTCCTCAGGCCCTCTCGTGTGGTGGGGACACTTCCTGTCCTCAGGCCCGCCCCTGGGTGGGGACACTTCCTGTCCTCAGGCCTGCCCCTGTGGTGGGGACACTTTCTGTCCTCAGGCCCGCCCCTGTGGTGGGGACACTTCCTGTCCTCAGGCCCTCCCCTGTGGTGAGGACACTTCCTGTCCTCAGGCCCTCCCTGTGGTGGGGACACTTCCTGTCCTCAGGCCCGCCCCTGTGGTGGGGACACTTCCTGTCCTCAGGCCCACCCCTGTGGTGAGGACACTTCCTGTCCTCAGGCCCGCCCCTGTGGTGGGGACACTTCCTGTCCTCAGGCCCTCCCCTGTGGTGAGGACACTTCCTGTCCTCAGGCCCTCCCTGTGGTGGGGACACTTTCTGTCCTCAGGCCCGCCCCTGTGGTGGGGACACTTCCTGTCCTCAGGCCCTCTCGTGTGGTGGGGACACTTCCTGTCCTCAGGCCCGCCCCTGGGTGGGGACACTTCCTGTCCTCAGGCCTGCCCCTGTGGTGGGGACACTTTCTGTCCTCAGGCCCGCCCCTGTGGTGGGGACACTTCCTGTCCTCAGGCCCTCTCGTGTGGTGGGGACACTTCCTGTCCTCAGGCCCGCTCCTGTGGTGAGGACACTTCCTGTCCTCAGGCCCTCCCTGTGGTGGGGACACTTCCTGTCCTCAGGCCCGCTCCTGTGGTGGGGACACTTCCTGTCCTCAGGCCTGCCCCTGTGGTGGGGACACTTCCTGTCCTCAGGCCCTCCCTGTGGTGGGGACACTTTCTGTCCTCAGGCCCGCCCCTGTGGTGGGGACACTTCCTGTCCTCAGGCCCTCTCGTGTGGTGGGGACACTTCCTGTCCTCAGGCCCGCCCCTGTGGTGAGGACACTTCCTGTCCTCAGGCCCTCCCTGTGGTGGGGACACTTCCTGTCCTCAGGCCCGCCCCTGTGGTGGGGACACTTCCTGTCCTCAGGCCCTCCCTGTGGTGGGGACACTTCCTGTCCTCAGGCCCTCCCTGTGGTGGGGACACTTCCTGTCCTCAGGCCCTCCCCTGTGGTGGGGACACTTCCTGTCCTCAGGCCCTCCCCTGTGGTGGGGACACTTCCTATGCTCAGGGCCCAACCACTGGTCCACACTGGCAGTGTTATCAGCTCTGAGTCTGCTTCCCCATGAACCTGGCCAGGTCATCTCTAGGGCACACTGTGACCCTGGCACGGGTGGAGCTGTGCAGACAGCCTGAGCCAGGTGGGCAGCGCCATCCACACACAGCGCGTGCTCCCTCCCCAGTCCTCAGCTCTGTCCACACACAGCGCGTGCTCCCTCCCCAGTCCTCAGCTCCATCCACACACAGCGCGTGCTCCCTCCCCAGTCCTCAGCGCTGTCCACACACAGCGCGTGCTCCCTCCCCAGTCCTCAGCTCCATCCACACACAGCGCGTGCTCCCTCCCCAGTCCTCAGCGCCATCCACACACAGCGCGTGCTCCCTCCCCAGTCCTCAGCGCCATCCACACACAGCGCGTGCTCCCTCCCCAGTCCTCAGCTCCATCCACACACAGCGCGTGCTCCCTCCCCAGTCCTCAGCTCTGTCCACACACAGCGCGTGCTCCCTCCCCAGTCCTCAGCTCCGTCCACACACAGCGCGTGCTCCCTCCCCAGTCCTCAGCACCGTCCACACACAGCGCGTGCTCCCTCCCCAGTCCTCAGCTCTGTCCACACACAGCGCGTGCTCCCTCCCCAGTCCTCAGCGCTGTCCACACACAGCGCGTGCTCCCTCCCCAGTCCTCAGCTCCATCCACACACAGCGCGTGCTCCCTCCCCAGTCCTCAGCTCTGTCCACACACAGCGCGTGCTCCCTCCCCAGTCCTCAGCGCTGTCCACACACAGCGCGTGCTCCCTCCCCAGTCCTCAGCTCCATCCACACACAGCGCGTGCTCCCTCCCCAGTCCTCAGCTCCATCCACACACAGCGCGTGCTCCCTCCCCAGTCCTCAGCGCCGTCCACACACAGCGCGTGCTCCCTCCCCAGTCCTCAGCGCCATCCACAC
This sequence comes from Dipodomys merriami, assembly GCF_024711535.1. Classification (NCBI taxonomy): domain Eukaryota; kingdom Metazoa; phylum Chordata; class Mammalia; order Rodentia; family Heteromyidae; genus Dipodomys; species Dipodomys merriami. Next base: position 121,468,960 of record NW_027203381.1, read on the forward strand.
ACAGCGCGTGCTCCCTCCCCAGTCCTCAGCACCATCCACACACAGCGCGTGCTCCCTCCCCAGTCCTCAGCGCCGTCCACACACAGCGCGTGCTCCCTCCCCAGTCCTCAGCGCCATCCACACACAGCGCGTGCTCCCTCCCCAGTCCTCAGCTCTGTCCACACACAGCGCGTGCTCCCTCCCCAGTCCTCAGCTCTGTCCACACACAGCGCGTGCTCCCTCCCCAGTCCTCAGCGCTGTCCACACACAGCGCGTGCTCCCTCCCCAGTCCTCAGCTCTGTCCACACACAGCGCGTGCTCCCTCCCCAGTCCTCAGGGCTATCCACACACAGCGCGTGCTCCCTCCCCAGTCCTCAGCTCTATCCACACACAGCGCGTGCTCCCTCCCCAGTCCTCAGCTCTATCCACACACAGCGCGTGCTCCCTCCCCAGTCCTCAGCTCCATCCACACACAGCGCGTGCTCCCTCCCCAGTCCTCAGCTCTGTCCACACACAGCGCGTGCTCCCTCCCCAGTCCTCAGCTCTGTCCACACACAGCGCGTGCTCCCTCCCCAGTCCTCAGCGCTATCCACACACAGCGCGTGCTCCCTCCCCAGTCCTCAGCTCCGTCCACACACAGCGCGTGCTCCCTCCCCAGTCCTCAGCGCTGTCCACACACAGCGCGTGCTCCCTCCCCAGTCCTCAGCTCTGTCCACACACAGCGCGTGCTCCCTCCCCAGTCCTCAGCTCTGTCCACACACAGCGCGTGCTCCCTCCCCAGTCCTCAGCTCCATCCACACACAGCGCGTGCTCCCTCCCCAGTCCTCAGCGCCGTCCACACACAGCGCGTGCCCCCTCCCCAGTCCTCAGGGCGTGGCAGGATGCGTGGTGCTGTCTCCCACAGCACTAGCTGGCAGGAAGCAGTGGCACACGCAGCTCAGTAGGAACATGGGGGCAGTAGCCAGGACACTGGTGTGTCCAGGTGTGCTCAGAGAGGATGCTGAGATGGGCTGCCCTGCCTCGGGGAGGAGGAATCTTCTGGATCATTGACCAGTGGCCATGTGCTCCAAGGAGTTGTCCTCAGACTCTGCACACCCAGACCAGTGAGGGCATGGTGCAAAGCGAGGCTCGCGGCGCCTCCTGCCCCACAGCCGGCCCTGCCCTGCCCTGTGGGTGTGCGTGCCCGCCTCACCTGCAGACACCGCACTCCAGCGAGCCCTTGCCCCTGCAGAGCCCGCGGTCCTGCTTCTGGTCCCGACACTGGCACTGGCACTGCGGGAGGACCCGCACGGTCACCGTGTCTGTGAAGCCCAGGGCCCGGATGACAAACGACTGTTGCTGCAGGCAGGCGGTGGCCGTGACCTTCACCTGGAAGGTGATCTGTGGGGAGAGCAGGACACAGTGGGGAGGGGGAGGCAGGCCTCGCGCCGCAGGGCCATGTGGACGGCGGTCCAGGCGCCCCGTACCCTCCAGGGAGCTCCTGTGGATGGAGGTGTCCACGGGGCTGTATGGACAGAGGCGTGGGTGCCCTACGCCCTCCCTGTGTGGACAGAGGCGCCATGCTCTGCACACCCTGCAGCCACCCCCAGGCACTATCTCGAGCCGGCACACACTGGCTCACTGCTGGGATGGCTGCTGTGACCCTCCTGCTATTCCCATGGGACCCCTGCTCCCCTCCCTGTTGGTAGGGCCAAGTCCAGGGAGCACAGACAGGCCTTCCAGCGGCTGACATCACAGGCCACGTGGAAGCCGGGATTACTAGGCCAGGGTGGAGACCTGGGTTCCTGGGTCAGGATGGAGGCCAGGGCTCCCGGGCCAGGGTGGAGGCCCAGCTTACCGGGACATTGATCTGCACGCCATCACAGTCTCCTCTGGGCTGGCCAATGTGAGATGCCCCGTTACTGCAGAAGGAGTCGTAGGTGACCCTCAGGGTGTCGGGGAGGGGGCTGTGGTCCAGGAAGACGCGGGAAGACAGTTTCTGCAGGCAGAGCGGCCAGGCTTAGGGGTGAGAGCTCTCGGAACACCGCATACTTCCGAGAGATTTCTAGGGCAGCTGGGGACCCACTGGTGCCGGGCCCTGAGTGGAGCCTGGCTCACTCCCACAGGTACCAGGACCCCGGTCCTGGGAGCAGCACAGCTCTGGGGGCAGCAGCAGGGTGGGCCAGGAGCCTGGGAGGAGGAAGAGGAGGGGGAGGAGGGGGAGGAGGAGGGGGAGGAGGAAGGGGAGGAGGAGGGGGAGGAGGAGGGGGAGGAGGAGGAGGAGGAGAGACCCTGCAGGGCTCATGTAGGACAATGTAGGGAGGCTGGCAAAAAGGGGTACCCCACCCCATGGGCATCTTTGCAGGAATTCCGGGGCCTCCCCCATAGGGAAAACATCTACCCTCCTTCTCCAGAGTGATCAGTGGGCGGAGCCCCGAGGGAGGAGGGGGGGGGGAGACTGGGTGGCACCCCCATACCATCGATGGGGTTTTGTGTGAGTGGCCACCAGGCTGAGGGGTCCAATGAGACAGGGCTCCCCCCTCCCCATCCTTCTGCTGGCCAGCAGGGGGGCAGGGGGGCTGCCTTCTGGGGCCCAGCCCAGCCCCCCGCACCGCGCCCTCCAGCGACTCACATTATAGGCGTTTTTGATGAGCTGCACCACATTGCTGGAGTCGTCAGACAGCTCCCCGACAGCTGACTTGGGGATGATCTCGGTGAGTTTCTGTCGGTGAGAGGGACAGGTGGGTGCAGCTAGCACCGGCCCCCCTGGGTGGGGGCTTGTCATGTCCAGGGGCCTCTGGTGCCTGTGCGGAGGCTCGGCCATCCTCAGGTGAGACCACCACTGCGGAGCACGTGGTCACTGGCGGGATTTCAACAACCGGCTCTCAGGAACGAAGCAGCCCGGGTGTTTGGTAAGAATGCTCCCGGGGTCACTGCTGAACTGGCCATGTCCCTAATTGGGACCCTTGCCTGGTTCACCAGGGGACAGCATTTCCACCACACCAGTGTGGTGGGCAGAAATAACCCAAGGGGTACAGTTATCCATAAAATGAGGCAAAATCTCTGGGAAGTGGTGAGTCCTGTGCGTTTCAAGGGCTTGAGTGACAGTTTTAACAGTGACCGTGCTGTATTACTCCTGCAATGGTCAGCCATAGCAGACAGCCATGCTGCCCAGAAGTGCCCCCAGGGGTAGACTGGCCAGAGAGCCCCCCATTACAGACAAGCCAGCCCCTCCCACACCCGCCTTGTCTGTGTGTCTCATGAAAAGAAACACTTCCCCTCTAAGGACACAGGACTTGTGGCAAGGCTGCTTCCGGCCAACGGTGACTCCAAAGAATGGAGTCCAGTCCCCTCTAAGGAGTCACGAGGGAGGCCACCACAGCCTGGTTGTCACCTCCTCCAGGCTCAGTGTGAGAGGCAGCCCTAGCTCTGGGAAGCTTCTGCCTGTGGAACCTGCTCTCTGCCCAGGCCAGTAGCTGTGGACAGCGTGACCGTACTGTCCAGGCTGCTCCCTGCTGCCTTGGCCAATTCCCAGCAACAGAAATGCACGACAGCCTGTGGCCCCGGGGAGGGAGCGGCCTGGGGGACTGGCCATGGCTCCTGCGGCAGCAGCCAAGATCAGGACCTGCTGTGACACCTGAGGAGGGACGCCACGGCCTCACCACAGAGGACGGTGTGGGGGCCGCCATGTCCTGACTGCTGGGAAGTCCCTCCTCCTATTCCGTCCTGTCCATCAGCCCTGGGCCGAGCTGACCCGCTGTGCTGGCTGCGTGGCCAGCTCTCACCGCTCACCCAGACACCTGCCCTCCTCCTCTGCCTCTGAGGCTCCTGCCCTTCTCTGGATCCCAGGATCCGGCCGCAGGAATGCTGGCCTTCCTTCCGGCCCTGTGCACAGCAAGGCTATGATGGCTATCCTGGATATGAACCTGACTTCCCGGTCTGAGGCTCAGCGATGCCCATTCCACAGAGGCAATCACCCGGCACTCTGCATGCCCTCCCCAGCCTGAGCTCAGCCTCTCAGTCCGAAGCCGCAGGAGCCATGCCCGGGGCCATCCATGCACAGGAGAGAGAGGTGGATTGGGGCTTTGCGCTTCGCATTGACGAAGATGGTAGTAACAACAGAAGCAGGCAGTGTCTACGTGAGAATTCAGCATGGACAGCCACTCTTGGCAGTCACTGAGCACACTGGCGCAGGGACACTGGGACCGCCTCCCCGGCGGCAGCGCTGCTCCTTACAGAGGCAGGAAAAGGAGGCCTGCTGAGGACTGGCCCAGGTAGTTTGGCTGCAATAGAGCAGGGGTCTGGGATTTCTGTCCAGGACCCCGCTGGCGCTGAAGAACCTGACACAGATCTATAAACAATCACGACCACACCGTCCCTTGTCCAACATATACACCTCATTCTACCTCACTCGCCTCTCAGGCCACCGCCACTGGAGGAGGCTTCTTAGGGGAGAAGGCACAGAATCTCCCCCTTTCTGCAAACCCCTGTTGCACTGTGAGTCCACGGGCACGGGCTATCCGCATCTTACACCTTCCCAAGGACGATGAACCCCGGCAGAGACCACTTCAGAGCTCAGCAGTGCGACGGGGCGGGCAGGCACAGGATGGGGGGGGTGAGCTTATCATCTAGATGGGCTGGAGGCCAAGGTCAACTTCAAAGGTAGCTGGCCACATCGGCATGGCTGGACCTTGATGTTCCAGCATGTGACTGCGGAAGCACGGCTCCACGCCGGGCTCCACGCACGCACGGCTCCACACACGCACAGCTCCACACCAGGCTCCATGCCGGGCTCCACACACCGCGCCCAGAGCCGTCCATGCTCCTCGGGAGACAGCTGCAAGTTTGTGCCTAGTCTCTGGACTCCACCACAAACTGTTCTTTCCTCTTTGCTGCTTTTAATCTGAATCCCACACTAATAAATGTACCTGTGAATCTATGGTTTTGTTGGGTCCTGTGGCATGACCAGTGAACCACCGGACAGGAGAGGGTCAAGAAGCCCTGACCACACCGGAGCTCCCTGAGTGCATCAGTGTGTCTCCTGGGAACGTTGCCCAGTGGCTATCTTACCAATCCAGGCGCATGCGCCACCAGCAGCAGCAGCAGCACTGTGGGACAAGGCACTGGGCAGCGCTTGGCACAGCCCAAGTCTGCCCAGCTGCTCTGACAGAGACAGGGTGGTGAGGGCTATGGGAAGTCACTACAGACACAGGAAACGTCCCTCCTGCTGCTGCTGCTTATGTCCTGACACCACTGGACCCAGTCACTTCCCTCTTCAAAGGCACGTGGACAGAGGCAGAACCCTTGCCATATGGGCTGGGAACGGTGGGGCACCCCTCAGCAAGCAGCAGACGCTGCCTGCGTCCCGAGGCCTGGGCTCATCCCGAGGCCTGGGCGCCCACATCAGCAGAGTTGAGATCAGCGCCAGAGTGGGGAGCTTGGGGAAATCAGATCCAGCTCCAACTGTGCGCTCCTTCTTTCCTTCCTTCCTTTCTTTTTTCCTTCCTTTCTTTCTTTCTTTTCTGTTGGTCGTGGGGCTTGAACTCTGGGCCTGGGCGCTATCCCTCAGCTCTTCAACTCAAGATGAGCTCTCTACCTCTTGAGCCACAGTGCTACTTCCAGTTTTCTAGTGGTTTATTGGAGATAAGAGTCTCATGGACTTTCCTGCCTGGGCTAGCTTTGAACTTCGATCCTCAGATCTCAGCCTCCTGAGTAGCTAGGATGACAGGCGTGAGCCACCAGCGCCCGGCTCCAACTGCACTGTCTAAACCCAAAACATAGCGTACAGATGAGGGCTGCGTCCTTCCCCAGGCAAGATGTCTGGCTGCTTCAAAGCAAAGTGACAGGTGGTCTCAGAGCGATGCCCTCCACAGTTGGTCATGTCTCAGCTCCCGCCTTCCAGGGTCTTTAGGGGACACTTGCTCCAACCAACCATGGGAAGAAGAGGCGTTAGTGGTAGGCCCTGCCCAGGCCTCCCCCGGGTGGCTACAGAAGGACCAGGCTCTGGTCACCCAGCTAGATCCCCTATATGAAATCCACCCCACTGTGCCCCGGATGTGTGGGCTCCTTCGCAATGTCTGACTCTGTGTGAAATGTCGCCATTCAAATGCATATGAGCAGAAAACAAGGAAGTTCCCCCAAATTAACAAATCAGATCTGCAGAATTGCCACATTCCAGTAAAAAAAAAAAAAAAAAAAAAAAACAGGAACACCACCAGCAAGACCTATGCCATGATTATTACAGAACTTCACGTCAGGAGAAACACTTGCTGGACGCCACACATGAACACCATGTCACAAAGAGCTCCCCACGCCTCCCAAACCACCATCCCACCCACAACAGCGTGGCCAAGGCCAGGGGGCCACACACCAGCACAGGAAGCAGAATGAGGCGACGCCCCAGCAGGCTGGGTTTTGTCATCCCACAGTGACGTGGTCCGCCCTCCCCCACCTACCCCACATTGCCCAAGACCCCACCCCACTCACCTCATAGGTTTTTACCATCCTCTTGGTCACTGCAAAGATGGGCTGGATGTTGTTTTCTGCCAGTTTGTGTGCCAGCTGGCCCACCGATGGGTAGTCCTGGAGAGACACCTGTCAGATGGTGCCTGGGGCAGAGAGCAAGCCTTCCAGGTCACCTTGTTTAAGAAAGCCAGTGTCCAAGACCCCTGCACCAGCTGCTGGCAATTCAGGCCTGCCCATCTGGTATTATGGTGGCCTCTTCTCTGAATAAGGTTTGTAAGTTGTGCAGGAAACTGGCTCCATCAAAACACAGTTACAATTTTCTTTTTTTTGGGGGGGGGTCCGGTTGTGGGGCCTGAACTCTGGGCCTGGGCGCTGTCCCTCAGCTCTTCAGCTCAAGGCTAGTGCTCTGGCACTTGAGCCATAGCGCCACTTCCGGCTTTTTTCTTTTTGCTTATGTGGTGCTGAGGAATCGATCCCAGGGGCTCAGGCATGCAAGGCAAGCACTCTACCACTGAGCCACCTTCCCAGCCCACAGTTACAATTTTCTGTATCGACACTTGATATAGAATGGAGCATGAATAACCACTCTTGATTTAAAGCCAGCTAAAGTGAGAGCTCTGTGTGTGTGTGTGCGCGTGCGCGCGCACACGCATGCGTGCTTGCATGCATGCATGCACTATCCTAGGGCTTGAACTCAGGGCCTGGGCGCTGTCCCTTTACTTTTTGCACAAGCCTAGTACCCTAACACTTGAGCCACAGCTCTTGGTAGTTCATTGCAGATAAGAGTCTCACAGACTTTCCTGCCTGGGCTGGCCTTAAACCACAATCTTCAGATCTCAGCCTCCTGAGTAGCTAGGATTACAAGTGTGAGGCACAGACATACAGGCTTGAGAGCAGCGTTTTGATGGTCCCGTGCTGGGGATATGGGGCATACATCTGGTCTCCCCAGGGTAGCACTCTGATACTACCCTGGCCAAAGTGATGTCTACATCTCTGGGAGACGCTCAAGAGGCAGAGCCTCTTGGATATCAGGTGCCACACTCTCTGTCTATGTCTTGGATCCCCAGTTCTCCCCTCAACACTGCTCAGCTGCGGGATGCTGGTGGGGAGCCCGAGTTGTAGCAGCTTTGCAATCCTTCGGGGGAGTGAGAGGGTGTCCAGGGATGGCCTCAGCCCTGGCCCGTCTCCTCTAGTGAGGGCTGGATGGAGTCCAGGAGGACTGTGGGCGAAGGTTCCTGTACCGATGTTACAGGCCCCGGGACAGGAGCTGGGGCAGCCTGAGGGGGAGGCTGCGAAGGCAGGATCCCTGCATGAAGTCCAGGGCCAGAGACGCCTCAGCCACCCACTGTCCTCTCCTAGCCTGCCACTAGGTCCCCAGGACCTCACTGGGCACACTCAGGGCTTCTGGAAGTTTCTTAGGTTGGAAGGAGGTGTCCAGGCTCTGACAAGGTGACCCGAACAAGACCGTGTGCAGAGGCTGCTCTCCCCGCTGCCCCCCTGCTTCTCCCCAGTGGTCCCTAAGAGCCCCAGGGGCTCCTAACCCACCCCAGGGACCCTCGAGGTGGGGGCCAGGAGGGCACTCACGAATTCATTGCTTCTTTTGTACATGTTGTTCTCCAGGTGGCAGCGGCCGTCATTAGGGGTCAAGATGGCGCCCAGCTTCCCGTCGCCCGCAAAGTGGAAGCCATCATCTGTGGCATACACCAGCAGCCGCGTGACATTGCGCCAGCCAATTTCCTCCTGGAGGAAGAAGGTCGGGTGTTGCCAGCCTTGGCTTCCCACCGGACCCTCTGGTAGCTGGGCCGGGCAGCAGTGGCCCCTCCTGCGTTCTCACAGCTAGGAGAACAGGAAGAAAGGGACAGGCCAGAGCAGGCAACGTGCCCAAGCTGACGCCCCCAGGCCTGCTCCGTGGGAGGTAGGGGCTGGAACATAGGTCACAGTCTAAAAGAAAGCCTGGATTAGCCACCTGATTAGCCAGAAACAGATCCCAAAAGAGAAGAAACATACACAGAAACATCCATTACAGTATAGAAACATCACCACAGTTGACAACCATCCACCACAGTGTAGAAACATCCACCAGTGTGGAAAACTCCAAGTGAAAGGAAGAGCCCGAGGGATGTCCACAGGAGTGGCTGGTGTGTCCCTGGCGGGGCCCATGTGCACGATGTAGGTCTCACACACATTCATGACCTCACAGCATGGAAGGCTCATCTAGAACGTGCACGAGCACCAAGTGCCCCAGACCCCAGCGTGGCTGCACTAGGCTGTGCATGTCAGGACACCATAGTCACATCAACGTTAGTTACAGAGACAGCCTGCAACAGGTATGGACAGGACATGAGTGAGTAGACAGGACGTCGCAAGGACATGGGACATGGTGAGGACATGGGACATGGATGAGGACACGGGACATGGTGAGGACATGGGACGTGGTGAGGACATGGGACGTGGGTGAGGACACGCGACATGGTTAGGACATGGGACATGGTGAGGACATGGGACGTGGGTGAGGACATGGGACATGGTGAGGACACGGGACATGGGTGAGGACACAGGACGTGGGTGAGGACATGGGACATGGGTGAGGACACGGGATGTGGGTGAGGACACAGGACATGGGTGAGGACACGGGACATGGTGAGGACACGGGACATGGTGAGGACACGGGATGTGGGTAAGGACATGGGACGTGGTGAGGACACAGGATGTGGTGAGGACACGGGACGTGGGTGAGGACACGGGACATGGTGAGGACACGGGACATGGTGAGGACACGGGACATGGTGAGGACACGGGACGTGGTGAGGACATGGGACGTGGTGAGGACACAGGATGTGGGTTAGGACACGGGACATGGTGAGGACACGGGACATGGTGAGGACACAGGATGTGGGTGAGGACACGGGACATGGTGAGGACACAGGATGTGGGTGAGGACACGGGACATGGTGAGGACACGGGACATGGTGAGGACACGGGACATGGTGAGGACATGGGACATGGGTGAGGACACGGGACGTGGTGAGGACACGGGACATGGGTGAGGACACGGGACATGGTGAGGACACGGGACATGGTGAGGACACGGGACATGGTGAGGACACGGGACATGGTGAGGACATGGGATGTGGGTGAGGACACAGGACATGGTGAGGACACGGGACATGGTGAGGACACGGGACATGGGTGAGGACACGGGACGTGGGTGAGGACACGGGACATGGTGAGGACACAGCTTGGCAGAGCCCTCTTGGCTGGTGAGGAAGGAGAGAAATCAGCTTTGGCTCCCAAGGACCTTTTGTAGAAGACGTTAGACTTCAGAAGAGCATAGGGGTCACCAGTTAGCCATGAAACCCTGCGCCTCATGTCCCTGGCTCTGCGGCCTGGAGGCTGGGGGAGGGCGGCAGCCCAAGGCAGGTGCTGTCCTCTTGAGGCCCCACTAGCAGGTAAGGTCAGGACCCAGCAGGCAGGGCCAGTCCGAGCCCACCGGCCTGTGGTGCCAGGGCCCGAGGCCCGCAGCCCCTGGTGGGCCCGCAGGACCCAGGCAGGCCGGGCACTCACCGGGCAGGCGGCCACTTGCATCATGGCATCCAGCCCACCCTCGGGGGCATCCAGGTTTCCAGAAATCAGCTGCTTCCCAACCTCCGTCTGGAACTGGTTGGAGTTGTCGGTGAGCTTCAGCACGTGCCGGAAGGCAAACGGGGCCTGGCACCCCTTCTCCTTGTTGGGACACGGGTTCTTCAGCTTCTCAGGGTGTGTGTTGACAAACGGCAGCACTGTCTTATCCACGAAGGACCCAAAGCCTGAGGACACATGGCACTGGCTGAGGAGGACAGGGAACAGGAGGGGATACAGGCAAGCAGCCAGCCTTGAGGGAGTGTGACCTTGTTATCATCGGAGGACAAGGGAGAAAGCACACCAGGGCCCCGAGGAACATGTGTGTGCACATGTGCAAGTCATGCACACCTCTGAGCATGAGTGTGTGCGTGTAATGTGAGTATAGGTGTGGCATATCAATGTACGCACATGAATCCAGATACATGGTCTACACATGTGAGTGTGAGTGTGTGCACATGTATGTCTGTACATATGGGCATAGGTGTGTGAACTCTACACACATGTTCCTGGGTATGCACGAGGGACTGATTGTGACCATGTACCTGGGTGGACATGAATGTGTGACACGTGTGCATGCACTCATACCTCTGAACATGTGATCATAGCCACATGTGCACACACGTGTGCCCAGAATGCAGTCAGCTACATGTGACTGTGAGAACACTGCATGCACACACCCACAGGTGAGATTGTGAACCACAAGGTCCAATATGTGTGTATGCCTCGCTGCACACAGAGAATGAGGCAGAGCATATCAGAAACAAGAAGAGAAATAGGGCTAAATGATGCGCACTTGAGGGGGTTCAGGGACCAGGTCTGGCCTAGTGGAGATGCAGGCCCCTCCCCGGCCCCACGGCCACCCCAGAGGATGCTGGTCTGAGCTCCTCTGTGTGTTGGAGGTGTGTGGAGTGCAAACTGCCCAGGGCGGTGGGGGTGGGGTGGGGCGGATGGGGACAGGGACAGAGCTGAGCCAGCCACGGCAGTGGGGTCTCACCCACGCGGCCAGACTTGGTGATCTCATTCAGCGCACGCAGCAGGTCACCCCCCAGCTTCTTGACGTTGATGAGATCGTCCAGCATGGAGTAGGAGAGGTCCATGAGGTAGTACAGGTCGATGGGGTAGCCCTCCGCCCGCCGGAAAGTCACGTTGAATGCAGCCTCCTGACCTGTGGTGAGATGGGCTCAGGAAGCACACCCACACTCCCCACGCGTGTTCCAGGCCTGGGAGCACACTCCCCACACGCGTTCCAGACCTGGGAGCACGCTCCCCACAGACGTTCCAGACCTGGGAGCACGCTCCCCACGCGCATTCCAGACCTGGAGCACGCTCCCCACAGGCGTTCCAGACCTGGGAGCACGCTCCCCACAGGCGTTCCAGACCTGGGAGCACGCTCCCCACAGACGTTCCAGACCTGGGAGCACGCTCCCCACGCGTGTTCCAGACCTGGGAGCACACTCCCCACCCGCGTTCCAGACCTAGGAGCACACTCCCCACAGGCGTTCCAGACCTGGGAGCACACTCCCCACAGGCGTTCCAGACCTGGGAGCACGCTCCCCACAGGCGTTCCAGACCTGGGAGCACGCTCCCCACGTGCGTTCCAGACCTGGGAGCACACTCCCCACGCGCATTCCAGACCTGGGAGCACACTCCCCACGTGCGTTCCAGACCTGGGAGCACACTCCCCACAGACGTTCCAGACCTGGGAGCACACTCCCCACCCGCGTTCCAGACCTGGGAGCAGGCTCCCCACCCGCGTTCCAGACCTGGGAGCACGCTCCCCACAGGCGTTCCAGACCTGGGAGCACGCTCCCCACAGACGTTCCAGACCTGGGAGCACACTCCCCACAGACGTTCCAGACCTGGGAGCACGCTCCCCACGCGTGTTCCAGACCTGGGAGCACGCTCCCCACGCGCATTCCAGACCTGGGAGCACGCTCCCCACCCGCGTTCCAGACCTAGGAGCACACTCCCCACCCGCGTTCCAGACCTGGGAGCACGCTCCCCACCCGCGTTCCAGACCTGGGAGCACGCTCCCCACAGACGTTCCAGACCTGGGAACACGCTCCCCACGCGCATTCCAGACCTGGGAGCACGCTCCCCACAGGCGTTCCAGACCTGGGAACACGCTCCCCACGCGCATTCCAGACCTGGGAGCACGCTCCCCACAGACGTTCCAGACCTGGGAGCACGCTCCCCACGCGCATTCCAGACCTGGGAGCACGTTCCCCACGCGTGTTCCAGACCTGGGAGCACGTTCCCCACAGGCGTTCCAGACCTGGGAGCACGCTCCCCACAGGCGTTCCAGACCTGGGAGCACGCTCCCCACGCGTGTTCCAGACCTGGGAGCACACTCCCCACCCGCGTTCCAGACCTAGGAGCACACTCCCCACAGGCGTTCCAGACCTGGGAGCACGCTCCCCACAGGCGTTCCAGACCTGGGAGCACACTCCCCACAGACGTTCCAGACCTGGGAGCACACTCCCCACAGACGTTCCAGACCTGGGAGCACACTCCCCACCCGCGTTCCAGACCTGGGAGCAGGCTCCCCACCCGCGTTCCAGACCTGGGAGCACGCTCCCCACAGGCGTTCCAGACCTGGGAGCACGCTCCCCACAGACGTTCCAGACCTGGGAGCACACTCCCCACAGACGTTCCAGACCTGGGAGCACGCTCCCCACGCGTGTTCCAGACCTGGGAGCACGCTCCCCACGCGCATTCCAGACCTGGGAGCACGCTCCCCACCTGCGTTCCAGACCTAGGAGCACACTCCCCACCCGCGTTCCAGACCTGGGAGCACGCTCCCCACCCGCGTTCCAGACCTGGGAGCACGCTCCCCACAGACGTTCCAGACCTGGGAACACGCTCCCCACGCGCATTCCAGACCTGGGAGCACGCTCCCCACGCGTGTTCCAGACCTGGGAGCACGCTCCCCACGCGCATTCCAGACCTGGGAGCACGCTCCCCACGCGTGTTCCAGACCTGGGAGCACGTTCCCCACAGGCGTTCCAGACCTGGGAGCACGCTCCCCACAGGCGTTCCAGACCTGGAGCACGCTCCCCACAGGCGTTCCAGACCTGGGAGCACGCTCCCCACAGGCGTTCCAGACCTGGGAGCACGCTCCCCACAGGCGTTCCAGACCTGGGAGCACGCTCCCCGCGCGCGTTCCAGACCTGCGAGCACGCTCCCCACAGGCGTTCCAGACCTGGGAGCACGCTCCCCACAGGCGTTCCAGACCTGGGAGCACGCTCCCCACAGGCGTTCCAGACCTGCGAGCACGCTCCCCACAGGCGTTCCAGACCTGGGAGCACGCTCCCCACCCGCGTTCCAGACCTGGGAGCACGCTCCCCACGCGCGTTCCAGACCTGGGAGCACACTCCCCACACACGTTCCAGACCTGGGACACACTCCCCACACAGTTCCAGGGACCCCGGGTCACGCTCCCCACACATGTTCTAGGCACCCATGAGCACTTGGCACTGGCTGCACTGCACTCCTCACAGCCTCCAACTCCTTACTGACTCCCTCTTCACCCCAGCGGGTCAGAGGCTGGGACTGGGGGCGGTGTGGCAGGTGTGAAGTCAGCTCACTCCAAGTATAAAGGCGCCATTTGTTGCGGACTGTTTGCATTCTCCCTCTCCCCAAATTTACCCTGGAGGTGGAGGCGTGGAAGGTGGGGCCTCTGTGAGTGCGTAGGGTGCGAGGTGGTGTCCCCAAGGCCTGTGGCATGGGGAGCTGCCTCTCTATCCCACAAGTGTGGCCGTGCCGTGCCTGACTCAGTTTCCTTGCTGAGAAATGGTGTCTGCGCTGACGCCCCGGTGCTGCCCTCAGAGGTCGACGGGAACTCGTGAGGTCACAAGCAGAGGGGCCTGTGCCAGTTCACAGGCAGGAGGGGCAGGCTCTGTCTCCAGCTGGCCCCAGGACGTCTGTCCCTGCATGCGCTGGCCCTGGGGCTCCTCCCTGGGCCCGCGCCTCACGCCTTGCCTGCTGTCGGCTCTCCGGATGTCCTTGTTTGCCGACTTTGACCTGTGTCTACAGCCAAGCTCCGGCCTGGGCTTCCAGAGCCCTCCGACACGGCTTCCTCGCCCACCCGCTGTCCTCTCCCTGCAGCCACCCTGGCCTTCCCACGTGGCAGCGTGCAGGGATGAGGCTGTCCTCACCAACCTCAAATGGCCCAGCAGCACTGGGTAATGAGAGCAGAGCCTTCCGCTCTCCCCTCTCCCCGCCACTCCCCTCCCCAGCCCCGCCTAAGCAGCACCAGGGCTGTGCTCTGAAACAGAGGTTGTGGTCTCAGGGCTGCTGGCCAATCCTGGTTCCCCAGATTCTTGGCTGCAGGACGTATCACAGCTCTTATCTGAAGTTCTGCCAAGAGTGCACTGGCCTTCTGAGGGTGGACGAGAACAGTGTTTTCCCAACAGCATGTTCTTTGTGCTAAATAACACCTCAAAACAGAGGCCAGACCCTCAGCCACAGACAGGACACTGGGGGACACTTGCCTGGGGCACAGAGAGAGGAAGGGGCATGGTGGAGGTCAGAGTTAGGTCATGAGGTCCCCACAGCCCTCAGGCCTTCCCTGGCCCACCTAGCTGTCCATCCTGGACACATGCCCAGGTGGTCAGCCCTGGCCGCCAAAGTGAGCTAAGTTCACCACACAGGTGTCACGCCTACCTGGCCGCAGGTGAAGGGTCACGTGCTGTGGGGACAGCTGTGTGCTGCCCCTCTGCAGGTCTTTCTGGGGCATGGCGAAGCTCCTGGGGTCTAGGATGTTGTCTGCCTCACAGCCCTTCTTCTGCAGCTGCTCCCGGGTGTCACAGCGGGTGGAGTCAGGCTCCCCTTGGTCTGTGAAGTTCTGCGGGTGGGGGGCGGCTGACTCAGGGGAGGCTGTAGGACCAGCTGTACCCTTGTCTATGCTCAGACTTGGGGAGAGAACCCCCTGGGGGGGTACAGTGGCCAGGGAAGACCCCAGCCTCCCAGACAGCTTCCCCGGGAGCCCAGGCAGACCGGAGTCAGACCACAGGCCCTCCTCCCACCCCTGGCCACTGTGCCAGGCAGCTGGAGGGGCTCCGGCCCATGGGCTGATCCTTGAGGGCAGCCTGGGAGACCCAGCAGTTCAGGGCAGCCTCGTCACCAGCACTGTCCCGTGGCAGGGCCTGTGTCCTGGGAGCTGCCCACCAAGGGGACATGTGCTCATTCTCTCCAGCAGTGTGACCGCCCTGGGACCCCCAGGAACCCTGGGACAGGAGACGACCAGAACTCAGGGCCAAGCGTCTTACCAGCTTCTGGCACCAGGCACAGCCAGGCCCCAGCTGGATACAATCCTGGCAGGAGTTGACCTTGTACTTGGTGCATTCCTGGGACAGGGCTGAGGAGACAGGCTGGGTGAGTGGCTCCTGCCCTCCATGACCACCCTCAAGGGCAAGAAGGGGGAGGAGTGGGAGCAGGCACAGGAGGAGGAAGGAGGAGGCAAAGAGGGGAAGAGAATCAGAGGAGAAGGGGAGGAGGAGAAGGGGGGGGCAAAGAAAGGAAGAGAATCAGAGGAGAAGGGGAGGAGGAGGAGAGGAGGAGGGGAAGAGGAGCAGGAGGAGCAAGAAGCAGAGAGGGGAAGAAAAAAGGAGAAGAGGAGGAGGAACAAGAGGATGAGGAGAATGAAAAGGAGGAAGAAGAGGAGGAGGAGACTTATGAGAGAAGGAGGAAGGGGAGGGGGAGGAGAAAGAAGGGCAGTGAGAAGAGGAAGACAAGGGGGGGAGAAAGAAGGGGGAGGAAGAGGGAGGAGGAGGCCTGGGAAGGGACTTCAGGTCACTGCACACAGCTATGAGGGACATGCAGGACTAAGTACCCCCTGTTATGTCGGGGACAGAGGCCACATGGGGGACCTGCTCTGCAGGAATGGTCTTTTCTCAGCCCCCAGGGCTTCTACCAGGAAGATGGAAGTGCCCTGGAGTCCTGACCCGGGACCCACTCACGGGGCTGGTGCCCCACACACACACCTTGATCCTGACCCGGGACCCACCCACGGGGCTGGTGCCCCCCCACACCATGATCCTGACCCAGTACCCACCCACGGGGCTGGTGCCCCCACACACACCTTGGTCCTGACCAGGGACCCACCCACGGGGCTGGTGCCCCCCCCACACACCATGATCCTGACCCGGTACCCACCCACGGGGCTGGTGCCCCCCCCACACCATGATCCTGACCCAGTACCCACCCATGGAGCTGGTGCCCCCACACACACCTTGATCCTGACCCGGGACCCACCCACGGGGCTAGGGCCCCCCACACACCATGATCCTGACCCGGGACCCACCCACGGGGCTAGGGCCCCCCCACACCATGATCCTGACCCGGGACCCACCCACAGAGCTGGTGCCCCACACACACCTTGATCCTGACCCGGGACCCACCCACGGGGCTGATGCCCCCCCCCACACACTGAGGTCCTGACCCGGTACCCACCCACGGGGCTGGTGCCCCCCCCACACCATGTGATCCTGACCCGGGACCCACCCATGGAGCTGGTGCCCCCCCACACACCATGATCCTGACCCGGTACCCATCCACGGGGCTAGGGGCCCACACACACCAAAATCCTGACCTGGGTCCTGCCCACGGGGCTGGCTCCACAGAACTCACCAGATCCTAGGAGAAGCTGCCCCACCAGGAGGAGCAGGAGGCAACGGCAGCTGGGCGTGGCCTGTGGAGGGGGAGGACGGTGACTGCGGGCCTGCACTTGCACTAGCACAGAGTGTGAGACCCGGTGCAACCCACACAGCCTGCCACTCTGAGTCCCAGTGCTGGGGACTGTCCAGAGAGAGCAGGGCCGCAGGGGCCAGGAATGTCCTGAAGGGACACACGCACATGCGTGTACACAGGTGCACCACGCACACATGTACAGATATGCATACCTGGCTGTCATATGGATGCACATATACACGTGTAGACATGTGTGCAATGTACCATACACACATCACACAAATGTATGTAAACACATCTGCATGTACACATGTACCACACAGGCACACAACATACTCCAAACAAACCTGGCGTCCTACCTGAGTGGGCCAGGCAGAGCTTCTAGCACACCCTGTCAGTAGGTGAGCTTGGGCCTGGCACACAGGCGGGACTGGCCCTGGGCAAGTAGCAGGACTAGCACCAAGTAACTAAGATGGCCTCAGGACTAGATGTGTGGGAGCCCGGGCTGCACCTTCCCTGAAAGTGGAACTGTCTGGGTGCTGCCCTCCCTCCTCTAGAAGGGCTCAGAGCGGCCCAGAGTCAGCTCCTGGGTGCCTGGGGGCTCTGGGTGAGGTGAGGCAGCCTGACTGACCAGGGCAGGAGAACTTTGTAGCTGGCAGAGGCCTACTTAGCAATCAGGCAAGAAGATTCCTCTCTGCCAGAGCCTGTATCAGAAATGAAATCAGGCCCCTCCCCAAGCAAGGGCCCGTCCTCCCACGGGGTGGGCACTGAGCCCACGGGGTACCCTGTCTGCCCTGGAGTTGCCTCAGAGCTCAGAGCTGAGTGGACAGCCCCAGGCCAAGGGACCCCAACCCAGCACTGCCCATCCCGGGCACAACACCGGCCCTATGCTGTGGCCAAAGGGGCTTGGGTGCGTGGAGTCCACGGGTCCTACACGTGTGCCCTGGCTCTGCAGTGGGGGACCTCCACTGGGGTTCCGGGCGACAGAGGCCCTGAAAGGACCCTCAACCATGCCCTTTTCAGGTGTCTTGTCCCTCTCTGGAAAGATCACAGTCAGAGCCCAGAGCTGTCCAGACAGCCCTCAGTCCTTCCTGTTTGGCAATGCGGGAGGTGGTTTTGGTTGACCAGGACGGAGACCACCGCCGACTCCCTCACCTCCTCACCCCAGGACTCAAGCTCAGGTCGAGGTAGCGGTGGCTGCAGCAGAGCTCCCTGCTGCAATGCCAGAGGCCACCTTGGGTCTGCTGACCCCACAGGGGACATGGCCCTGTCCCCAGGACTCACACCCTGGCACACGGAGCCCACGACTGTTCTGAGCAGAGAGTGAGAGCCACCCTCCCACAACACCCTAAACCACGAATGTAGCAGACGAAGTCAACCACCAGCTCCGGGTAATAACCTGTACTTTGTGCTCTCTCCCACAGCCACAGACTGGGGTTCCTTCCACAGCCTCTAAACACACCTGCACAACCTGCATGTGAATGCTTCAGGTCCCCAAATAGGGACACTGGGGACCCGCCACAGCAGGAGGCAGAGCTGCTGTCCTGCGTGCCTATCCCCCGCAGAGGGCTCCATCACAAGATCAGCCCTCAGACCGCAGAGACAGATCTTGACCCCAGGAAGCAGGAGGCGGGCAGCGGTCTCCTGTTCTGCACTGCACTCTGCTTGGTCCTAGGAGTCTCTCCGGGCCGTCTCCTGCTGCCGAGGCCACACAGTGGCAGCTGTGGGAGCTGCCAGAGCGGATGGATGCAGGCCAAGCTCCTGGGGCTCGCCTCAGGCCTGTGACAGAGCCTTTGACAGAGACGGGAGAGGACCCCAGCCCAGTGGCCACCAGAGCTCTCCACCAGAGCCTTGATCTGACCTCTGACCTCCACCAGAGCCCTGATCTGACCCTCTGACCTCCACCAGAGCCCTGATCTGACCCTCTGATCTCCACCAGAGCACCTTGACCTGTCCTCTGACCTCCACCAGAGCGCCTTGATTTGACCCTCTGACTTCCACCAGAGCCTTGATCTGACCCTCTGCTCAGGAAGGGCTGGCGCCACCTCAGGAAGCAGTGACTGTCAAGCCCCTGTACTGCCCTGGACAAGGGTGCTTAGGGTGCCCACCACCCTCAATGCCCAAAAAAGACCCGTCTCTGAGAGAGAAGATCCGGAGTCCAGGTGCCGACACAAGTGGCATTTGAAGGAAACAGACTCGTGTCTTCAGAGCACCGGCTTCCCACGGTGATAGCGAGAAAGAGGGAGCGCCCAGCACGAAAACCATGAAACAGCAGGAGGGGCTGAGAGGCAGGTGTTGGATAAAAGCTTCCTGAGTCACTTCCTGCCACAGTTGTCACAAAGGTTTGCAAAACTCTGCACTCAGTTGACCTGAGAAACCCGAGGCCACGTGGGCCTTGATAACACTGAATCACGGAGTGACCCTGCCCTGCTCACAGCAAGCAGGGGAAATGGCACCGCAGAGGAGGAGGAGGAGGAGAAGGAGAAGCAAAATCCAATCTCCAAGGCCTGTCTCAGATAGAAAAAGCAAACGTGTATGACGCATGCAAAAGAGGACTCGGACTGAGCATCTCAGCCTCACACAGACAGAAAAGGACCGGGGCAGCTGGGTCTGGGGCAGAGCCCTTGGCAGACCCAAGGGGCAGGAACGACTCAGGAAAACTCCGAACCCCACACAAGCAAGCCTCCCCTCGTGTCTCAGGGACCGAAAGCTTCAAGGGCCACAGGTACTGACCAAAGGAACTAAATGCCTCCTTAAAGATTACTTTGGAGCTGGGCGCCAGTGGCTCACGCCTGTCATCCTAGCTACTCAGGAGGCTGAGATATGAGGATCGGTTCAAAGCCAGCCCGGGCAGGAAAGTCCGTGAAACTCTTATCTCCAATGAACTACCAGAAAACCGGAAGTGGTGCTCTGGCTCAAGTGGTACAGCACTTGCCTTGGGCTGAAGAGCTGAGGGATAGTGCCCAGGCCCAGAGTTCAAGCCCCATAGCTGACCAAACAACAACAACAACAAAATGGTAACTTCAGAACCACTTGGAGAAACACTCTCACGTCCATATGGAAATAAAATCTTCTGCACAGGCGTCCTGCACGGGAGGCGGCCCAGTGTGTGGGGAAGGATGCAGGGCCTCCAGCCCAGCAACAGTGCTTTCATTGTGCACAACAAAGAAAAATGAGTTGTATAAATGTAATTTTAGCAGATAAAGCCAACAAATAGAAGACTATGTTTCTCAGAGCAGGGAAATCCAAGTGTAAAACCTAAGGGGAAAACATCAAGAAAAAAGAATCTAAAAATGACATGTTTCAGCCAAGAACTGTAGCTTACACCTGCAATCCCAGCTACTGTCCATCTGAGGACAGCTAGAGCAAAGAATGTCAGTTTTCATCTAACCCAGCAAGCTGGGTGTGGTAGCATGTACCTAGCTACAGAAATGGCACAGGTAGGAAGACCAAAGTCCAGTACAGCCCTAGACAAAAATGTTATTAGAAAGAACAAAAACAAAAGGCCGGGACATGGCTTGAGTGGTACAGCACCTGCCTGTCAAGTGCAAGGTCCTGAGTTCAAACCCCAAGTATTGCCACAAAAAAAGGAAACATGTTATAGACAACGAAGTGAATAGAAGAAACTAATCTTGATATCTAAAGAGACCTTAGAGGTTAATAACAGAAGATAAATATATGAGAAAAGGCCGCTGTCGGAAAGATAATTCATGGAGCAGAAGCACATCTGGTTAGCCGTCTGCGCAGTCAGATCCAACCCTGCTCAGTCCCCATGCATCTGCCAGTCAGGAGGACTGTGGAAGGTCCAGGCCACCGCACTGAGGTCAGGGACAGCACTGGGCAGGACTTGGACAGAAGCAGGACTGGGCATCCCGGCCCTTTGCCCTGTGTGCTCTCTGTGGGCCATTCTTGCTCCCTGTTCTGCTAGGGGCCTGCTCTGAGATCTTCGGCTCACTGCCCAAACCACACAGCCAGGACAGAGCAGGGACTGGAGCGCCTGTCAGCCCAGCCCCAGGTTGTCTGTCACACCTCTGCCCAGCTGTCTAGGGAGTATGGACAGTCACGCCTACCGCTGGCCTCTGTTTCTCCCCTTGTCATAGAGAGCAGAGAACCCTGTGGAGGTAGATATCATTTCACTGTGACTGGGCCACAGGCATGGCCGGAATTCTGGCCATCACCACGCAGGTGTGTTTAGAGCAGGCCCGTGGACTCTGAACACAGCCTGTCTCGTGAAGTGTGGGGGACCACTTCCCGTCAGGCCAGGGACACGCCTCAAGTGGGCCCGAGACAAGACTGAGCGAGGGAGGACACGTGAGGAACTGAAGAACAGCACTGTGGGCAGAGGTGGGGGCGGAGCCTCGACTTCCGGCTGGGGTCCAGGAGGCAGCAGAGCTGCTGTGGGTTTCTTTGCTTGTTGCCACACACCCGTGGGTACCACCCTGCCTGCACCTCCTGTGGTTCCTCTCGCCTGGGCTGGTGCGGAAGCTAGGTCTCTTGGATCTCTGACTCGGTTCCTGTTGCCTTGACCCCCATGTGGGTGGGCAATCCAGCCCCCCCATCCCTCAGAGGAGGAGGCCTGGCCAGGGCAGAGGTCTGCTGAGGCCACACCAACTTTTCTCTGGAATCTGGCCTGGCCTCCATCCCTCCCCTCTCTGGGGCCTGCTTCTGCTCCAAGGGGCTGCTCTGACTGCTGGGGGCCCGGACGCCAGCCCTGGCCAGTGAAAAAGCAGGCTAGAGGGACCGTGCCCTAGCCTCACCGGCAAACGCGCCTCTAAGCCTGTGGTTTGTGGAGCTCCACTGCCCCCAAGTGCACAGTGTTGCTGGCCCGGGAGCTCCAGCTGTCCCTCCAAAGGAAGTGAGTTTACGCTCTGATTGATTTCAGAGACAGGTGGAGTCCACACAGCTGGCCGGCTCACCGTCCCTTTTCACGGCCAGGGAATGTGTCCCAGGGAGGCCAGAGGCCTCTTGTACTTGTCTCCCTGTGCTCCTCCAGTGAGCACACACCAGGCAGGGCAGTCCCCCTCCAAAGTTCTCTCCCCGGGCCCCCTGGCTGGACTACCACAGGCAGGTTGCTGGCTACTGCTTGGCTGAACAACCCAGGGGAGGGCGAGGGGGCAGAAGCCGGGTTTCCTTCCCCATCTGTGGTCCTCCACCAGGGAGGAGGCCTCGGTGCCTGACTGGGCAAGCCTGACCCCGGCACCTCCACCCGTGGGCTCCGTGGGCTGGGAGCAGAACCCCAGCTGCTGAGCTGAGCAGGGCTGCCCACCACACGGCCGGTGGCCTCAGGGACCCCGAGGCCATTCACCCGTGACCGTGGAGGGCTTCCTCGTTTGGTCAGATGTGCCGGCCCCTGGCAGGGAGGCTGGTGGCACGGGAGTCCCGGGCCGGCACTTGGAGCCGGTCCCTCGGTGACATGCCATCCCCAGCCGCCCCTCCACAAGGCAGCCGTGTGACTGGCCCCCAGCGTCCACGCGGCCGGCGTCGGCCCAGGGCCCGCACTCGCCCCGGCCTTGAGCCCCGGCCCGGCCCAGGGCCCGCACTCGCCCCGGCCTTGAGGCCCGGCCCAGGGCCCGCACTCGCCCCGGCCTCGAGGCCCGGCCCAGGGCCTGCACTCGCCCCGGCCTTGAGCCCCAGCCCGGCCCAGGGCCCGCACTCGCCCCGGCCTTGAGGCCCGGCCCGGCCCAGGGCCCGCACTCGCCCCACGCAGCACCACGAGGCCAGACCTCCGCGGCCCACTCGGTCTCCGAGGCGGCGGCCGGGGGGCGCCCAGGGCTGAGGCCCGGGCGGGAGCCGCGGCGACGCGGGACCTGACTCACCCCACGCAGCATCTCGGAGCTCGGGCGTCAGGCCGCGCTGGGTGGCGGGTGGCGGCGCCTGCTCCGGGCAGCAGGCTCCGCGGTCAAATCTGAAGACTCTGCGGTGGAAGCTTCCTGTTCAGTCAGCTCCTCAGAGGAAGTGGTGACAGGAGTGCTGCCGAGGCCCCACGGCCGGCTTGCCGAGGGCGGGGCCTGCCGCCGGGGAGGGCGGGGCCTGCCCCCGAGGGGTGGGGCCTGCCGCCAAGGGGTGGGGCCTGGCCGAGGGGAGGGACCTGTTGCAAGGGGGACTGCCTAGATGGGCGTGGCCTACCCCTGAAGGACGGGGTCTGCCACCAAGGAGGGTGGAGCCTGCTGCCGAGGAGGGTGGGCCTTGCCCCAAAGGGAGCGGCCTGTCGCAAAGGGGCGGGGTCTGGCCCAGATGGAAGGGGTGCCACCGAGGAGGGTGGGGTCTGCCGCCGAGGGGGCTGGGCCTGCCGCCGAGGGAGGGGCCTGCCCCACAGGCCGGCTCACGCGGCAGAGCAACCGAGTCCGGCAAGCGAGAGGCCCCGAGGTCACACCGGGCACGGGCCAAGGAAAGAAGGCACGAAGCCGAGGGGGTTGGGTGCATGGCCTCCTGAGCTCTGCTTAAGGCCGGCGGCCGGGCCTGCCACGGGGTCCAGCGAGCACGGGAAGAAAGGCGTCCGCGGTCGCTGGCCCTCCAAACAGAGGCCACCCATCATCGATCCTGACCGATGGGCAGGTGCCCACGGATGGGCAGCGGGCTCGGCTTCCCGGGGCGGCCCGGGACCCCGCGGGCGCCGCGCACAGCCGACCCCAGGGTGGCACCCGGGACGCAACCCCGGGGCTTAACAACGCAGGCAAAGTAGACGGAGGCCTGAGCACGGCCAGGGGGCAGGAAGCGCCGCGGCTGACCCGGGAGCCCAGGCGGCCTCAGCACAGCTGACCCGGAAGCCCAGGCGGCAGGAAGCGCCGCGGCTGACCCGGGAGCCCAGGCGGCAGGAAGCGCCGCGGCTGACCCGGGAGCCCAGGCGGCAGGAAGCGCCGCGGCTGACCCGGGAGCCCAGGCGGCAGGAAGCGCCGCGGCTGACCCGGGAGCCCAGGCGGCCTCAGCGCAGCTGACCCGGGAGCCCAGGCGGCAGGAAGCGCCGCGGCTGACCCGGGAGCCCAGGCGGCCTCAGCGCAGCTGACCCGGGAGCCCAGGCGGCAGGAAGCGCCGCGGCTGACCCGGGAGGCCAGGCGGCCTCAGCGCAGCTGACCCGGGAGCCCAGGCGGCAGGAAGCGCCGCGGCTGACCCGGGAGCCCAGGCGGCCTCAGCGCAGCTGACCCGGGAGCCCAGGCGGCAGGAAGCGCCGCGGCTGACCCGGGAGGCCAGGCGGCCTCAGCGCAGCTGACCCGGAAGCCCAGGCGGCAGGAAGCGCCGCGGCTGACCCTGGAGGCCAGGCGGGCTCCTTCGCAGCTGACCCGGGAGCCCAGGGGGCCTCCACCGCAGGCTGCCCATCAAGAGCCCTTCTCTGAGGACGCACAGTGGAGGCCCCTTGCTGCCGCCGGGGACCGGAGACCGAGGGGAGATGGCACAGCCACCCCTCTCTAGGGCCCATGCTCCTGGCCTTGCCTAGATGTGGCCAGGTGAGGCCGTCCGTTGGAATGTGGGCTTGGGCGGACAGGTGGGGCTGTCAGAACTGATAACAGAAAGCCCACAGGTAACCGTGAAATTGCACACCTGGCCCGGAGTTGATGTCATCCCCACCTGACCTTTGCCCTTCTGATGAATGACCCCAGTGTGAGTGTGTGTGCACACGTGCACGCACAGCCAGCGTGAACAAAGGTCAGGGATCCCTTGAAATCCAGACTTCATTCTGACACCAGCCCGGTTTGCATCACCAGCAATGAACTCCTTTATCCTCTCTGAAAAGTGCTCTTGATGTCTTCTGGTTGCACTGCTGCAACATGAACAGTGGCCCCTCCGACACCACCGGCCCAGGAGCACGTCAAAGGCTACCCACCGGCCTCTAGTGAAGCAGTCCTGATGAAATACAAACCAAGATGGCAGCCAACTGAAAATAATGGTCATCAGCTGTAAAAATAGTGGTCATTAACTGCCAGTTTATAAGAAAATGAACTGAGGAACGTTCCAAATGACCAAATAAGCAAACTCCAGGTGTGAGAAAACACAACTCAAATAACAAATTTTAAGATTTAAGGGGGCTGGAGAGCCAGGCTCTGGTGGTTCACACCTGTAATCCTAGCTACTCAGGGGAGGCTGAGATTTGAAGGATCAAAGTTCAAAGCCATACTGGGGAAAAAAAGTCCAGAGACTTTATTAATTTAACAGCAGAAAGCTGGGTTGGAGGTGTGGTTCAAGTGGTAGAGTGCTAGTGGAGAAAGCAAGCTGAACAAATGGGAGGCCCTGAGTTTTTTTTGTTTTGTTTTGTTTTTGGGTCCGGTCATGGGGTCTGAACTCTGGGCCTGGGCGCTGTCCCTCAGCTCTTCAGCTCAAGGCTAGCGCTCTACCACTTGAGCCACAGCGCCACTTCTGGCTTTTTTCTTTTTTGCTTATGTGTGCTGAGGAGTCAAACTCAGGGCCTCATGCATGCAAGGCAAGTGCTCTACCACTCAGCCACCTTCCCAGCCCCAGGCCCTGAGTTTTAAGACCCAGTACCAGCAAATTAAAGGAGGAGGTGTGAATGCAAAATGTCCAGCAGAGACCTGTAGATTCAAAGATTTAAGAGACATAAACAGTCACAAGGCATGGGCCACACATTTAAAACTGTTCATTTTTTAGGTGTTATGAACAGGAGCCCCATCTTTAGAGTTACATTTCAGCTTTTCTTCCATATATCAAGAGGTGAGGTTGGACCGGCGGTTACTGGTAAAACCATAGCCAAAGCAAGGCTGGTCATGACTGATGACTGTAAAAGACAGGGACCTGGCAGTTCAAAAACTGCTTCTCTTGCTGGGCACCAGTGGCTCACACCTGTAATCCTAGCTACATAGGAGGCTGTGAACTTGCAGTTCAAAGCCAGCCCTGGCAGAAAAGTCTGTGAGACTCTTATCTCCAATTAACCACTAGAAAACTGGAAGTGGCACTGTGGCTCAAGTGATAGATGCTCACCGTGAGCTGAAGAGCTGAGGGACAGCGCCCAGGCCCAAAGTTCAAGCCCCACAACCAACAATAACAACAACAAAAAATCCTTCTCTCTTCTTTAATGTCCATGTGAAATTTTCTATAGTAAAGATTAAAAAACAAGCTTTGTTCAGTGGGGAGAGGGTTTCAGTTTGCAGCATGGGGATAGACAGCACACACGCTCGCAGTAACTGAGACTGTACTCAATGCTTCTGAGCTTTATATCATGCAAATTTCATCACCACTGGGGGAAAAAACTTGAAAAAAGTGTGAAAGATGGTATCAGATAAACTGTTAAAATATCATCAAAGGCTTAAAAGAAGCAATGGAAAAAATATAATGTGTTAATAAACACTTCAACAGAAATAGTACCCAGGTACATAGGCCAAGGACAAAGGAAAAAGACCCCAGAAGCCAGAAGGTCCAGGCAAACCCGATAAGAAGGTCAAGGGAAGGATTGATGCAGGTTTGTACAATGTCCAAGACTCGCTTCTGGGCCAGGTGTGGGTGGAAATGACACCAAGAGCATATGCCCTGGGGTGCCCATCACACACTGGACCCGGAAAGACAGAAATGAGGGCATACCCGACTGCACCGCAAAAACGTTGAAAAGTGAGCTAGAACCAAAGTCCATAGGAGGCCATTCTAAATATAAACCTACAGCAGAAACTGCAAGATCAACGCCACACAGAGGATCTTAATAGGACTCGGAGTCTTACTGAACACTCTTCTAACCCATTGAAAGGAACTCCAGCAACAGCAACAAAGAAACTCAGAAAACAGGAACTCTAAAAACACAGCTGATTCTGTGAAAGAATTACAGATATTTAAAGCAGCTACTATGCACAGGCTCTGTGAAGCAAGGACAAATGCAAAAGTAAAATTCCCAGCAGAAAAAAAAAGAGAAATTCCTAGGAGAGACATAAAAAGCAATAACAATACTGAAAATTAAAAAATAGAGAGAGAAAGAAATACAATGTCACTGAATGGGCTTACTAGAATGAGGAGAGTTTGAGTACCAACAGCAATCACTCAATAGGAAGGATAGAAAAAGACTGATGAAAGGAAACTAGGAAGAGTGTTTCCCTGGAGACACAGATGTTCTAAAGAAATCCTAGGCAGAAGCAAAGCAATCACAGAGAAGAACTTGGAAAGTTAGGAATAAAGACAGTGGTAGAAATGATGAATTACTTGGGTAGATAGATGGCTTTTCTCCCTTCAGAGTGCTTACCATATAAGGCTGAAAGCAAAAAGGAGCACAGCCTGGTGGGCTCCCTGGGGCTCCCGGGGCTGAAACGTGCTATCACACAGTGGAGTCAGCAGGAACTTGAGTCACAAAGTTCTTCTGGGACTCAGGCTGTGTATTTCAGTGGTTGAACTGTTGCTTAGTTTGTGTGACACCCTGGGTTCAATTCCCAGCATTGGAAAAATAAAGGAAAAGGAACTGACAAGTTGAATGAAACCCCTTTGTACAGCTACTTGGAGGTAACTGAAAGTTGTTTTTGTTTTTGGTTTTTTTTTGGTTGGTTGTGGGGCTTGAACTCTGGGCCTGGGCGCTGTCCCTCAGCTCTTCAGCTCAAGGCGAGCGTTCTACCATTTGAGCCACAGCGCCACTTCCTTTTTTTTCTGGTGGTTAATTGGAGATAAGAGTTTCATGGACTTTCCTGCCTGGGCTGGCTTTGTACCACGATCCTCAGATCTCAGCCTCCTGAGTAGCTAGGATGACAGGCGTGAGCCATGGGTGCCCGGCTGAAAGTATTTTTTTAAAGAAAAATTTCTTGGGGTTGGAGCTGTTGTCCTGGTGATCCAGCACCAGTCAATGAGTGAGCGTATCAGATACTGAGGTTGAGTCCCGGTCTTAGACAAAAAAAAAGTTTCTCTACATCTCATCTATGTGGGAAAATACTCATCTTCAATAGACAATGGAGTACCTAACATGGCATGTACACCAGAATCTATGGAGCAGCCACCAGAGGCCCACGTGGCCATGCAGCAGAGCCACAGAGTGCATTGAAATTCCACATGACGGATATCCACACAGCGGGACACAGGAAGCCCAGTGGGCAACCAGAAAACAGAATCCAAGCAGTGGTCTTAATGCCAGCAACTGCCTGGAGGGCAAAGGGGCGTAGTATACTGACTTCAAAGTTGATTCAAGAGCTGGGCATTGATGGCTCACTCCTGTCATCCTTGCTACTCAGGAGGCTGGGATCAGAGAATCGCGGTTCAAAGCCAGCTTGGGCAGGAAAAGTCTGTGAGACTCTTATCTCCAATAAACCACCAGAAAACCGGAAGTGGCGCTGTGGCTCAAGTGGTAGAGCTCTAGCCTTGAGCTCAAGAGCGCAGGGACAGTGCCCAGGCCCAGATTCAAGCCCCACGACCAAAAAAAAAAAAAAAAAAAAATTGATTTAGGCAAGAAAAAAAGAAAAATGACCTTCTATACTTAAGAGTTTGAACTGTACATCAACATGATAATACAGGATGGAGAAGAGACTACACCGCCTAAACACAAACTGAGAGGAAAGGTGTGCAGCCGTGTGGACAGGCCCCCGCATCTGGAGACCAGGCAGGTGCTCAGGGCTGTGTCCAAGGCAAAGCCTGAAACCAGCAGCAAGGCTAGTAATGCTGCTCCATGCAGGAGGTACAGAGCTGTCCTGGGCTGGGCACGGGACGTGGACTGAGGGAATTGCCCAGGGATGTAGCGGCCTTGGTCGGCAGCCTGGCGGAGGCTGGGATGGGCAGGGTGTGGCCAAGGCTCGGGTCCGAGTGAGGGCCTGATTCCAGGTGGTGGCTGCAGCACTGACACCTCCCTGGTTACCTGTCTTGCCTCAGTAGCTGCCCTGGGAGGCTAAAATCTGAGGTTGTGTTTTTGTGATAGCCAGGGACAACTTGATCTACACACGGAGTATGACCACAGAGTGAAAATCCCCGTGTGGAGGAGTGGGGCGGGGCTGCCCGGCCACTTGCTTCATGACAGGGAAGTGGTAGGCAGAGAAGACCCAGCTGGGGTCAGCGCCCAGCCTCCCCTGGCTCAGCCCCCGCCGGCCCAGTGCCTGGGCAAGGCTGGTCAAGCCGGGGGAGGTGCTCTCCTGCCCACAGCGCTGGGAGGAACGCCAGGGCCCCTCCACTCCTGACTTCCTAGCTCCCCCCCCCAGACCCGGCATCTAAAGCTGGGAGTGCCTGAGCAGGGCTGGGGTTCTGGAAACGTCTCTTGCTTTCACTTGCAGTCGGGCCTGTCCCACCATGGAGTCTGACCTCTTCCAGGTTGGCAGAGGGGCACACAGCTGGCTTTCCAGAAAAGGGGAGGTGTCGCAGACCAGCAGTGAGGGATGGGCAGCCATGCGAGCCTCATGGGGGGGGCGCTCATCTGAGCCTCCTGGCAGGGAGGCCAGCCAGGGGAGCAGGGAAGGGAGACCCCGTCTCCTGTGTGTGCCCAAGTGCAGCCTGTGCCCCCTCCGCTCCTCACCCTGCTCCTGACACACAGGGGCACAGCACCGACAGGGGCTCCTTGGGATTCTGGAAGGTTCCATGCCAGAGACCACATGTGAGCAAGATTCAAAGGTTAAGGGAGATTTCAGCGATGGAGAACTTGAGTGGAATTCTCAGGAAGTGCCGGGGAGCATGGTGGCACTTTGCCCGGCCCAGGGGACGCGGAGGGGCCGAGGGGCCAGCGAGGGCTGAGAACTGGGTCAGTGCCATCTACGGCACCTGGGGGGGGGCAGCCAGCGGAGGAGCTCGGTTGGGCTTCCCGGCCTGGACTCTCAGGCCGTGCACCTCCCTCGCCCTGCAGCCTCCTGCCCAGCTAGGCGCCGTCCCGCAGCCCAGGCGGCCGCCTGCTGCCCAGCCCCATACTTGCCTCTCCTTCCTTCCCCAGTGACTTCCTTCTGCAGTTTAGACTCTGCGGTGAGGCAGGGACCCGAGGGGGGGCTGGCAGGGGGGTGGGAGGGAGGGGCCAGCCGTGAGACAGTGGCCGTGAGGGGGGAGGAAGTGTACGGGGCCACGGGGGGCGGGGGGAGGAAGTGTACGGGGCCACGGTAACATTTCCAGTCCCAATGCTCTCTCACTTGGTCAAACCACAGAAGCAGGTACCAGATTCTAGCCCTGGGCGCAGAGCAGCCAGTCCAGCGAAGGCTAGAGGGAAGAGAGGCAAGGGATGGGGCTTCCCCGTCCCCCGCCCTGCCTCCGCCAGATACCCACAGCCTGGCTCCCCACCCAGCCCCAGGCCGACTCTCTTCCTCCTTGACCTTCTTCTTTGTGGTTCCCCCTCCCTCTAGGTGACCAAAAAGGCTGAATTCTGTCTCCTGGAGTCACTACTGAAGCAGATGTCTGGGGACCCCAAGAGGCACTGGACTTTGGCCTTAACAGGCTACCAGATAAAACTCACTTTCTAACTCTCTTGAGAGGATGGACAGCGGGACTATGGGGAGAATTATATATATATATATATATATATATATATATATATATATATATATATATATACACACTTATATACATACATACATATATATAATTTGGGTCCAGTCGTGGGGCCTGAACTCTGGGCCTGGGCGCTGTCCTCAGCTCTTCAGCTCAAGGCTAGCGCTCTACCACTTGAGCCACAGCACCACTTCCGGCTTTTTTCCTTTTGCTTATGTGGTGCTGAGGAATCGAACCCAGGGCCTCAGGCATGCAAGGCAAGCGCTCTACCACTGAGCCACCTTCCCAGACTGAGAAATATTCTAAGAAGCATTTCAAACCAGGTGCCAGTAGCTCACGCCTGTCATCCTAGCTACGAAGGAGGCTGAGATTTGAGGATCATGGTTCAAAGCCAACCCAGGCAGGAAAGTCTGTGAGACTCTTATCTTCAATAAACCACCAGAAGACTGGAAGTGGTGCTGTGGTTCAAGTGGTAGAGTGCTTGACTTGAGCTGAAGAGCTGAAGGACAGCACTCAGGCCCAGAGTTCAAGCCCCACTACCGACCAAAAAACAGAAGCATTTCTTAGGACTGAGCAAGGGTGGGAAGACTGGGCTTTCTCTCAAAGGGATTGAGCAGGGAAAAAAGTTAATTACCAACTGGAAGAAAACTAGAAAGCTATGCAAGGAAGAAAATATAGTTAGCCTGTCCATTTTGTTTGGCACTGTGTCACTTAGATGCTAAGAATAAGGAAAGGATCAAAACCAAAATTATGATATAGCTGTGCACATGGGGGGAGGGGGAGACTGAGAGCCTCATGGGGAGGTCAAAGGCCTCCTCTGGTCTGCCCTTCCCCCACCGCCAAGGCCACACTGCTGAGGGGGGTTTCCAGCGGTCATAGGCAGCCCCTGGACTAAGGCCTCTGCTTGCTCTCAGAACATACTTTTCTTTTTGTTGGTTGTGGGGCTTGAACTCAGGGCCTGGGCACTGTCCTTGAGCCTCTTGCTCAAGGCTAGCGCTTTACCACGTGAGCCACTTCCGGTTTCTGGTGGTTAATTGGAGAGTTGCAGAGATTGTTTTGCCTAAGCTGTCTTTGAACCGAGATCCTTAGATCTCAGACTCCTAAGTAGCTAGGATGACAGGTATGAGTCACGGGCTCAGATACCAAGCTACTATTTCTTATTGAAGGTGTGGCTTCCAGTAATGTCCAAACAGAGCTCCTTGATGGCGTCTCCAGGACTAGTGCTCACTGAAAGCCTAGGCTGGCCATGACTGGGTTTCTGTAGGTGCTGCTCAAGCTCTTCTCTGCCTGGGGGAGGGCAGGGAGGTGGAGTCAGGCAGCATATCTGCGGGGTCTGACGTGGGATGCTGGAACAGTGGTGAAACCCCCTCCTTCTCTTGGCCCTCCCCAACCCAGTGTTACAAGGCCTGGCACACAAAAGATGTATTCAGAACTTGAGTGGGGCTATAGCTCAGTGGCAGACCACTCACCTAGCATGGGTAAGGCCCTGGGCTGCATCCCCACTACAAGTAAATAAGGCCGGGTTTGGTGTCTCATGCCTGTCACCCTGGCTACTTAAGAAGTCGAGTTCAGAGAATTGTGGTTTGAGGGACTCCCCCTCCCGGGGTATAGAAGTTCAAGAGACTCTGTCTCAGCAAATGGCTTGGTGTGGCAGAGTGCTGTTATCCCAAGCTGCGGGATGGAGGGGTGCCCGCAATGGCTGGGCACAGTGGCACTGGCACATGCCTATCATTCAACTGACGAAGTGAAACCCAAATCAGAGGACACAGACATACAGTGAAAATAACACAGAGAGGGTCTGGTGGAGTAGCATCTGCCTAGCAAGGCCATGAGTTCATCCCCCAGTTTGGCAAGGATAGACCAATAAAATTATGGTGTGTGTGTGTGTGTGTGTGTGTATGGTGTGTGTGTGTGTGTGTGTGTGTGTGTGTGTGTGTGTGTGTGTGTGTGTGTGTGTGTGTGTGTGTGTGTGTGTGTGGTGAATCTTTTCTGGACTTACAAAGACGTTTTATTCACCTTGAGTTTTCTGCTTCACTTTTTTTTATTTTTTTATTTTTCTTTTGGGTCCGGTCATGGGGCCTGAACTCTGGGCCTGGGCGCTGTCCCTCAGCTCTTCAGCTCAAGGCTAGTGCTCTACCACTTGAGCCACAGCGCCACTTCCGGCTTTTTTCTTTTTGCTTATGTGGTGCTGAGGAATCAAACCCAGGGCCTGATGCATGCAAGTCAAGCGCTCTACCACTGAGCCACCTTCCCAGCCCCTCTGCTTCACTTTTTAACTTTTAAGCCTGGAAGAACAATTCATCTTCCTCGTCCCGCATGGACAGGTTTCCTGTCATTTCCTTTATCTGCAGAGATGGGCAGGAGGGGCATCCCGTGAGACCCCGCGTCTCTGCTGCTGCCGTGCTGCCAGTGGCGCCAGAGAGAGCACAACTTTGTTGTATTTTCTAAATTGCCCCTGAGAGCCACGCATTCGATCACACACAAGGATGTGACTGGGCCCGTGGAGCTGCTCTTGTGGTAGGGCACCACCCAGCACACCTGAAAGATGCATATGTGAAGTTCACAAAACAAAACAACACACACACTCACACACCAAAGGACCCGAGGCCGGTGTCTAGTTCAGAAGGTTTTTGAGAGGGAGAAGGAAAGGAAAGTTGAAAGCAAGCTACTGGGACCACCATCTGTGTCAAAATTACAACACTGGCCACCTCTTCCTAACGCTTTTCCTTCCTCTCCCCGCTTCCTCTGAGCCACCCTACACACCATACCGGGCTCGGGCCCGGCCCAGGGGGCTCATGTCCAGGGAGGACATGATTTTTACCCAGGGGACTCCGAAACATGGGAACTTCTCTGCCCCTAATTTGCACCTGCGCTCCACAGGTCACCCGAGACAGGACAGAGAGCATCCCGGCTTGGCTGCAGCGCTGGGGGTGGAGGGGACAGAAGCGGACTCACGAGTCTTCTGACTACTTTCGAGGCACAGACATTAACCAGCCGCCAAGAAGCCCAAGTGGTTTTAGCCCCAGCCTTCCCCGGGCTGGGCCACGCCAAGCCGGAGACGGCGGGCCTGGGGCCAGGTGACCCTGAGGCTCAGGCTGCGCGTCCTCCCCAGCCGGGCCTGCCAGGACCCCCTCCCCAGCAGCCCGGGCTTCGGGGCCCGGGGGATCGGTCCTAGTTAGGGCCCTGTGGTCACCGGGCGGGCGCGCGGGCTCCGCGGACGCTGCAGTGCCGGGCCCGGCCCCCACCGCGGGTGCGGGGTGTGGGCTCCACGGAGAGGCCGGCCGGGGAGAGCGGGCGCCGGGGTCCTCGGTGGGGAGAAGCTCTGAGAGGCGGGCCGGGCTCGGGCCGGGCCCAGGGGGCTCTGCCCTCCCTGCGGCCCCGCCGTAGAGACGGGGACCCTGGGCCCGGCTGCGGGGCCGAGGGCGCGGCGGCGAGTCTTCCTGCTCTGCGGGTTCAGCTCGGCCCCGGCGGCCTCCAAGGCCGGGCCGGGCGCGGGCGGGCGCGGGGCCTGCGCGGGCGGGCGCGGCGCGCACCACGCCGGGCCCCGGGCCCGGGCCCACGAGGTGCGCGAGGCCGCTCGCCTCCGCCCGGCCTCCTCCCTGCCAGGGCAGCGGGGGCGCAGCGGCGCGGGCCGCCGGCTCGGGCCAGCCCGGCGCGGCCCCACGCGCGTCCACGCGGGGCGGGGTGGCCCCGCGCGCCGCACCCCGCGTCCCGGGCGGGGACACTTCCGGCGGCGGCGGAGGGCGGAACCCGGCGGCCCGGGCCCTGTCTCCGCCGGGCCGGAAGAGCGGCGGACCGGCTTCCGGGAGGCCGTGGCGCGCGTGCCGCGGGGCCGGCTCGGCGGGGCTCCCGAGGAGATGGGGAAGGTGCGGGGGCTGCGCGCCCGCGTGCACCAGGCCGCCGTGCGGCCCCGCGGGGAGCCCGCGCCGGGCGCCGCGCTGCCGGCCGCGGAGCCGGCCCTCCCGCAGGCCGCGGCCGGGGGGAAGGTGAGGCCGGGCCGGGCCGGGCGGCGGGGTCCCGGGTCGGCTCGCGGGGGTCCCCGCGCCAGGCCCCCCTGCGGGCCTCCGGGAGCGGAGCGGGGCCCAGGCGCGTGGCAGACCCCCCGTGCGTGCCGCAGATCGCACCCGAAGCCCTGCGCTGCCCCCGGTTCCAGCTCCAGCCCCTCCGGCCGAGGCGGGCGAGCCGACGGGACCGAGGGGCTTCGGCCGACCGCAGAGGGCTCTCCGCCCGCACGTCTGGTCCTCGGAGATGGGGGCGAGGGGCAGCCTTCCTGCGCTCGGCACCTCCGCCTCTTCCCAAAGGAGCTGAGCACAAGTGGTGTACTTTGAGGTGGTCAGACAAGAAGCCCGGTTTGGGCGTCTGTGCGGGCCGAGGCCCGGCCCTCCGCCTTGGGCGGGCCTGGCAGGCCTGTGGGTGAGGCCCCCGCATCTGAGTGTCAGCAGTGACGCCACGGTGTAAGCCTTGGTGGAGAGGTGAATGTGGGCAGGGAGCGAGCCCTGGAGCCCAGGGAGGTCTAGATGCCATGGAGCAGCGCAGCAGTCCCAGCCGGCTGGCTCCCCAGCCAGGGGCACGAGGTTGGCAGCCGGGGACAGGCCGCTCCTCCAAGGCCTTCCTGTCAGAGAACCCGAGCGGCCTGAGGCTGGACAAATCCTCCCTGCTGAGCCAGTAGCCTTGTGTGTTGCTTGGGGATCACAGCTGTCCTGATGTCTTTCCTTTGTTGCGGCCTTAGGACTGGGCATTCGTCCACACGGACATCTTTGCCAAGACTCAGATAGACCCCGGGGCCTTGGTGCAGAAGCTGGAGCTGGACCAGAAGAGTGTGGTCTCCCTGAAGAGAGGTAAGTCCCTGGCTAGGACAAATGAGGGGGCCTCTGCATCTTGGTGCAGACTGCAGCCTAGTTCCAGATAGCTCGTGCAGTTAAAAACCTATTGTTTTGGGGCTGGGAATGTGGCTTAGCGGTAGAATGCTGGCCTAGCATGTGGGAAGCCCTGGGTTCGATTCCTCAGTACCACATAAACAGAAAAAGCCAGAAGTGGTTCTGAGGCTCTTATGGTAGAGTGCTAGCCTTAAGCAAAAGAAGCTCAGGGACAGTGCCCAGGCCCTGAATTCAATCCCAGGACTGGAAAAACAAGCCATTTTTATTGGGAAGTTTATTTAAAGATTCACTGAAAAGAAAAAATCATATTGAGAATCTCCATGCGCCCATGACCCACCAGCAACACACACACACTTAATTATTTTGAAGCAAATACCAAACTCCATGGCATTTCACTCATCAATACTTTATTATATATTCCTAAGGACTCTCAACAAAGATACACTCACCCATAGCACAGTAGTCATATCTAAGTAGTTAGGCATTAATTCCCTGGCTGACCTGCTTTCTCTCCGGAGGAGGCTTCTCAATGTCTCCAGTTGATCGTAACTTCTTATCTTCATGTTGGGTCTACTGTGGAAATAGATTGCTTTCCTATTGGTTGCCCTTTCCTCTTGTGGATTTTGCTAATTGCATTCTCTTAGTGTCTTTCATACTTCGTCACATACAGACAACATTCTGACCTAAGCTTCCGTCTTTGAGGTGTGGAGTGGCGTTTGGTGCTGTCTTCGGGCCCACACTGGTTAGGTGGGGTCCTGGGCCTGGGGTTTCTCTCAGCACATTTTAGAGAAGCCCTTTTTAGGTACATTTGGTGGTCTTTTCTGTTTCTGTAGCAGCTCACATCAGAGGCTTGAGTAGCTCCATGTCATTGTCCCTGGTCTGTCCAAATCTTTCTGTATGTTCCTGTGTACAATCTTACCCTGATGTGCATTGTACTTTCTTCCTACTGATTTTAATGAAAAGTCATTAGTTACAATATGACTGTTCCTGCCTTCTTGTAAAATGTATTTACATGAAAGATCTTTTCCCATCCTTTCATTAAGAATCTGTATTTATCTTTGACTGTGAGACAACAAATGGATGGATCTTGTTTTCTGACCCAATCTGCTGCTTTATATTTTTTTGGTTGGGTAATTGAGTCTGTCCATGTTTAAGGTTACTATGGAGTAGGTGTCAGCATTGCTGCCATTTTCTGGCTTTCTTGTAATTTGCTTCTTTCCTTTTCCTGTGTTTATTAAACTAATCTTCTAGTGATTTTTGTCTAATGTTGTATTTTCTTAACTTTAATTGTTTTCTTCAGAATGTGTGCTTCCCTTTAGTATTCTTTGTAATGCTGGTTTAGTGCTCATGAATTCCTTTCGTTTTTGTCATGGAAGGTTTTGGTTTGGCTGGCAATAGTGAATGGCAGCTTTGCTGGGAACACTAATTTGGACTGGCAGCTGTGGACCTTGAATTACACCATTCTAGACTCTCCTTGCATTCTGACCTTTCCATTATAATATAGTTCCTTCTTTGATTTTGCTGTGTTTAGAATTAATTCCTTTTTTTTTTTCCTTTTGGACGGTTGTGTGGCCTGAACTTGAGCCATAGCGCCACTTCCGGTTTCCTGGTGGTTAATTGGAGATAAGAGTTTCACAGACTTTCTTGTCCTGGCTGGCTTTGAACTGTGATTCTCAGATCTCAGCCTCCTGAGTAGCTAGGATTACAGGCATGAGCCACCGGCACCCAGCTAACTTGTTATTTCTTAAGTCCAGAGTTTTTACTATGAGGTGTCTAGAAGTATTTCTTCTTGGATCCTGTCTACTAGGATTTCTGTGTGACTCTGTCAGGTGAGTGAGAGTTCTCTCGAGGTTGGGAAAGTTTTCTGTTATTATTGCTTTTTTTTTTTTTTTTTTTGCCAGTCCTGGGGCTTGAACTCAGGGCCTGTGCACTGTCCCTGAGCTTTCTTGAGCCACAGCGCCACTTCCGGTTTTCTGAGTGGTTTATTGGAGATGAGAATCTCATGGCCTTTCCTGCCTGGGCTGGCTTTGAACCATGATCTTCAGCTCTCAGCCTCCTGAGTAGCTAGGATGACAGGCGTGAGCCACCATGCCTGGCTA
The DNA here is from genome assembly GCF_024711535.1 of Dipodomys merriami. Taxonomy (NCBI): domain Eukaryota; kingdom Metazoa; phylum Chordata; class Mammalia; order Rodentia; family Heteromyidae; genus Dipodomys; species Dipodomys merriami. The sequence continues at coordinate 121,506,029 of NW_027203381.1, forward strand.
TCCTCAGCTTTTGATACCCTATTTTCTATTTCATTTGTTTTTTTTGTTCGGTCGTGGGGCTTGAACTCTGGGCCTGGGCGCTGTCCCTGTGCTCTTCAGCTCAAGGTGAGTGCACTACCACTTGAGCCACAGCGCCACTTCTGGTTTTCTAGTGATTTATTGGAGATTAGAGTCTCATGGACTTTCCTGCCTGGGCTGGCTTTGAACCGTGATCCTCAGATCTCAGCCTTCTGTATAGGCTTGAGCCACCGGCGCCCAGCTATTTCACTTATTCTTTCGCTTATGTTTTCAACTGTCATTTGCAATAGGGAAATTGAGCCTTTCATCCTTTCAGGTTCTTTGTTGAAGTTTGTTCTCAGGGTGCTAATTTCTTTTTTCCTTTCTTTTTTTTGGTTGGTGGTGGTGCTTGAACTCTGGGCTTGGGTGCTGTCCCTGCGCTCTTCAGCTCAAGGCGAGCGCTCTACCGCTTGAGTCACAGCGCCACTTCCAGTTTTCTAGTGGTTTATTGGAGATAAGAGTCTCATGGACTTTCCTGCCCGGGCTGGCTTTGAACCAAGATCCTCAGATCTCAGCCTCCTGAATAGCTAGGCTGACAGGCGTGAGCCTGTAATCTTTTGATGAGGTGTGTAGCATTTCTTCTTTCCCTCCGTGTCTTTCTGGACGACCTGTATATTCTTGGTTATTTTCTCCTTGTATACTTCTGTTTTTGGATAGTCCCTTTTATTTCATTGGCTAATTCTTTCATCATTGCCTTACTGGTCTTTTTGTCCTTCATCTCCTCTCTCACTAGGGTCCTTCCCTGCATTGCTGTTGACTTTTGAATTTGGCTTGTCTTGATTGTGGATGAATTTTTTCATCTTCCATTTGGGTTCAGGGATTGTCGGGGGCGTTCAGATTGTGAATTAGGTTCAGTGGTAGTATGGTGTGACTCATGGGATGGATCTCCATCAGACTGTGTTTGCAGCTCCAGCTCAGGGCGGTGCCACTAGTGTAATGGGTCCTGGCCAGTTGTTGGGGCTCTTTGAGCTACTCCACCATCTTCCCGGCCACCTCTTGGCTGTTTCCTTTTAGACGGTTAGAAGACATTACCTGTTTGAGGCACCTGCCACACACGAGGCTTCCAGTGATCCTTCTCTTTCTTGGGGCCCAAGGTGGTGGTAAAGTTGGCTGCAGCAGAGACTAGCTCAGACTTCGGGGTCCAGATACCAAGTTGGGGCTTGTTAGTTTCAGGGCTGCCGCTTAGCATGCCTCAGTTTCTGTGGGGAGAGGCAGCAGCTCAGAGAACACTCCCCTCCTCCTTTGTCTGCAGGCTTCCTCCCAGGGTTGTAGACCTGCAGCTGCGTGTGAACACGTGCAGCTCAGCTCCGTGGGGTCACGCACCTGACTGACCACGCTAACCAGAACCGTGTGGTTGGTGGCAAGCACTGGCTCTAGCAGTAGCAGTGGACCTTAAAATGGTGGATGCCAGCCAGGGACGTGGTGGGTGGCAGCGCTGCCTGGCTTTGGGTTCTTGGGCTCCTGTCCTATCAGGCTGAGATGTTTCTGTCAGGATCCAGGAAAAGCCTGTCTGAAGCCCCGGGCGCCCAGCTGTCGAGGGAGCAGGCCTGGAGCTGGGTCCGGCCGATGGCGGCGTGTGGCAGCTGGGTTGTGCCGCGCTGCATGGGCCTGCAGCTGAGGCCTGCGGATGGTGGCGTGTGCAGGTGGGCAGCATGCTGGGTTGTGCGTGCTGGAGCCCGTGTGTGCTCTGTTGGTTTCCCAGGACCGCTCCAGGGCTGCCTCTGTGGGGCAGGCTGGACAGGTGCCTATGCGCATGTGAGGCAGAGCGTGCTGGCTGAGTCTCCAACAGGCCCAGCCCAGAGGAGGGGCCTCCCTGCCTAGCATGGGCGTCGTTGTGTGGCTTGGCTTCCCTGCTTAGGTTGAGAGGATGGCTGTGACCTCCGTCCCACCCCTCCGCTCGGCTGGACCCACAGCATGGGACTGAGGCTCTGAGGCTACCCTACCCCCTCCCCCCCACACACACCTTTAGAGGCTGTGCCCTGAGCTCCAGCAGCACAGCCAGCCTCCGCAGTGCCCCCGCCCATTGAGAGGGCTCTCTGTGAGCCGCTTGCACTGGTCTGTCCTGGCCTCCTGGTGGGGACTTTCAGCGGAAGTGTCTCATTGGGCACCTGTGAAGGCTCAGCCCCTGGGGGCTGGCTAGCGAGGGTCATTTACAGATGTTCCTGTGCCTTCGTGCAGGTAGCCACACGAAGCAAGCTGCACTGGCTGTGTAGGATGGACACTGGCACAGGTCACTTCCTGGGGAATAGACCCTGGAGGAAATCCTTTCCCTACCTGTGAAGTCTGCATGGGGGAGCCGTGGGGGCGGGCGCTGGCTTACAGAGGTCAGAGTCCTGGCATGATGGCCTACTGTCAGTGGAGCCTGACTGTCAGAGGTCGGCGTGGAGCGCAGGACTGAGGCCCTTCTCACTGACTTTCAGCCAGGCACTTGCTGGCTCTGGCCGCACATCTGCGGGAGGAAATGTAGCATTTGGGGTTTTGAGGGCAGGATGAGCCAGTCCCCTGGAGTGTTGAGTTCATGATGGACAGAAGCCAGTGCCTGACGACCGGGTCTGCAGAACGAGGCTAATTTGGCCCCGAGCCTCGTGACGCCAGGGAGAGCAGGCCTAATGGTGTCTCCCAAGCCCTGTGGCGTTGAGCCAGGACCCTCAGTCCCCCATCCATAGGTGACCCTCGTCACGGGTGCTGAGATTGCCTGCGGGCAGAGAGGTCCGGGCTCACAGGCGCTGTGCTGCTCCCGGGCACCGCCAGGTGGCTTGCATCGGCTGCTTGTGTTCACGTTGCCTCTGGGGCGCTTGAGAAAAGGGACTAAGATGAAGTCAGAAGCGGACTTCATTTGTATGGTTTCCAGCATTTCAGACTCTGGAAGGACATTGCTGTTGTTTGTGAGGGAAAATGAACCGAGATGTGATCCACTTTGGCGTAGTTTTCCCTATTATATCTGCTCCTGAAGTCTGTAGCACATCTCAAGGAGACTGCCACATCTCACCCAGACTGCCATGGCTGAGTTCAAAGGTCTCTGAAAGTCTCCCCTGCCACATCTCTGGGGAACCGCTTTTGGGAGCGATAGTACTCTTTCAGGGCTCAGTTCAAAGGTCACTGGCCCTCGGGCTTCCAAGGTGCCCCAGACCTGCCCAGTGTTGTCACTGCAAGCAGGCGGAAGGAGGCTGAGGGGGCCAGTGAGGAGCCTGCAGCCTGGTTACCCCAAGTGGCCGTGGCCGGGTGAGGCCCCGCTCCGTTGCAGGAGCCTGCATGTTTCACCTGCCGCTCAGCCGGCCCCGAGTCCGCAGCGCCTTGCTCTGGGCTCTCCGTGCTCCCCTGCCCTCGTCACAGCCCCGTCTCCTGGTGACCTGGGCGGGGACTCTGGAGTTCTGGTATGTCTTCCCCCACTCGCTCACCTTGTGCTGGACATAGGGGGCCATTGGGCCTCCCGGAGGGCACTGACGGGGAGAAGAGCCGGCTTCTCCGCCCCTTAGCAGGAGGGGCCTCAGCCCTCATGTCCAGGGTTTCCAAGGGTCCCTGTGGACAGTGAGTTGGGGTCAGCCTCCCCTTACCACACCGCGGTCCTGGCTGACGCCCGGGGCCTGGCTGGTGGCTCCCCCAGGCTGCCACTGCCGAGAGGCAGGTCACGCGGGGCCTGCAGCCACGTCTCCTGGCTGGCTTCAGAGGCAGCAATGGCTGTGGTGCCTGTCCATCTTTGTTAGCTGTGTCTCATCCCTGCCTGAGGCTGAGCCAAAAATAACTCCACATCCTGACCTGGGGCTCAGGAGGCTGCATGCCGCCTGGTTGCCCATCCACGAGGTGGAGGACGCGCCCGCCGTGCCCGCCCTACCCCTGCCTGTGTGCGCCTGGCCTCGGGGGCGTGGGGCCTGAGTCCCGCGGGGGCTTTGCTGGCAGTCTGTAGCCTCTGTTTCTACTGCAGTCCTGGAGAGCGTCAGCTGGGGCGTGCCATCTGCCTCAGGTCCCCACTCCCTGTGCCCCCAGTTCTAGTCAGGGGCTCTTTACCCCTGTGGGGCGTGCTGGCACCACACCTGCAGTGGTGGCACCTCCCGCAGTGCGTGGCTTCCCTTGCCCGAGGGCAGTGTGGGTATGGGTCTGAGGCCGGACAACCCAGGCCTCGGCCAGCCTGCCTTTGTCCCATGGCCCAGAGGGGTTTTGCCAGAAGCCCCCAGACCCTCATGTCTAGTGACTCATACATACTCTGTCCCGTCTTTGCGTAGCAGCTGACCTGGGCGGACTCCTCCTTTGGGGCCCTTGCCCTATGCCTGAGACTGCCTAGAGGACAGCAGCGGAGCTGCGGGGGGCCCGCAGGCTGCAGCGCTCTGGGGCCTGTGTCGTAGCCCCTGGCATACAGCGCACACTTGGCATGGTGCTGGGCAGGGGCGATGCTCCAGGGAACACATTTTAGAATTCTGTTGAGGAACAGCCCTTCACACTGGAAAGCTGCAGACCAGATTAGCACCTGGACTGGAGACTGGCAGTGTGGGCAGAGGGGCAGGGCTGGGAGAGGACAGGATGGAGTGATGGGCTTTTGGAGCTGGAAGATGTACACAGACCGCATTGCTGCTGTGTGCTCAAAGCCATCAGAGGCATGTGGAAACGGGTTTAGAAATGCTGGGCTGGGAGATGCGGCCCCGGAGCCCAGGGGCATGGACAGGCCCCCCCCCCTCCCGCCCCTGGTCCCGCCCGCTGGCTGCGCCTGTCCTGACACTGATGTGAGCGTCTCTGTCCATGCTCACGGTGACCTCCAGGGGGTGTCCATCTCTCGCAGGTCATCACGATGAGGCGCCGTCCACCTGCACTCAGGCTGTGACCAGCAGAGGGCAGCAGAACGACGCTCCTTTCTAGGTCAGCCCAGCTGCAGGCTCTTGGGGGATGGAGGGGCTCAGGGGCTGCTGCTGGAAGCCAGCTCTTCACACAGTAGAGCCCAGGGTGTGAGCAGGTCGTCAAGATGTTCTTCCCTAGTCTCCACTCTGCACCCAAACTTAACCCAGGCAGGAAGCATTAGGTGGACCCCTCTGGGGCACAGGTGTCTGTGTCCTTGTCACTGCGGTGTGGCTGTTCCACAGCGTGGGCCGCATTTCCTCTGTGCCTGCACGTGTCCTCTGCTGTCTCTTAATGGTCATAGGGGAAGTTTTGGTTTAGGACGGCGTTCTTTTGAGAAAACTTTGTGGAGACACCAGAAATTAGCAGGCATGGCCAGTCTAGCCCAGAGGTTCCTGTGTGGTCCTTCCACAGCATTTTCAGTTCTTCTGTGGTATAGCCGATTAGTGTACAGATGGGATCAGTAGCCGGAGGCTGGGTTCTGGCACCTTTCTGGTGGCCTGACACTCCCTGTGGCCACTGCCTTCATCCACCAGGTGCCCAGGAGTTTGTCCTTGTAGAGCTGTGGGTGGAGAGGCTGGCCCCGGGGTACCCCTGTGAAGGTGACCCTCCCCCGTCCTAGAACAGCACGTCTGAGAGCACGGAGGAGTGAGCTTGCGCTGGATTCAAGTTGCAAGTTGGAGTCTTACTCTCCAGCAGTGGAAGGACATGCCACAGGATGGCCTTCCTCCCCTCCGGGGGCTGCCAGGGCCCAGGCAGCCCTGCGGGAACACGGGGCCCGCCGGTGGTGTGGAAGCCCAGCTCATTAGCGCTGCCCTCCCCAGGGATGGCAGCTCAGCCTGCCACCAGTGGCCTTGTGCCTTGGTGAACGTTGAGATCCCTCCCTTGTTTGGACACCCACCCCCATGGGGATAGACAGGCAAGAACGTGTCGTCTGAGAGTGTGTGTTGCTGTTCCTGAGCCTGGCACTCTAGCTCTGGTGCCTAGGATTATTTTGGTCCTCGGCATATTTCTGCTGTTTGTGGAGCCTGGCTGGCAGCGTCTGTCCCGGCCGTCTGGGCTGGGCCGGGCTGGGCTGGGCCGGCCAGAGGCAGCGGCAGGTTTCCAAATAGGAACGTGGAGGTGGGGGCGGGGCTCCTATGGGTTGCCATATGCAGTTGTGCCTCCACCCTGCTGTCCAGCCCTGTCCTGAGCCTGACGGGCTCCGCTTGATCCTGCTGCCTCTCTCGGGACATTCCCACCCGTGTGTGTTCCGATCTCTACGTGGAGGCGCCCGAGCAGAACCTGCCACGATGGGCCGTCCTGGAGTGTTCTGCGTCCTCAGAGCTGACCCTGCTGGGGGAGGCGGGGGTCCCAGGGGGCACCTGGCCACATGGCTGGCTTCATCCCCTGAAGTTCATTGCCGGCCGCTGTGGATGCAGTGATTTCACCCATCCTGCAGCCTGCCCTAGCCACAGGCTGGGTTCGGATGGGGGCGGGCAGGCCTTGAAGGACCTTGTGAGGGCCCACTTAGACCGGGCCCCAAGGTCTGAGCGGCACCTCAGGTTCCCGTCACAGTAGAAAGCGGCAGTCTGCTGCAGAGTGCGGCCCAGCTCGGGGCATGGAAGTGCTCCTCGCCCGCAAGCTGGGGCTGTCTGAGCCTGAGCCGTGGAAGTGCTCCTCGCCCGCAAGCCGGGGCAGTCCGAGCCTGAGCCGGTGGAAGCCATGGGCGTCCATGCCTGTGGCCTGCACTTGCTTTGTGTTCCAGCATCTCACTCCCTCCCCGGGGAGGATGCGGGCTGCTCTGGGCCTGGGCGGCTGCACCACTTAGCTTGTCAGGCCTTGACCGCTCACGGAGGCCTCCCAAGCTGGCTGAGCTCCGGTAAGCTCTTTGGTCTCCTGCTGCCTGCCATGGCGCTGTGTGAGTGGTCTGTCGTAGGTGAGCTTTAGTGCTTCCTTCATGGTCCTGGCCTCCTCAGAGGGAAGCCGGCTCGCGATCTTGGTCTCTTACTGTGCTGCTGAGGAATCCTGGGGGTTCCCGTGGGCTGCGCTCACTTGGGGTGGCCACACAGGTGTTGGGTCTGTCCGGGGGTTTGAGTCAGCCTTCCCTTCTTTGTGTTGGCTCTTGGTTTGCAGGGTGCCTGTCCTGTGGGACTCTTGTGTCTCGGGGTGAACTGCAGGGGAAATGGGGCAGCCCCTCTATGCCGAGAGAGGCTGCTTCTGTGTGGGACTGGCCCCGCCATGGGTGGGTGGGGCGACAGGGGGCCAGTTGGGGCTTGAGGAACTTGGGGAACAGCCAGCGGGTTCATCCCACAAAAAGGCTGGGTGCTGGTGTGAACACGGCGTGAGTCGCGCGGCTCACTCCATCTTGGCCGCGCAGGGAGGAGGGTCTGGGCCTTTTCTGCACCCTGTCCCAGGTCTCTGGACAGCTGGAGGGGAAGCCAGCCAGGCTCCTGTGGGAGGGGAGGGCGGAGGAGAGGAGGGGCTCCCAGCAGCCCCTCAGCTACTGGGACTTGGCCTTGCCAACTCTGGAAAATGCCTGTGGGGCCTAACTACACAGTGTCTCCTGTCACGGGCCGCCGCAGGGTTTGGCATGGCCCTTTAGATGTGCAGCACGGTGTGGGAGGCCTGACAGCTCATCATGAGAGGCGGCTTTCCTCCTCGGCCGCCCAGAGCCGGTCCAGTGCTTGCTCAACATTCAGCGAATCCTAAAGTAAACAGAGATGCAAGCAACTACTTCAGAAGTCAGAGTTTCACTAGGATGGTGAACTGGTAATACAGATACAGCACTGTGTGTATGTACTTACTTTACAGGAAAATGAGGGAGGGTTAGCTTGTGCAAGGCCCAGCTTCCATCCATTCGCAAAGTAGCTCCAACCATACGGGACGCAGGACGGGAGTGGCAGCTAGGGGCGTGGTAGCGCGTGCAGTCCAGACAGACTGAAGATAGAACTGGGCAGGAAAGTGTGGTAGGCGAGTCTGAGAAAATGCATTGCTGGGGCTGGGTGGGTAACACATTTCCAGGCTCTCCTGTGCCCTCCAAGGTAACCGCTTGTCCCTGCCCTCCTCCTGAACCTCTGGTCTCACTGAGCTCCTGGAGTGTGACCCAGTGGGCTTAGGTGACTCCTGTCTCTGTCCCTCCCCCCCTCAGGCAGGTGTGTGTCCCCCCCCTCCCCCCCCGCACAGCTGTGCCTCCGTCCTTGCCTCTGATGTTCTTGGGGAGCACCTTGCCACATCAGCACTTCCGTGGTGGGGCTGCTGAGGTTTTGTCCCGTGACAGAATTACAACATTCAGCAAGCGGCTTGTGAACCGGAGCACACTGGTACCACACCATGGCTGTGGGATCACAAGTCACAGGTGCACCCATCTAAGACACCAGCGATGCTGCCTGGACCAGTGCCAGGCATTGGAGCCGAGAGCCTGCCTGTCACCAGCCCCACGCCGGCCCTGGCCTGTCACGCTGGACAGAGGGTCGTAGTAGCCGGCATATACACTGTTCCTTATGACCAGATTCATCTCCCTCTGAGCTGAATGCTCCCCTTTCTCTCCAAGGTGCGTCCTTTTAAGTTCGTTCGTGTAATTTGTGGTGATAGAAGTTACTGCTTGGGTGTATCTTACGCTTCTGGTTTTCTCTATTGGTTTTTGATGGTACTCGATTCCAGGCGGGCACTCTCCTACTTGATCTATGCCCCCAGCACTGTCTGTTGGTTTCTATTTTGCTTTTAAGACACTCTCATTACTGTTTTGCCTGGGCTGGCCTCAATCTTGTGAATCTCCTGTCTGCCTCCTGAGGAACTGTGGTTATAGAGATGTGTCACCTTGCCTGATTCTTCTCGATTTTGGTTTGGTTTTTCATTTACTAGGATCTCCCACTTAGTTGAGACTGGCTTTGAACTGTGATCCTCCTCTTGTTGAGTGCTGGGATGGCATGCGCCACCAAGCCTGGTGTATACACATGCACGTGTGTACCTGTGTGTACTGCCGTGCGCTCACCGAGGGCCCACACCGGTCTTCGCTGCCGAGGGGGTTCTGTTCTGCTTTTCCCATCGGTGCACCTGAACTCAGAGTGCATCTGTGCTGTCAGCCAGTTGCTCTGCCACACGCCCACTCCAGCAGAGTGCCTTCACCCACTCCTGGTACCCAGCAACCTCCCACAGCACGACGGTCGCACAGGGAGGCCCGCTCCGCCCTCACTGCAGGGCTGTGGGGGGGTGGGCTCTGCTCCACCAGCTCCTCTTTACTCTCTGGACTGAGGGCCACCCCCCGGTCCTGCTGTCCAGCCAAGCTGGGCCGGGAGGTGCCACAGCACAGAGGTGGCCTGGCCATTCCAGGGTGGTGGGGCAGAGGCTGTTCCCAGCCGCCTACGACCTGCGCCTGGCCCCATGCCTCGGGCTTTCTCCAGCTCCGCCCCCTGTGCTGGCCGTGCTAGTGGCCACCTGAGTCTGCGTGAGGTCCCGGGAGAGAGGTCTTCCCTACCAAAGCCCGTCTGCTCTGCAGAGTAGTACTGCCTGGAGATGGCTGCCCTGAATCCAGGCTAGAGCCGGCTGCGGGTAGTGCCGGCCGTGCCAGACCACGGGCAGCGCTCTACCCCTGGTGTTACCGGCGATGGGGGCTGTGTTGCTGCTTTGGCCCGGCTGCTGCCTGTCTCTCTGTACTTGTCCAGGTTGTGTCCTCTTGGTTCTTCAGGCAGGGTCTCTTCAGCTCCGCCGTCCCTTAGGTGTGGGCCTGAGGCCGCCCTGAGGCTGTGAGGTCCCGGTGTCCAGCGGGCCCAGCACACACCGTGGTGGTGACAAGAGTGGAGGCGCAGCTCTGCTCATCCTCCCGACGTGCGCCGGCAGGACTGCGTCCCCAGGGCTCCGCCAAGCCTGCGGCAGCCCCGAGCCTAAATTGGCCGCCACCTTGTTGCCGCGTGCCTGAAGTAGCTGGCACCGTCAGAACTGCCCGGCCTTGCCCACAGGGCCCACAGGGCCCAGCGCAGCCTTGGCTGTGGGCTGTTGTCCTTCAGAGCAGCAGCTCTATCTGGATGCTCACTTCTCACTCGTATGCTCTCTCCTCAGGTTCGGAGGCAAAGGCCATTTTGCCTAAGAAGGAGAAACTGAGGCTGCGGCGTGAACGATGGCTGCAGAGTAAGTTTGTGCCCTCATCTGCAGGGCAGCTGTGCTGCCGGGTTCCCTCCGGGGGCCATCGGTCCTGGCCCTGGTTCACGGGCGCCCTGACAAAGGCCAGGCTTGGTGGCGGCTCTCTGCTGGGGAGGACGCGGTGCCACCGGGTGGCCTGTTTCCCAGCGTGGGTAGCACAGCCCGGCCCACCAGCTGAGCCGCGGCTAGGCCTGCGCTTCCTCCTCCCTTGCAGACCAAAGCAGCTGGGTTTTGGTCCCTTTGGATTAAAAGGGCCGGGTTTTTGCTCCCAAGGTGAGATTCTTTTGTGTATACTGATACTGAGGTTGAACTCAGAGTCTTGCATTCTCTCTTGGCTTTTTATGCTCATGGCCCGCACTCTTCCACATGAGCCACACTTCAGGTCAGTTTTTTTTTTTTGCTAGTTAGTTGGTGATGGGGTCTCAAGGACTTTCCTGCCTGTTATCTTCAAACCATGATCCGTAGATCTCAGCCTCCTAAGTAGCCAGGATTAAAGGTGTGAGCCACGGGTACCCCTGGGAGGGTTTTTAATTACAGAGGGGTGTGCAGGTCTGGAGAGTAGACAGCCCTTCCGGGCCAGCCGTGTGCCTGGCAAGGGTCTGTGGCCCTCCTGCCTGAGGCTGAGCTGCGCCCCAGGCTTGGAGCCGATCAGGTTCTGGCTGAGTGCCTCTCCTTTCACCCCTTTTATTTCGGAACATACGTTATTTTTTATAGTGCTAAGTATTTGCTGATTTTTAAAAAAGATTTTGTGTTTACATTGAACATAATTTTGTTCTTGTTCTTATCTTCTTAGGGTGCTTCTGCTGACTCTGAAATTAGTTTGTAACATTTTCATCTTAATGGTCTCACATGTTGAAATGTAACTTGCATTATATTTTGCCTTGATGACTAAACAAAATATTAATTTGTTTTTGTTTTTATGGTGCTGAGTTTGAACTCAGAGCCTTGGGCTTGCTAAAAGGAGCCACACACCTGGCTCCTTTTGCTTTAATTTGTTTTTGGATAAATCTTGAGTTTATGCCTTGGCTGACCTTGGGCAGTAATCATCTCAAATCTTTCTTTTCTTTTTTTTTTTGGTCGTGGGGCTTGAACTCTGGGCCTAGGCACTGTCCCTCTGCTCTTCAGCTCAAGGCTAGTGATCTACCATTTGAGCCACAGTGCCACTTTCCATTTTCTGGTGGTTCATTGGAGATAAGAGTCTCAAGGACTTTTCTTGCCCAAGCTGGCTTTACACCATGATCCTTAGATCTCAGCCCCCTGAGTAACAAGGATTATAGGTGTGAGCCACTGGTACCTGGCCCATATCTTGCTTTCTGGGAGATTAAAGACATGGGTACCACGTTCAGCACTAAAGGATATGTTTTTTATTTTTTTTTTTGGTCCAGTTGTGGGGCCTGAACTCTGGGCCTGGGCGCTGTCCCTCAGCTCTTCAGCTCAAGGCTAGCGCTCTACCACTTGAGCCACAGCGCCGCTTCTGGCTTTTTTTTTCTTTTTGCTTATGTGGTGCTGAGGAATCGAACCCAGGGCCTTATGCTTGCAAGGCAAGCACTCTACCTCTGAGCCACCTTCCCAGCCCCAAGGATATGTTTTGGAGACAGATCTCAGAGATAATGTGTCTATTTCTTCCATGGTGATTACTTCCTGTTCTCTGTCAGATGTGGGTTTTTTTTTTTTTTTCAATGTTTCCTAAGAAATGGTTACCTCATTTCCTTTTTACCATTCCTAGTGTGGGGTTGTGTGAAGTATTTTCTGTGAGACAGATCTCAGAAGTAAGTGGGTGGTGTCTGGTCAGCCCTGATGTTTCTGAGGTGTAATTCTTTGGGGTGCCTTAATTCCCGCATCCAGTCCTGCCTCCTGTCCCCTGTGAGCATCCGAGTACCCGTCTCCACCTTGGCTAGCCAGCCTTGTGTGCTGCTTTCTCACAATTGTCCTCTCCCCAACCCATTTCTTGCTAGATGAATTAAATTTTACCTTTTCTAGTTCTAGTTCTTTCGATTTTAATGCTCAGTCTTACTCTGTCTTACTTCTGTCTTCCTGGCTCTCTCTTGTGGCTCTCTAGGTTTGTTGTGTTGTCATGTTTTCTTGAGCATTGAGTGCTGTCACCTGCCCTCGATCAGCTTTAGCTGCGTGTGCCGCTAACACTGTTTCCTTACCAGGAAGGGCCCTCTCTCCCCTCCTGTCCGTCCATCACGCTTGTGCATTCCAAAATAGATTTCAGACACCAGCACACTTCCCCCCAAGTAATTTGGCTAGGGGTGAGTTTGTTTATGGGCCCTTGTTTCCTTTTCCTTTTGGAGGTTGTTTGTGTCCAGTGAGTAGTGGTTTCTGACGGTGTCAGAGCTGCCCGAGCCGCTCGGCGGTGGTGACCGTCAGTCACGGTAGAGCCCCTCCCCGCGGGTGCACAGCGCTGCCTGCCAGGCTCACACCAGGCATCAACCCGTCTCCTCTGATGCACACTGGCCGCACCTGTTTAGGCTCTCGCGAACTAGGCTGTGTGAACACTTCTCTCTCTGTGGCCATGTTTTCTTTCCTCTTTGTGTAAGTACTTAGGAATGGAATGCTGGTCATAGGGAAGGCGTGTGTTTAGTTTTATAAGCAGCTGCCAGACATTGCTAAAGCGGTTGTGCATTTGTGCCCCCGCGAGGTGTGTGTGAGTTCTTGCGGACGGTTGCTGGCTGCAGTCCTGTCGCGGGGGGCCCAGGGCTGGTACCTCGAGGGCACTGCGGGTGGTGCCACGTGCTTCCTGTCCCCTTGGCTGCCTCTTCAGTGGAGGTCACTTGCTAAGGCTTTTTGCCTCTTTTCCCCTCGTTTCAGAGAATCCCAGGCCTGTGCTGTGCAGGTATTCCCTGCACACCGTGACTTTTTTTTTTTTAAGTCACAGGAGTTTAATTTTGAGAAGTCTGTTTCTTAAATGGTGATGGTGTATGCACTGTTTAAGGAAGCCTTGCCTACTCCTAAATCATGGAGGAAGTCCCTTATTTCCTTCTGCACATGTAGTTCTGCTTTTATCTTTGGTCTGTGGCCAGTCCTGACTGTCGGCCTCCGTACTGATGCAGGTCCTCTGTAGTGTGGCACACCTTTGTTCTGGCTCTGTTTGTGCTTCATCCGGTATTGTGCTGCTGATGGTACAGGTCTGCTTCTTGCCTTTTCTGTCCCATTGACCAGTGCCTTTTTTTTTTCTTCTTCTTCTTTGTCAGTCATGGGGCCCAAACGCTGGGCCTGGGCGCTGTCCCTCAGCTCTTCAGCCCAAGGCTAGCACTCTACCACTTGAGCCACAGCGCCACTTCTGGCTTTTTCTGCTTATGTGGTGCTGAGGAATCGAACCCAGGGCCTCATGCATGCGAAGCAAGCGCTCTACCACCTTCCCAGCCCTATATATCACTGTTGTTGTTATTCTAGAATTGGGGCTAGAACTCAGGGCCTGGGCACTGTCCCTTAGCTCTCACTAGTGTTCAACAGCTCCATTTCTGGCTTTGGTGGTGAATTGGAGATGAGAGTCTCCAGACTTTCCTGCTTAGGATAGCTTTGAGCTAGATTCTCTGCTCTCAGCCTGCTGTATAATATGACAGGTGTAAGTCTTTGACACCCAGCTTTATTTTAGTTGGGTTTTTTCATTTCAGCGTTAGTGTTGTTTTGAGCCTGGAAGGGTTTCTTCTGGACAAACCTGTAGGTGTTTTGGTCTACATGTTTTCCAGCTCTCTTGTATATTCAGAACAGCTGATCTGTAAATAGTACTTGTGCATCTTGTGATATTGCTGTTAGATCTTACGTAGATCTGATTGTTTCTTTGACTCCTAGGATCTCAGTGTTCCTGTGTTCTCTGGGCCTGTCCACTACCTCCTCAGTGCCCAGCTCCATCTGGGCACAGTTCTTCTGCCCCTGGGTATGTGTGCCCAAGATGCTGGTCCTTGAAATTCACACAGACTCACTGGCTTCCCTACCCAGTGTTTCTCCAGAATTGAGGATGGCATGTAGTGCCCCTGCTGCTGCCTAGTCCCTCCATTGGCATGGCCAAACGTGGACGCTGCCGGTGTGCTGTAGCACCCAGAGGTTGTATTTCAGTTAGCATTCTCTTTTCCCTGATTCCGAAAGGGCTGTGCTGTCTGGGTCTGGGCACTGCTTCAAACGTAATTAATCTTCAGGTGTTGGGGGGGTGGGGCAGCCACAGGTCTGCTGCCGCTTTCCTCTAACTCCTCTGCTGTCTTATTTTGGTTCTTCACAATTTTCTTTGTGATTCATTGGTTTGGCTGAGAGCTCTGTTAATTTTTAGTCAGTCCTGGGGCTTGAACTCAGGGCCTGGGTGCTGTCCCTGAGCTCTTTTGCTCAAGGCTAGCACTCTTCCACCTGAGCCACAGCGCTACTTCCAGTTTTCTGGTGTTTAAGTGGAGATAAGATCCTCACGGCCTTTCCTGCCCAGTCTGATTATGAACTGTGACCCTTAGCTCCCCGCCTCCCGAGAACCTGGGATCAGAGGTGTGAGCCCGCCTGCAGCTGCTGGCAGGCCAGGGAACGTTCTGCCTTTTCTGGTTGGCGGTGGCATTGGGATTTCAGCTCCAAGCCTGATACTGCTGGGTAGGCTCTGTCTCTCGACCTGTCCCCAGCTCTTTCTTGCTTTTTCCTTAGTCTAGCCTGGGACTGTGGTCCTTCCGTGTATGTCCCCCACTTAACTGGGATTACAGGCTTGAATAAATATTCTGGCTTGTTGGTTGGGATGGGGTCCTGTGGACTTTGTGCTGGGGCAGTCCCTGGGATCCTTCCTGTCTCCTGTAGCTGTGATGGCAGCATGCGCCATGGCGTCGGCTTGATGAGATGGCCGGGCTAGCCTGTGATCTCTGTTCTGCCATTTCTTCCTCTCACCTGGCATTACACCTGGCTGTTTAGACTTTTTCTGTCGGTACCAGGACTTGAACTCAGGACTTGGGTACTATCCTTTAGTTTTTCTCCCAAGGTTGGTACTACCACAGCTCCACTTCTGTTTTTTTACTGGCTAATTGAAGAGTCTCATGGACTTTACTGCTGATCCTCAGATCTCAGACTCCTGAGTAGCTAGGATTACAGGTATGAACCACCAGTGCCCAGCTTGATTTTAGCCATTATTTTTGGTCTTGGGTCTTGAACTCTGGGCCTGGGCGCTGTCCCTCAGCTCTTCAGCTCAAGGCGAGTGCCCTACCACTTGAGCCACAGCACCACTTCTGGTTTTCTGGTAGTTCATTGGAGATAAGAGTCATATGGACTTACCTGCCCGGGCTGGCTTTGAACCCCGATCCTCAGATCTCAACCTCCTGAATAGCTAGGATTACAGGCGTGAGCCACCAATGCCTGGCGTTTTTAGCCATTCTTATGCATTGATTTTAAAAAATGATGTGTGTGTATGCACGTGTGTGCGTGCGTGCTTGTGATTGATTGATTTAGAATTAGTCTCAGGTTTGGTTTAGAATTCTGTTGCAATACGGGATCCACTGGGAATGGGTAAACCCCTGCTTCCTCTGGGGCCACTCAGACGTGGTGGTGGGTCACCCACCCACCCCGACCCAGGCCTGTTTCTTCTCTGAGTTTCTCAGCACTGAGTGGCCAGGTGGAGCGTCCTGAGGTTGGGCTTGAGTTCATAACCAGGGGCTGAGAATTGCTAGGAAATGGGATGTGTACTTGAAGGGCTGTAACTTGTGTCACAGCGGGATTATCACACCTGTGTCACGTCGGGGGGACAGGCTTCCTTCCCCCTGCCCCTCCTGTGTCCTGCCTCTTGCCTGTGAGGGAAGCTGGCCTCGGGCCTCCAGCCCACCCTCGAGCACTCTTGCTCTTTGGGGAGATGAAGAAGTGCCAGTCAATTGTCACGGTCCAGGCAGGGCCGACCCGGGTGGGTGGAAGAGAGCTCTCTGTTCTCGGGGGCCTCCCCAGGGTGGGCAGACGTGGCTCTGAGGCCTCCCTGGTGGCCTGGCTTGAGAGGTTGGTTATAGCCACCTGGGAGGCCCGGTGGTGCCTGGGAGGGCGCTGGGCTCAGCAGCGCCCTCCTGTGGCGGTGTTGGCTCTGCGCAGGGCTGCTCACGGGAGACCCAGGGCTTTGCCCTGCTCTGAGGACCTGGAAGAGCAAGGTGCTGTTCGCTCACCATGAGCCTCACACGGGTAGAAAGCGTGTTTGACACTGAATTCCCAGTCCGAGTCAGTACTTTCTTGGGTGGAAATGGACCCAGGGCTGTAGCCATGCCCTGCAGTAACCTTCTCCATTATGGAAGCCGTGGCTTCCCCCTCTGAAAGCCCAGCCCCCGCCCCTGCGCTGTGTGACCCTCCACCCACTCTGCCTGGTGGCCGTCTACCCTCCCACTTCAGTAGTCCCGTGGAGGTGCCCTGTGGTCTGATTGGTGGGGACCGAGACTGGTGTCCAGTGCGTGACACGCCGTGTGAGCCCAGGACCCCCTTGAGCTGCCGAGCCGGCCCCCGGAGCCGGAAGCTTCCTGGGAGCCGCAGCTCCATCGCAGTGTCAGCCTGTAATTAAAGCGTGCCTCTGTGATTAAGGACAGAAAAGAACTGGAGCCAGCCGCCCACCCCCAGGTCTCCCGGGGCGGAGTGCAGGTGACAGCGAGCTGAGCACCGCCTGCTGTGCAGGGGGGGAGGGGGGCGGCCGGGCCTGTGGCACCAGGGCCACGCCTCCTCCATCAGCTGTCGCTGCTGGCCTGCGGCCTCAGGGTCATGCATCTGGGACTTGGCATTTGCTTCTGTCTCTGACCTGTCTCATCTGCCTTAGAAATTGAAGCCATAAAGTTGGCTGAGAAGAAGCTGAGAGAAGAGCGGAAACGCAGGGCCACGGTGGTCGTGGGGGACCTGCACCCCCTGAGGGACGCCCTGCCTGAGCTGCAGGAACTGGAGGCCGGTGGCCGGCGACAAACCGGAAGGTGAGTGTCGGGCGCAGTCCAGCTCTCCCAGAGTCGCGGTCCTCAGACCTGGGTCTGGAAGGACGGGGGGAGCAGGGGCCTGCGGGAGTCCGCAGCCAGAGCGGTGGCCCGTGTGCCACGGGAGCCCTGCCGGCAGGAGCGTGTGCTGGCCGGGGAAGTTCCCCTTCTCCCTCTTCCATTGGCTTTGCCTTGGACTGGCCCCACTGCCGTGCCTTCGCCGGGCTTTGATCCTGGCCCCAGGGCCTTTGCCGGGCCTGCACCTGTTCTTTCAGCCCCTTGTGGGTGGCTGCTGCCTCCCCCCCGGCTCCCGGCAGAGCTGAGTCCCGCGGGGCCGTGTCGGGACTCAGTGGAGCCCGCTGTTGTGGGGTTGCTCGTGGGTCTGGGCCGGCCCGTGCTGAAGCATCCGGCCTGTGTTCTGTCACCGCTGCTGGACCTGCCCCGTGTATTCCTGTCATTTCTAATTTTAAATTGGTTCTCCCACTGCCTGTCCAACTGAGAAGAAAGCGGGGGCCGAGGCCGAGCCCCCCGCCCTCATGGGCTGGCACTGCAGAGCCGATGGCCGCCGCTGGTCAGACCTCGGCAGGCAGAGCCAGCGCGCACATTCCGCGCCTGGTTCTTGGACAAAAATGTGACCCGGTCAAGGGTCCTTTCCCTCCTTTCAGTTTCTCATCTGAAAAATGTGCTCAGGGCGCCCAGGAGGGAGGGAGCTGCACAAACACAGAGGAATGTGCCGGCCTCCAGGCGGCCCAGGCTGCGCTGGGGTTTTGGTTCCTGGGTGGAAAGGCTCCACCGACCCCCAAGGCCTCAGTGTCCCCAAAGCCTCAGGACGCCCGAGTCACAGTGTGGTCTCTCTGGACAGCTGGCTGGTACACGTCACGAGAGAGCAGGTTTAGATTTACCGGAAAGTGGCAGAAATGTGGTACATTAGTGTAGTACGTCTGCACCGTTAGGGGACAGTGCCCACCCGTAAGTAATCACAGATTGAAAGCCATAACTAATGAAAGCCCACACTTCACATTTCTTCAGTTTCTTAGTGTCCTCCCGACCTAGGACCCCCCTCAGAACCCCTGGACTCCAGGCCTCACCCAGCTCCTCTCTGAGCTCCTCCCCAGACCTCACCCAGCTCCTCTCTGAGCTCCTCCCAGGCATGTAACGCTGCTCCCGTCTCCCCAAGCCCTCTACCTAGAGTTGCTTACACTCTCCTCCGTGTTCTGTTTCAGTTGTGTTTAACTTTGTTTTGGAAGTATTGGGTTTGAACTGTGAGCCTCACGCTTGCTAGCCAGGTGCTGTAACACTCAAGACACACCTACAGGCCGTTCTGTCTTGGATAAGGTCTTACGTGTATGCTCAGAACATTCTGGATCCCGTATGCTCGCCTTGTGGCTGAGGTGGCAGGTATGGACCACAGGATCCAGCTTTTATCAATTGAGATAGGGTCTTGGAAGCCTTTTGCTCAGGCTGGCTTTGAGCCACCACATCTCAGTACTTTTCTGAATCTAGCTGCTTATTTTTTTTTTTTTGACAATACTAGGATTTGAACTCAAGACCCACTGGTGGCTAGACACACGCACTGTTGCCTTACCCACGTGTTCAGTCCGTTTTACTGTTTTATTCTCCAGATAGGGTCTCATGCTTTTGCCCGGCCAGTTTTGGACTGCGGCCCTCCTGTACTGCGTAGGTACATGCTGCAGGCATCATGGGTACACACAGCTTGCTTTGAGATAGTATTTTGGGGACTTTCCCAGGATTCCGTTCACCAGCCACCGGGCCCTGCCCGAGTCCTGCACCTGTGCAGCCGCCCTCCACAGACTCGGGCTCAGGATGTCCTTTGGGGGATGCAGAGCTTGCAGGGGTAATGTCACAGGGACCGGGCTCCATTTTCACGACACTGTACCAGGCACACACATGCCGCTGGCCAGCTTGCACTCTGGAGGCTGCCCTACGCCGAGTGGAGACATGGTCACCGCTCTCTGGAACGTCCCTGGCCTCCATGCTATCTGGAAGGAAGGGGCCCTGCAGGCCCACCCCGAGGGGAGGGAGCCAGGCCGCCCTTCCTCAGACCCACCCACCCACCCACCGCACTGCAGAGGTGCTGCGGGATCCCGCTGGAGCGGGAGCTCTGTTTATTTACAGTGCTTCATTTAAGCCTCGGGAGTCGTGCCGTTTATTTAAAGATGCTTTGGGCTGTCATCCAGCATTACTTTATTTTGCTGGTGAAGCTGTCCCGCCTGGGCCGCTGGCAGCTGCTTGCGTTGCTCCTGGGTGGCTCTGAAGAGCGGCCTCCTCTCACTTTGCAGGCGGCAGGTGCTCTGGGCTCACCTTGGGAAGCTCCGGGCCAGTCCTGGAAGCGGCCATTTCTCAGGGGAGCCCTGGGTTGCCCAGACAGCAGTGTCCGGAGCTGGGCACTGGTCCCCCCGGGGCTGCCAGTGTCACGCAGCGCTCGGGCCGCATGGCATCACTGCGGGTGTGGCCCTTGGCCACTCTGAGCGCCTCCTAACAGCTCTCTTGAAGGACTTGTCTGCTGTTTGTACGCACAGGGCAGGGTTAAAACCTGGGAGGAAGGGGACACGGGCCGTGCGCAGGGTCTGGGCAGAGCTGCCCACGCTGAGGGCCGCAGCCGGGGGCTCTGCCCTCGCCTCTACATCCATGCTGCCCATCCCCAGGCCGGGCTCCCCGCGGACGAAGCCCAGGCGTGTCCCGACTGGGGCTGCCCTTCCCCGCGGCCTGCACGCTTCTCAGGGCAGGAGGGCCGCCAGAGGGGGCCTGAGACTCTGCTTACCTGGTTTTGGGGTTTTTAGCGTCCTTATTCACCTGGAAGGTTCCTTGTCAGCTTCACACACGTTTACAATGTATTTCTTCACCGGTGTCTCCGGCTCCAGTGCTGTGGCGTGCACCGCCTGCGGTCCAGCCCACCACTCAGCTTGCCTTCGCCAGGCCCGAGGCACTGCCACCCATGCTGTCCCCGACACCGTCCCTGGGCTCCATCCTGTGGTGTCAGTGGGAGGTTTGGTTCTGTGGGAAGTGGACGGCCCCCTGCCCAGTGGGCTGTGACTGCTTCCGGTGGATGGGATGTGAAGCCCCCACCCGGCCCACGCTAGGCCTTCAGCACGCGACACCCCGCCCAGAGGCCTCCACCCAGAGAGCGACCCTGGGCGGCAGCCCGTGTGGCCCGGGGGTCGCTTGGTGGTGGTCTCTGGGTTTCTGAAGGCAGTGGGCATGGGCCAGGCAGGCTGGGGGGGGCGGCTTTCCCAGGCCACCAGGCCCCCCGTGGGCAGCAAGCCATCGTAGCGCTGTCTGAGAAGACACGTGTGTCACTCCCAGCGCAGGGCCCGGGGAAGGGATGAGGCCTCTTGGGAGCTTCAGCAGAGGTGTTGGCCCCGGGTTTGGTGGGGCCGTGGAAGGCTCTCCCGTGGGGCCAGCTGCTCTCCAGGAGGGGAGCCGGAGAGCTAACTCTTCCCTCTGTGCCCCCGGGCCGGGCGGGCGGCCGACTTTCCACCCCTGGCTGCAGTCCCCTGACAAGTTGTGGGAGCGGTCTGGCACAGCCCAGAGACTGCTGCCTGGCACTCGGTGCCCAGCCAGGCGGTGTGGAAGCCCCAGGGAGTCATGGAGACATGCACCCGGTCTGGCGGTCAGGCGGTGCCCCGCCTGGCAGGTCCCTCCGTGTGACCTGGGGGCTCTGGGATCTCCGGGTCACACAACAGAGCAGGTGCTGTCCGTACGGAAGCAAGGACGGGAGGTGCCCCTGGTGGCCGCCGGGTCCGGAGCCGCTGTCCCCTCCAGCGGGGGAGGGGCTGCGAGGCGCCCCCTTCCTGAGGCTCCTCATCCTCTCTCCAGACACCGTGTGGTGCAGATGCCCAGCTCAGCCTCCACAGCCAGGGCGCCACACAGAGTTCCTGACTAGTGCTGGGGTCCCCGTGGGAGAGCCACGCCCGCTGTTGGGTTTTGGGGTGAAGTGGGGTGTCCAGCTGACTTGGCCTCTCGTCCTCAGCAGGGAGACCCGCAAGCCTAGGCCAGCAGAGCTCAGCCGCATGAGTGCAGCCCAGAGACAGAGACTCCTGTGAGTGTACCCTGACCCCAGTGTTCTGTCTGCTGCCCCAGCCTCCCCGCGCTCCCTGCCTCTGGTGCCCCAGCCTCCCCGGGCTCCCCTGCCTCCCTACCTCCAGTGCCCCAGCCTCCCCGCGCTCCCTGCCTCCCTGCCTCCAGTGCCCCAGCCTCCCTGCCTCCCTGCCTCCGGTGCCCCAGCCTCCCTGCCTCCCTGCCTCCGGTGCCCCAGCCTCCCTGCCTCCCTGCCTCCGGTGCCCCTGCCTCCCTGCCTCCCTGCCTCCGGTGCCCCAGCCTCCCTGCCTCCCTGCCTCCGGTGCCCCTGCCTCCCTGCCTCCCGTGCCCCAGCCTCCCTGCCTCCCTGCCTCCCCGCGCTCCCTGCCTCCCTGTCTCCCGTGCCCCAGCCTCCCCGCGCTCCCTGCCTCCGGTGCCCCAGCCTCCCTGCCTCCCTGCCTCCCGTGCCCCAGCCTCCCTGCCTCCTGCCTCCTGCCTCCGGTGCCCCAGCCTCCCTGCGCTCCCTGCCTCCGGTGCCCCAGCCTCCCTGCCTCCCTGCCTCCCTGCCTCTGGCGCCCCAGCCTCCCTGCCTCCCTGCCTCTGGTGCCCCAGCCTCCCTGCCTCCGGTGCCCCAGCCTCCCTGCCTCCGGTGCCCCAGCCTCCCTGCCTCCCTGCCTCCCTGCCTCTGGTGCCCCAGCCTCCCTGCCTCCCTGCCTCCGGTGCCCCAGCCTCCCTGCCTCCGGTGCCCCAGCCTCCCTGCCTCCCTGCCTCCCTGCCTCTGGTGCCCCAGCCTCCCTGC
Organism: Dipodomys merriami; assembly: GCF_024711535.1. NCBI lineage: Eukaryota > Metazoa > Chordata > Mammalia > Rodentia > Heteromyidae > Dipodomys > Dipodomys merriami. The sequence goes on from NW_027203381.1 coordinate 121,527,752, forward strand.
CTCCGGTGCCCCAGCCTCCTGCATCCCTGCCTCCCGTGCCCCAGCCTCCCTGCCTCCCGTGCCCCAGCCTCCCTGCCTCCGGTGCCCCAGCCTCCCTGCCTCCCTGCCTCTGGTGCCCCAGCCTCCCTGCCTCCGGTGCCCCAGCCTCCTGCATCCCTGCCTCCCGTGCCCCAGCCTCCCTGCCTCCCGTGCCCCAGCCTCCCTGCCTCCCCGGGCTCCCCGCGCTCCCTGCCTCCCGTGCCCCAGCCTCCCACCTCCTGCAGGGATGCCAGGGCTTCCTGAGGCTCTGTACCGAAGCCCTGGTCTTACATTTGGGCTCTAGAGGTGGTCGCTCTTCAGTCCTCTTTCAAGACAGGAGTTAGAGCTGCTGTTCTTCAGGAGGCCAGTGCTCCCCAGGACTGTGGCTGGGACAGGGCTTCCTCTCACTGGCCACACCCCGGAGGAGGTGGCCAGCAGGCCTGAGAGCCGTGTGCTGCGGAGTGAGACCCCAGCCTGCCTCATAGCAGCTGAGGAGCAGTGTGGTCAGGACTTCCCGAGTCAGGCGGGGTCAAGGCTCACCCCAGGGCCTTTGCAGCCGGTCCTGGTGCAGCCAGCCGGGGTTTCCCGCCCGCCTGGGTCACCTTGCCCCCAGCATCTGTTGTCTGCAGGGCCTTTCTGGGTCCCTTGAGCCCGAGGGCAGGCACTGGCTGGAGCCCGGAGCGCTGTGCCTCCTGTCAGCCTGGCTCTCCTGCGCACACTCTCCTGTCTGTCTGTTTGGCCTTACTGGGGGGAAAGTGCCCGTTACGTAAGGCCGAGTGCCCGCGGCACGCGTGGCCACCGGCCCCTGTCCTCAGCCAGGCAGCGGCCCTTGTCAGCCTCCTCTGCGGCCCGAGTCCCGTGGTGGCACCAGACCATGTTGTCACCTCCGGTGTAAGGTACCTGGGCATGGGGTCGCTGACCGCCGGCCTCAGTGCCGGGTCCTCCCCATCTGCTGATCTCTGGCCTCCCTCTTTCAGCGAAGAAGAAAGGATCCGGTTTCAGGAGCTTCTGGCCAGCCCGGCCTATAGAGCCAGCCCCCTGCTGGCCATCGGGCAGCAGCTAGCTCAGCAGATGCGTCTGGAAGGTGGTAGCCGTTTCTGACCAGGTGATGTTACGCCATGAGCCCCCAGGGACCCTGAGAGGAGCCATATCCTCTGGATTGTTCTCTGAGCCTGGTGGACACCCCCTGTCCAGCACAGGGCCTCTTGGTAGTAAAGTGCCTTATGGACCCGTCCCCTGTGACTCCAGGACCTTCCCACGGTTTGCTTCTGCTTCAGAGCCACCTTGCCTTCTCCTTGAGCTCACCCTGGGGTGGGGCTCATCCCCTAGGCTAGACACCAAGGTGGCGAGAGCAGGTGGTGGTTGACCTGGGAGATTGGGGAGTGCACCCGCAAAACCGGTGCCCGCCAAGCCCCACCGGCCTGCGCAGCGGCAGCGCCCTCCGGCGTGTTGGGAAGGGAGTCCTGCGTGCCGCCCTGCCTGCAGGAAGTGCTCCCGGGCTGGGCCGCGGTGTGACCCGTCCTCACCCGGGTCCCCGTGTGGCCCTTGCTCCTTCCCCTCCTGGTCCCCTCTCCACCCAGCCCCCCTCGAACCTCTGTCCTGGCTGCCCTTGGCCAGCCACCACCCCTGGAGGGCTTCCCTGCACTGAGATACAGAGCAGGCCTGGCCTAGAGCCGCTCGGCTCATCTAGGTATTAGCAGACACGGGTTTGGAGATGGGAGATTGGCCATTAGGCTCCATCATCAGGGTGTGGGGGGTGAGGGGCAGCGCCCCAGCCCCCGGGCTCACTCTGGGGTCCTGTCCTCACAGCCCCCCATCCAGGGGGTTTGCAGGGGTCAGAGAAGGGGGCAGCTGTGGGTGGGATGAGGGCAGTCCAGGGCCTCCCACAAGGACCTTGGGAGGGCAGTGTGACCCCCTTCCTGGGCACTGGGTCAGCCGCCCAACTCCATGTCCAGCGTGTGTGGATTCACCCTCACAGAGGAGACACGGCCCAGACACGAGCAGACTCGATCTCTACACACTGCCCCTTGTGGGTAGAGCAGCCGTCCTCTGGAGTTCCTGACAAACCCACGTGTAAGTGGGACAAAGCCTGTCCGGAAGCCGGAGGCAGGTGGCAGTGACCGCTCCATCCTCACCTGCAGAGCCCAGGACCGCTTGGGGTGTGCTGGCTGTGTGCCCAGGCCAGCGGGGGAGGCGAGCGAACTGTGGTAGCAGATCCAAGTGGACCACTGTGTGGGTTTTGTGTATTTTCTGGTCTTTATAGGACGACATGAATGACTTGGCAATAAACAAGTGGGAAAGTGCTGCAGTTTGCCGGTTTTCCTGCTGCTTAGGCTCTGGAGCCAAGTCGGTGTTCTGGTCGAAAGGGTACACAGCAGACAAAAGCCCCCTGGAGCGGAGCGCAGCAGGGCCCCTGCCTGTGGAGGGGGAGGCCGTGTCCCGCGCCGGGCGGTGGCACGCAGCATTAAGCACAGGTGTCCCCTGCGTGTGGGGTTCAGGGGAGAACGCACAAGCCCTTGTGCATCTCCAGCAGGAGCACGTGCCTGGGGACGGGGGGGGGGGGGCCGGGGACGGCTGCCTGCAGCACCTCCCGGGGGAACGAGGAAGGGGGGGGAGAGAATGGAGGGGGGACGGCTGCCCCACAGCGAGCCTGCAGCACCTCCCGGGGGAACGAGGATGGGGGGGAGAGAATGGAGGGGGGACGGCTGCCCCACAGTGAGCCTGCAGCACCTCCCGGGGGAACGAGGATGGGGGGGGACGAGACTGGAGGGGGGACGAGAATGGAGGGGGGACGGCTGTCCCACAGCGAGCCTGCAGCACCTCCCGGGGGAACGAGGATGGGGGGGGACGAGACTGGAGGGGGGACGAGACTGGAGGGGGGACGGCTGTCCCACAGCGAGCCTGCAGCACCTCCTGGGGGAACGAGGAAGGGGGGGAGAGAATGGAGGGGGGACGGCTGCCCCACAGTGAGCCTGCAGCACCTCCCGGGGGAACGAGGATGGGGGGGGACGAGAATGGAGGGGGGACGGCTGTCCCACAGCGAGCCTGCAGCACCTCCCGGGGGAACGAGGATGGGGGGGGAGAAAGGGGGGGGGACGAGACTGGAGGGGGGACGGCTGTCCCACAGCGAGCCTGCAGCACCTCCCGGGGGAACGAGGATGGGGGGGGACGAGAATGGAGGGGGGACGAGACTGGAGGGGGGAGAGACTGGAGGGGGGACGAGAATGGAGGGGGGACGGCTGTCCCACAGCGAGGCCTGCAACACCTCCCGGGGGAACGAGGATGGGGGGGGACGAGAATGGAGGGGGGACGGCTGTCCCACAGCCAGGCCTGCAGCATCTCCCCGGGCCAGGTGCCCAGCCCGCAATGTAGAGGGATGGTGAACCTTGTTTTTGGTCAGTTGTGGGGCTTCAACTCTGGCTGGGCTCTGGCCCTGAGGGGTGTTTTAGCCACTTTGAGCCACAGCACCACTTCCATTTTTCCAGTGGTTAATTGGATAGAAGTCTCATGGACTTTCAGGCCCAGGCTGGCTTTGAACCATGATCCTCTGCGTGGTTGGGATTGCAGGTGTGAGCCGCTGGTGCGCCTTCAGGGGTGTAGTGGAGGGAGTTAGGTCTGGCCTTCCCCTCTCCGCGGGCTCCTGACTGGACACCCCTGCTGCCCCACAGCAGCCACGGACTGAAACCTCGCTTCCTTTTCTCCTTCATTCGTCCTCACGGATGTTTTATCACAGAGAGGCAGGAGTCGCCCATTGGCAGCCCTGAGGGCTTTGGCCCGCTGGGGCTGTTCCCTAGGCCTCAGGTGGGCTCTGCCGGCGTGGCAGTTCTGTGGAGCTGTGTGGCTGGCCCCAGGACTGCATTGGCCCTGCGTGTGTGTGTGTGTGTGTGTGTGTGTGTGTGTGTGTGTGTGTGTGTGTGTGTGTGTGTGTGTGTGTGTGTGTGTGTGTGTGTGTGTGTGTGTGTGTGTGTAATGCAGCCAAGTGGGCTCTGCCGGCGTGGCAGTTCTGTGGAGCTGTGTGGCTGGCCCCAGGACTGCATTGGCCCTGCGTGTGTGTGTGTGTGTGTGTGTGTGTGTGTGTGTGTGTGTGTGTGTGTGTGTGTAATGCAGCCAAGAGCCTGCTTTGCCCACCTGTGTGCAGGGTATGGGCCATGGGGGTGCCGTCAGAGCCCGGGGTTTCTTCCTGTCACCACCCAGAGGTGAGCGCTGAACATGTAGGCACAGTGGGGGGCCAGCCCTCCCTCTGCGCCCCACGCCCTGGGTGTGGCCACGTGTCTTCTCTCCCGGGCTCTGCGGCCACCAGGGTGCCCTGTCTCCTCCAGGGCACCAGGCAGTGGGTGCCCTGCTCCAGGGGACCCCATTTTCTAATGCTTAGTTTGTGTTGTGAGCCGCGCGCTGGGTCTACAGGTACAGGCTACCATGCCTGGCACTGCCTGATCCCTAAACGCATCCTCAGAGTCTCCATCCCAGACTTGCCCTCAGCCCTTGGTAGACATCTGGTCTGGGGCATTTGGGACAGTTTGAGAAGCTGCTTTCCTCCTGGTGATTAGAGGGTGCATGTGTGGTCAATTGAGCTCTATTGGGGGTGGGTGGGGGTGGCGAGAGATGACGGGGACACAGGACACGTCCACGGGAGGTGGAGGCCCGGGGAGGGAGGCTGAGGACGTGTGCACAGCAGAGGCAGAGGTGGAGGCCCGGGGAGGGGGGCTGCGATCAGAAGGAGCCGAGGCTGGGAGGTAGAGCTTGGGGTGAGCGCTAAGCACCGCTATGGACAGGCCAGGGCCGCCCTCTCTCGGGGCTGGCCCTGGGGTCCTTTCCTTCGGCATTCTGCAGCACCCACGCTGGCATTCTGGGTGCTGGTGGGTCTGTGCCATTGCGTGCTTCTCGGCCCGCTGGACGGTTTCTGAGCCCCGAGGTGTCTGCAGGTGCCCAGCGTGCACCGTGGCACATGCCCGAGTGGCTGCAGAGCTCGTGAACCAGGCGTGGCTCGGGCACATCCTCCATCTGCTTAGGAGTCCCCCTGGGCGGGAGTGGGTGGCCAGGCAGGAGCGCACCCCGGCTGTCTGTGGGTGCCCAGTGGACCGGTCCCCAGCTGTCCCGGGCAGGCCACGCAGAGGGGTGGTGCTGGCTGCGTGTGTAGCCGTGTGTGCCCCGTCAGGCCGAGTTGGAGCGTGGGACCGTCCCCAGAGCCGTCCACAAGCCAAGTGTTGAGCAAACACCCGGTGTGTTGCTTCTGGAATGTTTCTCTCATGGTGATAGCATCGCTCTGAAACGGGAGGTGCTGGCGGCCTCTCAGGCCGGGTCAGCCCGCGGCTGTGGGCAAGGAAGGCCCAGCCCCTAGAGGGTTTCTGGCCACCGCCCTGTGTCCCGGCTCCAGGGCCGCTATCAGCCTGTGCTTCCAGGATGTCGGGGAGCCGGCTGGCTGCTGGAGATAGTGGGGGCTGGAACTCCGCCATCTCCTTTGAAGCCCGGCCCTTAAGGCTCGAGACCCTGGCTCCTGACCAAGATCCTATACCTTTTTTTAATCTTACTGCATTTTCTTCTTCCAAAGAAACTAAGGTGATATAAGTTGAAATGGTAATTACACCCCGGTACTGATTTAGACTTAACCCCTGAAAAGTAACGATTTTAAAGCCTAAAAGGTGGAATGAAAATTTTAAATTTTTGATAGAACATTACTCAGAAAGTGAGCCCTTGTTTTCCAAACTTGTTTCTTTCCAATAATGCAGATACTACGGCTGCTTGTCCCGCAGGCCTGCCCGGTGCCCATCCCCCACCCCAGCGAGTGCCCTCTGCCCACCTCCCAGCCCTCCCCCACCCCAGCGAGCGTGCCCGCAGCCCACCTCCCAGCCCTCCCCCACCCCAGCGAGCATGCCCTCTGCCCACCTCCCAGCCCTCCCCCACCCCAGCGAGTGCCCGCAGCCCACCTCCCAGCCCTCCCCCACCCCAGCGAGTGCCCGCAGCCCACCTCCCAGCCCTCCCCCACCCCAGCGAGTGCCCTCTGCCCACCTCCCAGCCCTCCCCCACCCCAGCGAGCGTGCCCTCCCACCTCCCAGCCCTCCCCCACCCCAGCGAGCGTGCCCGCAGCCCACCTCCCAGCCCTCCCCCACCCCAGCGAGTGCCCGCAGCCCACCTCCCAGCCCTCCCCCACCCCAGCGAGCATGCCCGCAGCCCACCTCCCAGCCCTCCCCCACCCCAGCGAGTGCCCTCTGCCCACCTCCCAGCCCTCCCCCACCCCAGCGAGTGCCTGCAGCCCACCTCCCAGCCCTCCCCCACCCCAGCGAGTGCCCTCTGCCCACCTCCCAGCCCTCCCCCACCCCAGCGAGCGTGCCCTCTGCCCACCTCCCAGCCCTCCCCCACCCCAGCGAGCGTGCCCGCAGCCCACCTCCCAGCCCTCCCCCACCCCAGCGAGCGTGCCCGCAGCCCACCTCCCAGCCCTCCCCCGCCCCAGCGAGCGTGCCCGCAGCCCACCTCCCAGCCCTCCCCCACCCCAGCGAGCGTGCCCGCAGCCCACCTCCCAGCCCTTGCCACTCGTTCAGTGTTCTCTCCCAGCCAGTGCTGAGCCTGCCTGTGCAGACACCGGAAGTCTGGCTGGCTGGTTGGGCAGGACGTCTGGCCCCGTGGCTGGGGAGTCTGATGAGAATTTGAGGATGAAAGCAGGAGGCTGGTGGCCGGGGAGCCCCCGCCCGGGCCCTTTCCTCCAGGGATGGACCCGAAGTCCATCTGGACTGCAAATCAGCCTGCGTGCCGTCCACCCAGGGCCCACGGCTGCAGAGGAGTCTGCTGTGAGCTGCCTGCGACAAATCCTGCACCACCAGGCTTAGGTTCAAGATGCAGCGGGCCTCCCTCCCGTCAGTGAACCCTGACCTCCTCACTGTGCCCCTCCGCCCTGCACTGCTGCATGCTGAAATCCCGCCACAGTCCAGCCCGCACACTGTTCACAGACACGGGGGCAGCGGCCAGCCAGGCCCTCTTGTCCCCGGCTCTCCTGTGGGCTGAGCTGTGGAGCAGGCTCTGCGGGCTGCCCACCCGGCCCCAGCTGTAGATGCCACGGGAGACCTGTAGGCCAGCTCCAGGGAGAACAAAGGTTTCACCTCTGATGCCCTCTGGGGGCCTGCTGGCTGGCCGCACCCTTTGTGGAGCCTGAGGGCTTTTACCGAACACTCGGTCCTCAGTCCCTGGGCTGTGTCCAGCTAGGGAATAAGTTCAGGCCAGAACACCTGAGAAAGGGGCATGCAGCAGCCAGACCGCCGGGCAGACTCACCAGGGCCTGGTAGAGCCATCTGCGAAGCAGCCACTGTGGGCCCCACGTCGGCCCTGTGGTAGGAAGACCCCTACTCAGGCAGGCAAGCCCACCTAGTCGTCCAGAGTGACAGAGCCCACCGCAACAAAGTTGTTAATAAAGGAGCAACTTTATTGAGAAGGTTCCTACACTGACCGGCCAGGGCTCGGGAGCTGAGACTGCGACCCCGAGTGGCCCACATACTTAGATTTTTAAAGGCAAAATTCACAAGGTCAAGCCTGGTCACGCAGGCGACCAATGAGATTGTCACACACCCAAAAGATTGCACAGTCATACCAGACCACAAGCAGGTGGCCAGTGAGGTTACACTTTGTCACATAATGGCTGTTTAAACCAGCCTATCACTTTTGGTTTAAATGACTCACGAATTCAATGGTAAGGCGGAACTTAGGGTAAGCATACACCAAGGAGTTTAGTGGAGTTTAACATAAGCATGTGAAAAAGGCGGAGTTTATGGTAAGCTCATGATGTTGCCAATTTGAGCCAGATTACTGGCTGTTTAATCGGTCAGTCCTTAACAGAACAATGAAGGTGGGTGAAGTTATTAAGGAAAGGGGGACCTAGAGGCATTCTTTCCGTTCCAAGAACTGGGCTCGTTGGAGCCAAGGTCGAGTTAACCTTGTTTAGAGGGTTTTTTTTGTTTTTCCTAAAATCCCTAAAACCAAGGCAAAGCCTGGAAAGAAGCTGTCCCAGCCTCTCAGGGCCAGCTGCTGAGTTTGGCCATGGGAAGTGTGGTGTGGCCTCGTGCTTGGACAGGGCTGACCAGGGCCGCTCGTCCACCCCGGGCGGTCCTGCATGCGAGGATTCCCCGGCATGCCCCGGCCTCACTCGGTGCAGGGTAAGGATTTTCCGGTCCTCAGGGAAGCCTCTACCAAAAAGCTGCCTAAAGTGACCAGACTGAGCACCAAGGCTGGACAGCCGGTGCCCCATCCTCAGCCCAGCGCGAGGTGTGCCTGTGTGCGCCTGTGCACAACTGTACGTAGCGTGCACGCGTGCCGGTGAGCTCCCGGCCCCCCCACGCATGGCGTAGGCACCTGAACAAAAGGTACCACCGCAGGCCGTTTTTATGAACAAGAGAAGTTCAATGTTACTGAATTCCTTCTTGGTTGAGAAAATCACGTGTTTTGTTGTCTTCCCTGCTGGCGGTGTGAGTGGTAGCTTTAATTTTCTGCACACTGCTGGACAGGGCTGTGGGCTTTTGGGGTCTCCTACAAGGAGTGGGGCTTCCCAGCTGCCCTACACATTTTCTTTGCTGGGCTCCGTGTAGCGTTTTCTCCCCGAGCCGTGTGAACGGCCTGGCACGGCTGTCCTGCAGAGGCTCCTCCTGGGGGTGGCGTCCCTGGGGCTTCTCCCCTCAGGGGAGAGGGCAGGGATGCCGCCCAGCTGCTTGGCCCTGCCTTAGGGGACACTGGGTAATCCTAGCTTTGGACCTGGTTCAGACAGCTCGCCATGGAGCTGGGCACAGCCTTTCTCACTCAGCCATGCCTGCCCAGCCCGAACTTAGGGTTCTCTGAGAGGACCCCGCCCCCACCTGGCCAGGAGCCACTGGGGTTAAGGTTGCGCAGAGCTTGTTGAAATCTCTTAGGACTGACTCGTGTCAGGGGTGGGCTTCTGCCCCCTTGCCAGTCCAGCTCCATGGCAGCTAGGGTACAAGGTCCAGGTTTCCACAGCCATAAGCTGTGGCGTGCCCACGGTGGGCACTCAGCTAGTGATGTGCAGTGGTGATGTGCACACAGTGGGCACTTGGCTGTGCCATGCTGTGGGTGATGGGAGTCCTAGCAATGCTTGTGTCTATAAATGAACATTTGGTCATATGGAGGTGGGAGGGTCACTGTAAATGAGAGGAAACCCCAGGGGACTCCGGCTGCAGCGCCATGAGAACAGACAGCCTGCTCACCACAGGCCTCTAGCCCAAAGACGCTTCCAGAAGAGCCCCGGGTGGCTTCTCTGAAAACAAGAGGAGGCGGAATCAACTGCCACCAACTACAGTCCAGTTCCAGGCTGCAGAAAAGACGGACTCATAGGCTCTGAGTGTCCAGACACGGCAGTGCATGCACTGAGGGAGCGCGCAGCTGCCGGAGGGCGGTGAGAGCTTCCTCTGGCTGTAGCAGTCAGTCAGGAAGAGTGCATGTCTTCCTAGGAGAGAACAAGAAGCGAGACGCCGCCGAGGCAGTGGTGGCCGCCAGAGAGGGCCCACGCCCCTGCCACACGGTTAGCCAGGCTGTCTTGGTACTGGGGACACCTATGCTCCCCAACCTTGAGTCCAGAGCCTCCCTTCTGGTGGCAGTTTAAGTCCACTGTGTGGCTCTGTGTCTGAGGGTGCTGTCTCTAGGCGCCATCCTGAGGTGACAGTCCCAGGTCTGGGTCTGGAGCCCCTGCCCGTGCTGGGTGGAAGGAGAGGGCTGGTGTGGACACAGAGTTGAAGCAGCTGGACGCCTGGGCTGCGAGGGGGGAAGGGGGAAGGGGCGCGGAGACGGAGCTCAGCCCGAGATCAGCGGTTCCTCCCTGCCAAGTGGATCTGACAGACACGAGGAGGTATCTCTGAAAGACGACATGTTTTAGACTACAAAGCAAGTCTTAACAAATAAAAAATTCAAAATGATTCCTTGTCCCTTATCAGATGATGATGGAATAGAAACACATGGAGGTGGAACAGAACAATGTTGAATGATCAGCAGCCACTGAAGAAATTGGAGGAAACTAACAAATGCCTAGAGTGAAATGAAGACCAGTCAGCAGAGCCCCTGTGTGCCCTGAGGGCAGGCCCCGTCGCTGGGTGGTCCTGCTGCGGAACAAGCCCATCTCTCAGGGCCTGCGATCCCGAGGCAGCCACTGGAGCAGGGGGCCACGCCAGCGCCATCATCAATCACAGTGGCTGTAAAACAAACTTAGCCTTGTAGTAATATTTAGGTTCTGTTTCCACTATCCACACCTAGAGGAATGTGTGTGTCTCCACTGGGGTGAGTCGCATGCCAGGAGCCTTGGCAGCACGGTCTGCTCTCAGTAGGGGGCCTCTGCATGTCCACTTTGCACACACACACGCGCACGCGCAGACGCCAGCAGGCCAGTGTCCGTGGGAGCTCAGTGTCCTCTTGATGCCGCTAGGTGCGGGGCTCCTCGTACGTTCTCAGTTCTCTTCCAGTCCCACTCAGATGTCCAGGCACTGGAGGGCTGGCCTTCTACCTGGCGTGTGGCGGCCACTACCCAGGTGCACAGTGCCACGGCTGGCCGTGGAATTCCAGTCTGACTTGTGCTCTCCCTGCAGCGTGCGGTACGGCCCCCTTGCCCACCCACAGGGCACCAAGACTCTACTCCCAAGGCCCTGAGCACACCGCCATGTCCCTCGGTTCCCCAGGACCCTGCTAGGGTCACTAGACACAGCCCTTTGATCTGGAATCGCCACGGTAAACTTTTGTCAGTTTTCCAGCCTCTGGGGTTTTGCTGTGGCCATGCAAAAGGCACTAGTACAAGTAGGTTGCCGTGTGCTCTGAGCAGCACGATGGGGCCATGCCTGGGACTCTGCCTCAGTGATGTGAGGTGGGGTGGGGCTGGGGATTTTCCCACTCTCAGGGGCAGCAGATGTGTTCTCCAGTCTGGAAGGGAGTCTGAGGTTCAGCCTGAGGGAAGTCCGGTGGGTTTGGGTATGGGGACCCTGCCCTCCCTCTGCCCCTGCCTTTGTGGCCTGTGAGTCAGGGCTGAGCAGGCTCAGCGGGAGGCGGGAGTGTTTGAGGACAGTGTGATGCAGGAGGGTGGGGCTGAGGGAGACCTTCGTGCGTGCGGGAATTCTTATTGATGCTCGTAAGCGGGATTCCTGTGACGCTCTGTCGAGGATTACAGTTACTTATTAGGTGTTAAAGTTAGTATTCATATAAACAGGCCATGGTGCTAGGACCAGAGCCTACAAGTGTGTGAGCATGTGGGTCTGTGTGTGAGGGGAGGGAAGAGTCTTGCTATGTAGCTCAGGCTGGCTCGGAACTTAAAATCTTCCTGCCTCAGCCTTCCTAGTGCTGAAATTGCAGGCATGCACCACCATACCCAGCTCGTCTTTGTGGAGGAGAGGGGACAGTACTGGAGTCTGAACTGCCTAGCATCATGCTCTAGGCAGCACTCTACTGTTGAACCACACCTCCAACTCTTTTTGTGTGGGTTAGGGTCTTACCCTGGCAGGTACCTGGACTGTGATCTGCTATTTTAGGCTTCCTGTCATAGATAATATGACAGGTAAGTGCCATCATAGCCAGCTACAGGTTAAGAAGGAGACTAGGACTTTTCTGCCTGATCTGGCCTCCAGCTGTAATCCTCCTGGTCTCAGCCTCCCAAAGAGCTGGGATGAGAAGTGTGAGCCACCATGCTCAGCCTTTTCTCTTCCTGAACTTGATTTCCTGGGCCAACCTATCCATTTGCTCAGCCCAAAGCTGCATAATCCGGCTCTGCAGTGAGTCATTGCCATGGTAGCTCTGAGGATTTCCCTGTTCCTCATCGCCCTTCTGAGACATGGGTTCCAGCCTTCTCCGCTGCCTTGTGTGGGGCTCTAACTCTTGCAGCCTTGGGCCTGGCTGAGCCTGTTCATCAGACCGCATTCCTGGAGCCCAATCACAACCATGCTCCTGGAACCATCCGGTGGCCAGCCATCACCCATCTCACAGCAGTGGAGGGGAAGGAAAACCAGGAGCTGCCACCAGGAGCTGTGGTGCCCAGCGGGCCAGTGCCTGAGCCCAGTGGGTGGAGGAGGCGTCTCTGACCGGCCCGGGCGGCCGAGTCCCACCCTTGGGTGGAGGAGACTTCTAGGCTGTGAAGTAAGCTCGAGGCTCCGGCTCTGGGTTAGGAACCTGGCAGAGGAGGGACCGAGTCCATGCAAGTGGACACTCGGGATGCCCCACCTCTCACTGCTCAATCCTGGAGGAGGGCATCCCGGGCCCACGGAGGGCCGGGGGGGGGGCATCCCGGGCCCACGGAGGGCCTGAGAGGGGCATCCCGGGCCCTGGGGGGGGGGGGCATCCCAGGCCCACGGAGGGCCGGGGAGGGGCATCCGGGCTCACGGAGGGCCCTGGGGGGAGGGGGCATCCCAGGCCCACGGAGGGCCCGGGGGGGGGGCATCCGGGCTCACGGAGGGCTGGGGGGGGGGCATCCGGGCCCACGGAGGGCCCGGGGGGGGGGCATCCGGGCTCACGGAGGGCCCAAGGGGGGGCATCCGGGCCCACGGAGGGCGGGGGAGGGGGGCATCCGGGCTCACGGAGGGGGGCATCCGGGCTCACGGAGGGGGGCATCCGGGCTCACGGAAGGCGGGGGGGGGGGCATCCGGGCTCACGGAGGGCCGGGGGGGGGGGCATCCGGGCTCACGGAGGGGGGGGGGCATCCGGGCTCACGGAGGGCCCGGGGGGGGGGGGGCATCCGGGCTCACGGAGGGCCCGGGGGAGGGCATCCGGGCTCACGGAGGGCCCGGGGGGGGGGGGCATCCGGGCTCACGGAGGGCCCTGGGGGGGGGCATCCGGGCTCACGGAGGGCCCGGGGGGGGGCATCCGGGCTCACGGAGGGCCCGGGGGGGGGCATCCGGGCTCACGGAGGGCCGGGGGGGGCATCCGGGCCCACGGAGGGCCCGGGGGAGGGCATCCGGGCTCACGGAGGGCCCTGGGGGGGGCATCCGGGCTCACGGAGGGCCCGGGGGGGGGCATCCGGGCTCACGGAGGGGGGGGGCATCCGGGCTCACGGAGGGGGGGGGGGGCATCCGGGCTCACGGAGGGGGGGGGGGCATCCGGGCTCACGGAGGGCCCGGGGGAGGGCATCCGGGCTCACGGAGGGCCCGGGGGGGGCATCCGGGCTCACGGAGGGCCGGGGGAGCGCTGGATTGAAGCAGTAGACACCAGCTGGCCCTTCGGTCCTCCGGACGCCAGGAGAGGTGGGCCCAGGTCCAGGCGTGCGGTCGGAGTGGCAGTGTCTGGTCCCGGTGCAGCCGCAGCTGGGTGTGGTGAGGCCCCCGCTGACCCCGGGCCCCGGGCGCCGCCCAGGGGACCCCTGCGGGCGGCCGGCGTCAGCTCACCTGGGGGCCCGGACCGCGAGCTGTCCCGGGCAGCGGGCTAGGCGACGCGGCCCGAGGAGGAGGGTCCGCAGGCCCTGCAGCGCCGCCCGCCGCCCCGGGTCCCAATGCCTCGCCGGGCCTCTCTGCGCAGGCGCCGGGAGCGCAGGCCGCCGGGCTCTGGGGACGTGGCAGCAGCAGGGCGGGAGGGACGCGGGGCGCGAGGTGGCCCGTGGGCTCAGGCCGGGGCCTCTCAGGTCCACACGGCCCGCAGGCCAGCCACGGCGCGCCACACCCTCGGGCGGCTCTGAGGCCGCTCCGGAGAGAGAACCTGGGGGCGGGAAGCGCCGCCCCACGCCGGCGTCACCGCCACGCACGCCACGCACGCCACGCACCAGGCTGCGCAGACCGCGCCAGGCTGCTCGGGCAGCCACCGGATGGAGGGAGGAGGGGCTTCCGGGGAGGAGAGAGGGCAGGGGCCGGGACGCCGCAAGAGCCGCGCGGCCAGGGGCGCCGCTCCCAGAGCGGAGCAGTGCTCAGGCTCCCTCAGAGCCCGGCCGGCCCGAGGGAGCCGCGGGCCGGGAGAGGCCTCAGAGCAGAGAGGCCTGAGGAGACCCGGCCTGCGGAAAGGCCTGTAGAGTCAGAGGGGCCTGCGGAGAGGTGGGGAGGCCCGCGGACATCAGAGAGGCCCGCAGAGAGGTGGGGAGGCCTGCGGACATCAGAGAGGCCCGCAGAGAGGTGGGGAGGCCTGCGGACATCAGAGAGGCCCGCAGAGAGGTGGGGAGGCCTGCGGACATCGGAGAGGCCCGCGGACATCGGAGAGGCCCGCAGAGAGGTGGGGAGGCCCATGGAGATCGAGGAGGCCCACGGAGAGGTGGGGAGGCCTGCAGACATCGGAGAGGCCCGTGGAGAACAGAGAGGCCTGTGGGAAGGAGGAAAAAGGAAAAACCTCTCCCGGAGGTTGCAGCTGCTTCTAGTTCTGAGGTCACCCTTGACGGTTGCAGCCCAACTGAAAACCCCTTTGTCACCTGTAGCTGTGCTGCCATGGATTTTCTCGCTTGCAGGGTATTACACTGGGACTCGTCCGGGCCAGGACCTGGCTCCCCAGCCGCAGCCTGGGTAGGAGCTGTGTGTCTGCCAGCGTGGTGGTGACTCTCAGAGGTTCTTTGCCTGTCCTGAATGCCCTGACAGGGTCAGGAGACCAGCTCTGACTGAGCAGATGGAAGCATTGTTTTTGGGCAGAGCATCCTAGCCTGTGTGTGCCCTGCCCAATGGCACCACCTGGGTATCTCTGGAGCCCCGGAGTCTGGAGCAAGGGCCACAGTTAACACCAAGTCAGCCTGATGGGCATGCAATGCAAGTATGGAGCGAGGGCCGATTGTTACACAGTCTGTCTGGCTCATGCTGACCTCCACGGGCACAAGGAGGCAAAGGACGGGACACAGCTGCAGCCCAGGCCACCTGGCTGGAAAAGCACCTGTATCTCCAAAGGGGACCTGCACTCCCAAGGACACCAGTGATTTGGACAAGAAGGCCTGGGGTTTCTGTGTTGTCTTTTCAGAGAAGGTCGTGGCTGAGGATTGATTGTGGGAAGGATTGTTTCCAGTTAGGCTGGTGTTTGTGAACTCGGCAACAAATCCTTGCACTGTTTTCCAGGAAGTACTTCTCTCCAAGGGCTTTTTGGTTTTTCCACAGGTCCGAGGAGCTGGTGGGTGTATGGGGCCCATGGGCGCCCCTCAGCGCTCTTCATTCAGCATATGGACAAGGATGCGTGTGTCTTGGCATTGCTCAGAGTGCTGCTGTGGGGCACGGGGCTCACCGCACAGGAACTGGGCAGCATGGACATGGCAGATGTTATAGGCTCTGACCCTGGAACTGTCCCTGTCTACCCAGGGAACATACAGTGATAGAGCATGAGTTCAGACAGGGTCATCTCTGCCCACCTGGAAGTCCACATGGCTCTTGGCAAGGCTATTCTTACACCCCCTCCCTTGTCTCTGGGAAGTCACTTGTCCCTTTTACCCCAGCTGACCTCATGCCCTGTGCTTTGCCTGGTTTGCAGAGGGAACCCTTATGAGACTCCCAGGCTGCCGCTAAGTGTGCAGGCCCCTATCTGTAAACCACACGGGACATCTTTGGCACTGAGCCTGCATCCAGGCCCAGGCTCACTCCACTCTTCCCCACAGAAACTTGCTGTGAATTGAGTCCAAGCTTGTGATCCAGACAGCTGGTTCCATGGTCTTTCCCAAACACAGCCATAAAATCAAGTAGAAATCTTCATAACCCAGGCCTGAAGACACTATGAAAGCCCACCCAGCTATGAGCTCACATCGCAGGCGGTGCCACACAGCCTAGGACCCCATGTTGAAACCAGCCCGAGCCTGTGGCTCATCACCACCCATACTAGGAGCGAGGCCCCGGCAGGAGCAGCGCCACCAGAGCCGGAGATGCAACCATGTGTCGCCACTGCATGATGTCATTGTCCACCCCAAAGCTCTGCAGTCACTAAGGCAGGTAAGAATGGCGTCTTGCTTCCCGGCTTAGCCATCAGCATCTCCTTGCTTGTCAGATGTAATCTACGTAGGAAATATAGAAGTTTTGCCTGGCACCACACTGAAACACACCCACACATACGTGCACAGGTGTGCATGCACATACATGTACCCCCACATACATACAAACACAGTTCCTAGTCCCCAGAGCTATTCACAGCGGGACAAAGTGTGAACTCTTCCTTCTGTGTAGGAAGATGGTGATGTGTACAAGATTCTAAAATTAGGCGACTGTCTGGACCCTGGGGGCACAGAGTCTGGGCTCCCGCCACAGTGTCCTCCGCAGGGGAGGCCGGGAAAGATGGTCTGCACAAAGGCCAGGCACGACAAGGAGCACTGGCACAGCCATGGAAGGTGCCGGCCTCCGGGTGCCGCATGTCCCGGCTCTGCGCTCGCCTCCTCTCCTGCCTGTGACCCCCGGTCTGTGAGAGAGCATGCACTAGCCTGCCTAGCAGCTTACATACATTTTTCTAAGTAAAAGAAGCCAGGTCCACCAGGCTGTGTGTGTATAATCCTCTTATTCATATAATATTCTAGGAAAGGCAACATTGCATTGATTGGGTGGTCCTAGGCTGGTGGGGTGGTGGAGTCAGTGTGGTCTTTTGGTTTCAATGTGACTCTCAGCCCTGGGTTTTGGTGAACTGAACCAACCCCAGGACCACAGGCCTTTGACCCAGAGGCTTCTGTCCAGGGTCTGCCAGTCATTGGGGCTGGCAGCTGCTTGGTTGGGCCCAGCCTGCCTGGGCCCGGCGGCTCTGCAGGGTCCTACACAAGGTCATACCAGAGTGGGGGCAGGGAGCTGGCCAGCCCTAGGGTCCTCCCACCTGGTGGCCAGACAGGGACGGGAGTCCAGGTTTCCTGGGCCCTGGCAGCCTGGTCTCAGATCCCATGCTGGACCCGTCCAGGCGCCAGTGCCAGCCCATCTCCCAAGGGGTCGGCCCCAGGCACCTCACACCCAGCTGCTCAGACTCAGGGCCATTAATCCCAGCAGAAGTGAAGCTCAGGTTCAGGCCCCAGGCCTCTGCCCCGTACCCCACCCATGTGTCTCCAGACTCAGAGTGGCAGGGCAGCCAACGTGCTCTCGGAGCAGGCACAGCTGGCTGAGGCCAGGGGTCCTGCTGCAGTGGCTGAGTCAGCTTCATTCACCCAGAGGAGGGCTGGCCTTGCCCTCCCCCGCAGCCCCGCTGGCCCCTACCAGTCCTTGCCTGAGTCTGAGGATGCCATCTCCTCCCAGTGGCTTCAGGGCACGGAGTGTCATCTGATGTTTCTGCTTTGTCACTCAGCACCATGTCTGCAGTCTACCCTGTGCTCAATGTGCCAGTGCTTTGTGCCTTTTCATGGTTAGGTAATTTTTCTTTCTTTTTTTTGGGGGGGGGGTGGTCCAGTTGTGGGGCCTGAACTCTGGGCCTGGGCGCTGTCCCTCAGCTTTTCAGCTCAAGGCTAGTGCTCTACCACTTGAGCCACAGCGCCACTTCTGGCTTTTTTCTTTTTGCTTATGTGGTGCTGAGGAATCGAACCCAGGGCCTCAGGCATGCAAGGCAAGCGCTCTACCACTGAGCCATCTTCCCAGCCCTAGGTAATTTTTCATGGTAAGGGTAAGTCAGTTTTTCTGTAAATCCGTGCACTAGCCAGTGAATGGTTGGATTATTTTCAGTTTTTGGACATTATGGACAAGTATTTATGTGGAAACATGTTTCTAATGACCTTGGTGGACACATGTTAAGGTACAGCAATGGTCAGTATTTATTTTCTGTCTTTACTGTCACTTGGGAATTGAGTTACTGTATAGTATTGTCTCAGTTTAGGATCCTGTAGGGCAGAATTCTCAGATTCTCTCAAATTTTCCTTACAAACTTCATCTATTTGCATGTCATTTTATTTATATTTCTGTCTTTTACTTTTTTTATTTTTATTTTTTTCTTATTTGTCAGTTGTAGGGTTTGAACTCAGGGTCTAGGTGCTGTCTCTTGAGCCTCTTTATGCTCAAGACTAGTGCTCTACCACTTGAACCATAGCAGCACTTACAGTTTTCGAGTGGTTAATTGGAGAGGAAAGTCTTAATGGGGAATTTTTCTGCCTAGGCTGGTCTCAACCGTTACCCTCCTATCTTATGCTTTCTGTGTAGCTAGGATGGCAGGTGTGAGCCACCGGTGCTCAGCTATTGGTTCCAATTTTGAGGGAAAGTTGCATTTGTCATCCATTTATCTTGGCGTTGCTGTCCCTCAGGCCTCACAGATTCTGATGAGAACTTAGCCGTGACTATTATTGAGGATCCCTGTAGGTGATGAACTGCCCCCCCCCAAATTGTTTTGTGGCAGTCCTGGGTCTTGAACTTAGGGACTGGTTGCTGTCCCTGAGATACTTCACTCAAGGCTAGCACTCTACCACTTGAGCCACAGCTTCACTTCCAGCTTTTTGGTGGTTCATTGGTGAATATAATCTCAGGGACTTTCATGTCCCAGATGGCTTTGAAATGAAATCCTTAGATCTCAGCCTCCTGAGGAGCTAGATGTGAGTCACCAGCGCCTGTCTTCATTGTGCAAGGTCCGCCGTGGGAACGAGGGACAGACTCCTCCCTTCTCTCCATTGTGCAAGGTCCGCCCTGGGAATGTGGGACAGACTTCTCCCTTCTTTTGGCTAAGTTTCTGCCCAGTCTTTTTGGAAAGGAAGAAGTGTGAGTGTGAGAGGTGTGTGTGTGTGTGTGTGTGTGTGTGTGTGTGTGTGTGTGTGTGTGTGAATGTGAGTGTGTGAATGAGTATGAGTGTGTATGTTACTGGGGTCACAGTCCAGGCCTCACACATGCAATGCGTGCTCTGTGCTGATCTGGGTTCTGAGCCTTCCTTACCTTACTCACTGGCTGTCACCAGTTGCTGGCTTGTTTCTCCTCAGATGTTCTGTCAGCGTGTCCCTGTGGATGGACATGTCCTTCGCAGGTGCTGCAATGTTTTCTCGTCCTTCCTCCTGTGCCTGTCCCTGGCTGGAGCCTGCAGCTGGGAGGGCGGGCTGGCTGCGGGAGCCCCAGCCTCCTCTCCCGTGGGTCTGGCTTGGGCAGGCCTCTCAGGATGCTGCTGTCCGGAGGGACAGGCTCCCCCACCCCCCTGTGCTGAGAGTTTATCAGAAGGGACACTGCATCGTGTCAAGCGCGCTTCCCACAACTAGTGACATGTGACTGTTTTCCTTTTCACTTTGTGAGGGTGGCGGAGCTGAAGCGTATTGGCTGATTTCCAGCTGCTGTTGCCCTGGAGTCGGGGAAAAGTGTACTGATGCGTTATCTCTCCTTGTGCGTTGTGGGTGCAGTTACACTAACTTTTTTTCTGGTCATTGGGCTTGAACTCAGGGCTAGCACTTGAGCCATAGCGCCACTTCCAGCCCTTTTCTGAGTAGCTTATTGGGGATAAGAGTCGCATGGTCTTTCTTGCTTGGGCTGGCTTTGAACTACAATCCTCAGATCTCAGTCTCCGGAGTAGCTAGGACTGCAGGCCTGTTTGTGGGGACACAGCCCAGCTGCCCTCACCGGAGCCCCCGGCCTGGATTTAGATGTGAGGGAAGGGCTCATGTTGGTAAAGCTGTGTGTGTGTGTGTGAGAGAGGGGGGGCGGGGGAGGGGAGAGGGGGAGACTAAGAGCTGGACATGAGACCTGCGGTCTGGCCTTCTGCATGGCGCTCAGGTGGGCAGGATGCCTGTGGACAGCCGAGACCCGTGCTGTAGGGTCGACGGGGAATAGGGCTGCTGGTTGCTGGCCTGCTAGAATTCTCTGGGGTATTTGGGTCGTGTGCATGGCTGTGGCCCTGAACCTTGTGAAGGCAGAAGCTGGAGCTAGCATCTCCAGGGAGTACGCTCCAGCCCTGTAGCCCATGGGGACCTGGGCCCTCGGCAGAGCAACTTCTTTGCTTCTTTGCTTACTCTGCATTGGCTCAGCCCATCTTCCAGAAGGAAGTCTTAGCTGTTCCCAGCACCCAGGGAGCAGCGCGGCAGCCCTGCCTGGAGCAGGAGGAGCAGCCCCTGCCCCGGGCCCTGTGTGGCCCAGGGGGAAGCAGGGTGGCCAGAGCAGCAGGCAGGCAGCGCGGGAGCCAGCGGGGGTTGCCATCAAATTAAATATTTCTATCCATTTGCTTGATGGGTATGAGGTTCAAGGAACTCACACGTAAGCTTCCAGCCTTCTGAAAGTGAATTATTCATCAGGAAGCAGGCAAAGTTTTCCTGGAGGATCCCGGGCTGGCAGTGGGCCGGCGCGGCAGAGCCTCTGCAGAGGGGCCACGACAGAGGGGCTTCGAGCAGGACCCGAGCCTGCCAGGGGTAGGGAGCCCGCCTTGGCGTGTGGGGACCTGGGTGGAGGGGGAGGACACACAGGGCTTTCTGTGACAGATGTCACACTTCTGGGAGGGGCTGTCATCAGGGACCTGGGGCCCCTCTGCTGGACCTTAGCAGCCAGGGCTGAGGAGGCGGCTGGGAAGGGCAGCACAGGGCAGTGGCCTGGGCTGGAGGAGGGACAGACATACCAGCAAGGGCTCAGGGAGCTATGAGGAGCGGTGTGCCTGGGCTCGGGGTTGTGGGTCCGTCTGGAGTTTGTGGGCCTAGCGGGTAAGGGTGGGCCTCTGGGGGCTTTAGGAAGCCTCCTCTACTCCCAGCTCCCCAGAAGAGACCCGCTGGGCAGTGGCCAGTGCCCCGGCGGGCTGCGGCCCGCAGGCTGGGCATTCTGGCTGGGAGGACATTTGTCTCTGAGGACCTGTGCGGCCGCAAGAGATGGAACACCTCTGACGCATCCACTCATAGTGCCACCTCTTATTGCGTTACTCGTGAACAGCCTGGCAGCGGAAGGCATCCAGCCTGAGGCCTAAGTAAACGCGCCCTGCTGCGCGTCTCACCTCGGCCCTTCCCCTGCCATCCGCAGCGATGGCCTCACCACAGGTCTCCTCTCTCTGGGCCACAAGCCTCCTCCCATCACACCTACCCGCCGAGCCGGCCGTGTGCAGCCTTCGTAATGTAGCTGCGGCCATGTTTTCGAATGATGACTACAGTGGCAGTAAGTACTGCGGTAGCCTATTTCTTTCGCCTATCTTCTGTCCACCTGGCAGCCTCCCTCCCAGATCTGCTGCCCCAGCCCTACACAAGCATGTGTGAGTCAGGCTGGGGACCAGGGTGTTCCTGTGACCTGAGCCAAGTCCCCTTGTCCCCTCCCTGGGCCCCTCCCCCATCTCCTTCTCACCCCCTGCCTCTGTTGAAATGCTAGAGAGCTTGCCGTCCCTGTGGGCCACCTTGTGGGGCGACAGTCACCACTAAAAGACTCAAAGAGACCTGTCTCCAAGAAAGGCAGAGGAGCACCTGGGCCCAGAGTTAGTTGTCCTCAGGAAAGCAGAGCAAGACTTCAGTGGGTGGACGCTCATGGGGGCAGGTACTAAAAGCCAGAGATGGTGTGTGTTGGCAAGGATGTGGGGACCCCAGACCCTTGTTTCTGAGCTGGAGTGTGGATGGTGCAGCGTGGCCAAAGGCTGGCTTAAGCTAGAATTACCACATTATCCAGCGGCCTCCCAGGGGTACACCCAGCATTGTCGGAGGCCCACTGGCCGGCGAGTGGACGGGCTCAATGTGCAACTTCCTGTAACAGGTGTCATCAGCCCTAAAGGGGCTGAAATTCTGACATACCACAGGGTGGGGGTTTTTTCCTTTGGTTGTAGGGCTTGACCTCGGGGCCTGGGTGTTGTCCCTGAGCTTTTTTAGTGCTCCACCACTTTGAACCTCAAAGACACTTCCAGTTTTCTGGCGGTTTCTTGGATAAGAGTCTCATAGACTTTCCTGCCTGGGCTGGCTTCAAACTGTGATCCTCAGCTCTCAGCCTCCAGAGTAGCTGGGATTCCAAGTATGAGCCTCTGGCGCCGGGCTCCAGTGTGGCTCTTGAGGACAAGATGCTCAGTGAGACTAACTAGTCACACGAGTATGAGAGCCCTAACTCCACTTAAGGGAGGTCCCCATCCCTGCTTCACAGAAGTGAGAAGTAGGATGGGTAGGGAGGGGCTTGGAGGCGTGGCTCCGTCGGGAGACACTAGCCAAT
This sequence comes from Dipodomys merriami, assembly GCF_024711535.1. NCBI lineage: Eukaryota > Metazoa > Chordata > Mammalia > Rodentia > Heteromyidae > Dipodomys > Dipodomys merriami. Next base: position 121,549,684 of record NW_027203381.1, read on the forward strand.
GAGCAAAAGGGTCAGGTACCAAGCTCTAGTCACAGACTTGTACCTAAAAAGTAAAAAAAAAGAAAGGTGGGTGCTAGGGTGTGGGTGAGGGGACCTGGGGTGGAGGGTGGGGATAGGGCCCGGGACTGGGAGGAGTTGGTGTTTAGTGAATGTAGAGTTTGCTGTGATGGTCAGACAACATCACACATTTATTTATTTTTGTGTTGGTACTGAGGCTTGAACTCAGGGTCTGGGCTCTGTCCTTCAGCTTTTTTACTCAAGTGTGGCCCTCTACCACCTGAGCTACAGCACCACTAATGGCTTTTTGCTGGTTAATCAATGTAAGAGTCTCACAGACTTGCCTGCCCTGGCTGGCTTTGAACCTTGATCCTCAGATCTAAGTCTCTTGAGTAGCTAGGATTACAGGAGTAGCTAGGATTACAGCTTATAGCTTATCAAATATATTTAATGTTATTGGACCGTATACGTAAAATGATTAAGGTTATAAGTTTTGTGCTGTGTGCCTTTTATCACTACAATAAATCAGACACAATTAAAGAAGCGCAGCGGTAAGCATGGGTAGCATGGCTGTGGCAGCTGAGCACTGTCTGACTGGGCCCTGAGGCCAGTCTCCCATGTGGCAGTTACATCTACAGTGGACACTGGCCCGCTTGAGTGCACTGTGTGACCAGGCCACCCAGGGGGAGGGGCTGCTCTGCGGGTTCCAACAAGTGGGCTGTTGTGAATGCAGAGCAAGGGGTGGGGTGGTGGGTCCCCGGCCTCACGGGGCTGCTCTGTGGACCGTGCCTGGCTTAAACCATGGGGCATCGATGGGCATGTCCTGCCTGGGCTCAGGCTCACCACAGCCCTCCTCAGCCATCCATCCATGCAGCCCTGCCTGGGAGCATCCATCCATCCACCTGCCCACCCACCCACCCATTTACCCACCCACCCACACAACCATCCACCCACCCATCTACCTACCCCTCTACCCATCCATTCACCCACCCATCTACCCATCCATTCACCCACCCACCCACCCACCCACCCATTCACCCACCCACCCACACAACCATCCACCCACCCACCTACCTACCCATCTACCCATCCATTCACCCACCCACCCATCTACCCATCCATTCACCCACCCACCCACCCACCCACCCATTTACCCACCCACCCACACAACCATCCACCCACCCACCTACCTACCCATCTACCCATCCACCACCCACCCATCTACCCATCCATTCACCCACCCACCCACCCGCCCACCCATTTACCCATCCACCCACCTACCCACCTACCCATCCACCACCCACCCACCCATCCATTTACCCACCCACCCACACAACCATCCACGCACCCACCCACTCACCCACACAACCATCCACCCACCTACCCACCTACCCATCTACCCATCCACCACCCACCCATCTACCCACCCATCTACCCATCCATTCACCCACCCACCCACCCACCCACACTGTCCTGCTCAGGAGGTTGTGAGGTGCTGCTGGCCTGGTGGTGGTCTGGGGGTGAGGTCTTTGTGCTCTGCTGGCCTCCCACTGTCCCCGCAGGTCCCTGGACCCTGACCTGGCAGGGGGCCTTTCCTTCTGTGTGCCTCTCTCCCTCATGGTGGAGCTTCCCAGTATGGCTGCCTCTGTACCTTCCCTGCCTACCTCTGGCTGTGTGGGAGCCTCCTGATGGCAGGAGAGATCGCTAAGAGGCAGCTCACAGCCCTGTGCTAAGATCCAAAGTCTAGCTGTTGCTAGGCTCTGCCATTCCTGGTTATGCCCCAAGCCACTGTCTGTCCCCTAATCTTTTCTTCTGGAGAGTAATCCTGCCCACCCTGACTCCAAAACCCTACATAAGCTCCCCAACCCTGATTTCCCCTCAGCCTTGGACTAGCCTGGCCCCTTCCCTCAGGATGGAAGGTGCCCTTGACCTGGCCAATCAACACACTCTGCCCCTAGACTTCCACTGTGATTGGGGGAGGGTAAGCCTGTGACTTGGCTGGCCCCAGCCAATGAGCTTTATCACCGAGACTTCAGGGGGACTCCCAGAAAAAGGGCGCTTCTCTCACCAAATTGCCCAGAAAGCCACCATAGCCCAGGGAGGAGTAGAGAAGTGGTCACTCGGCCTAAGACACGGGTGTCCCTAAAATGACAGCTTTGATTGCTCTAGTGGCTGTCGGGGCTCTGCCTCTGACATGAGGTTCCCGGGGACTCCATGTGGCCATGGGTACATGCTTGACCATTGGGGTGAGGGCATAGAAACCACCCCTCTAAGCCTCAGCACACCCACATGAAGACGCATGGCACTGGCAGAAGCAGGTGGCCAGACAGTTTCAAATAAAGTGATAGAAAACTGAGAAATCAGAATCAGGTGCTGCAGCCTTGGAGCTCAACGGCCCAGCAAAGCTGAAGCTGCCATAGGCCACAGGGCCTGCAGCACTGCCCGCAGCTGCCACAGGTCAGAGTCCTCAACACATACACACACACACACGCACGCACATACACAGATGCATGCACACACACTCACACTCATATACACACTCGGACTTGCATGCATGCACACATACACATGCACACACAGGCATGTGTATGCATGCACATGGACACACTTGCACACACACATACACACAGGTGCACATGCATGCACACACGTAGCATGCACATGCTTACTCACACAGCCGAGCCTCCCTCACAGCAGAAACTCTACTCCACCTCCAGTTTGGGAATGTCTCCACAGGAGACAGTCAGTCAATTCCTCAGGCTCTCTGGGCCAGAGAGTCCCACTGCCACCCTGCCCCACGCTCTGTGAAAGCTGCCACAGACGGTGTGTGGGTGAGGAGGGCGTGCAGAGGCCAGGAAAACAGAGCAGAAATGCAAGTTTCACAGACCGCCCCCAGGGTGGTCTGGATGGCGATGTCTGGTCTCTTATCGTGTCTCACGTGGCCTTTGTGGCCACCCTCTGGTCTTTCCCAGGCTCAATGCCACTCCCTCTTCCCGGAGACGATGTCTGGAAGACAAGGCAAGGGCCTGGCTCCAGGCTGGGGCTGTGAGTGCTGACGGACAAGGCGGAGGTTGTGGTCAGAGGATGGGTCCCTAGCCTTTGCCTGCTTGTTCTCTGTGGCACACCTCAGTGTGGCAGGATGTGTGTCCATGTCCTGTGGGGCAGGGCTGAGGCCACAGCAATCACAGACCTCTAGGATAAACTTACATTTGCTGAAAATGAAAAAAAAAACAACACACTTGCTCTCTGATCATGACCGTGGCCTGGGGTTCCCATCAGGCCCAGAGCCCAGGGACAGGCTTCCAGGGCTGGCAGTGGAGCTGAGGCCTGACTGCCACACCAAAGAAAGAGGTGCCTGCGAACACGGGGGGAGATGCAGCCAGCGAGTCCTAGCTCGCTCGGCCTCATGGCGGCAGGGCTTGCCTTCCTGTCCGAGCTGTAGGCCACCCCTCCTTACCATCCAGTGTCTTGCCGCCTCCTGATCCGCTTCTGCCGCACGCCGACTTTCGTCACACCACAGCATCCCTAGCAGCCGCAGGAAGGTGGTCAAAAAGAAAAGAATAGAAAGTCACAGCAAGTGCCCCATGTCCACTGAATCCTGGGATAGTGGGCCCTCAGGACACAGGCACATGGGCCCCACCGTACAGCGTCCCTGTCCCCCATGTCCACCGTGCCTGGAGCAGTGGCCCTCCGCCCGAGTGGATCTGTGTCTCGGCCTCCGTGAACCAGCGGGGAAGGAAAGGGACCTGAGGGGTGGGCATGTGGCCCTGTGCTCAGGAGGCAGCGTGGAGTCTGTGGCTGGTTGGCACCCCCAGGCAGGCTGGTGTCCAGGCGTGGTGGTCAGCACCTACAGTTGGCCAGCACAGGGCAGACGCTCTGCAGAGGGGCCTGGAGCTGGGTGTCTTCACGGTGTCACCGCCCAGCCCATCTGAGTGGACCGTCCGAGCCTGTGCTGGCCTCCGGACCCGCTGAATGAGGAGCCAGCTGGGCCGGCTCAGTGCTCAGTGCTTACCACAGCCTGCTTTGTCTGGGCTAATGAGGCCCCTGTCACACTCAGCATGGCCGAGTGTGACATTGCTGGCAGACAAACGAGGCCTTCTGTGTCCCCGCCATCGCCTCCTCCCACACCCCGCTCCACCAGGCCGAACCCCACTGTCCCCAACCCTGGGCAGATGAGTGCCTCCCAGGGCCTCCAGCCTCCCTCTCACCCCACTGGTCCTGATGGACTGCTGTCAGACACAGAGGTTCCCCTGGGCCCCGCCAACCTCCCTGCCACCTGGCACAGGGGCTCTTCAAGGCAGATGCCCAGCCTGGCATCTGCGACTCCTCTGCAGCGGCGTCAGTGCCCAGAGCGGCCTCCATGGTGACGTTGGCAAGCTCCTCCAGGTCGTGTGGTGTACGTGGTGGGGTTCGTGCTCACAAGCTGCTCAGAATCACAGAAGGTGCCCCCCAAAGCGCTGCAGGGGTGGAGCTGGCGCGGTGAGGGGCGGGAGGCAGGCCTAGGACTCCCCGGGGCTGCGGATGGTGCAGCACTGGCTTGACCTGTGCGGGGACGGGGCCTGGCCTGGGAGGGCACACGGCAGGAGGATGCAAAGAAAAGCCGTGTTGCTCCCACCCTGCCCGCCCGCCCGCCCGCCTGTCCAGTGCACAGTCCAGCGCGTGCCCCCATGCAGGAGCTGTTCACTGACGCATCCTGAGTCATCTACATTCTGCCTGGACAGCATTGTGGCTGCAGAAGGAAGAGGCTCCGAAGCCTGGAAAAGAGCTTCCCGGGAACTCACTGGACGACCGGGACCAGGGCTTTGCTGCCTGGGACCCTGGCAGCGTGGAGCCTGAGCACCATGTTGAGGCAGGGTCCAGGTCTGTTGGACCTGGAGGAATGGGGGGATCCCAGGCTCTCCACAGGCTTGCCACCAGGATTGTGGGGACAGTCCGGCCTGGTGGTGGCTTAGCCTCGCTGACCCATGCCCCGGGGCCTCGGCTCAGTCGGGGCGGAGGCTGATTGAGGACCCATAGGTCCCCCACCCCAGGGCTCTCCTGGCTTTGGGGGGTGGTGGACGCCACCCTGCCTGCCGAGGCATACTGGCACCAGCCTTCGTCCGGTGATCATTTTCCAGCTCCTGGCTCAGAAAGTAGGTCGCGCTGGACCGGGAGGGCCTGGCCCCCGAGGCTGCTGAGAGCCTCTGGGAACGGCCGGCTGTGGGCTCGGAAGCTTTGATTTTCTGACTCAAATGTGTATTTATAGCAGAAGAGACGCTCCAAGGACGCGCTCTCCTCTGTGGAGCGAGCGGCAGCCACCAGGCCCCCGGCACGGCGGGAGCCAGTGCGGCCCAGCTGCCCCTTCCTGCTCTGTGCCCATTGGGCTCAGAGGCTCTGCCCAAGGGAACGGAAGAAGGGCTCAGGAATGGGGCCACCGGAAGAACAGGGGAGCCAGGTGGCAAGGGCACTCTGTCTGTGTGCAGCCGCGGCACCAAGGCTAGCCAGGCACCACAGCACAGCACAGCACAGCACAGCACAGCACAGCACAGCACAGCACAGCACAGCACAGCACAGGGGAGACAGCACCACAGCACAGGGGAGACAGCAGGACCCAGCACTCCTTGGCCTGCAGGCCTGGCCCGCCACGCTTGCACCCCCATTTGTTCTGGACAGCGGTGCCTGGGCAGGGCTGGTTTTGGGCCTTGTGTCCTCAGTACTCTGAGCGGCTTGGCCCACAGGGAAGACAGACAGAAGTGGATGAGGTCGGGTAAGGGAACTCTGTCTGAACGCAGCACCTCAGCATCATCTCCATGGGGATCCCACGAGGCCACTTTTCATGGACCTCACACTTCCTCCATGCCTGCATCAGCAAGGGAGGCGCCCCGGTGGCAGGCACAGAGAGGCAGGGGTGCCGGGTGGCGGACACAGAGGCAGGGGTGCCGGGGTGATGGGCACAGAGAGGCAGGGGTGCCGGGGTGATGGGCACAGAGGCAGGGGTGCCGGGGTGATGGGCACAGAGAGGCAGGGGTGCCGGGGTGATGGGCACAGAGAGGCAGGGGTGCCGGGGTGATGGGCACAGAGAGGCAGGGGTGCCGGGGTGATGGGCACACAGAGGCAGGGGTGCCGGGGTGATGAGCACAGAGAGGCAGGGGTGCCGGGGTGATGGGCACAGAGAGGCAGGGGTGCCGGGATGATGGGCACAGAGAGGCAGGGGTGCCGGGGTGATGGGCACAGAGAGGCAGGGGTGCCGGGGTGATGGGCACAGAGAGGCAGGGGTGCCGGGTGGCGGACACAGAGGCAGGGGTGCCGGGGTGATGGGCACAGAGAGGCAGGGGTGCCGGGGTGATGGGCACAGAGAGGCAGGGGTGCCGGGTGGCGGACACAGAGGCAGGGGTGCTGGGGTGATGGGCACAGAGAGGCAGGGGTGCCGGGGTGATGGGCACAGAGAGGCAGGGGTGCCGGGTGGCGGACACAGAGGCAGGGGTGCCGGGGTGATGGGCACAGAGAGGCAGGGGTGCCGGGGTGATGGGCACAGAGAGGCAGGGGTGCCGGGGTGATGGGCACAGAGGCAGGGGTGTCGGGGTGATGGGCACAGAGAGGCAGGGGTGCCGGGGTGATGGGCACAGAGAGGCAGGGGTGCCGGGGTGATGGGCACACAGAGGCAGGGGTGCCGGGGTGATGGGCACACAGAGGCAGGGGTGCAGGGTGGCGGACACAGAGGCAGGGGTGCCTCGTACCTTCGCGTGGGTGCTAATTCTTCTGCTGCCCCGTTCTGCGCTGGTGTGGACGGCAGGGCACACAAAGGTGCCTCGCTCCCACCCCAGGGCAGGCAGGCGGGTTCCTGTCACTGTGCCCGCACTGAGGGTACACCACAGGGCCAGGCCCCGGAGGCCGGCTCCCAACTGCCCCTCGCAGCCCTGCCCGCACAGTGGGGGCCCCTGTTCCGGGCTCAGCCACAGAGACCCTCACCAATGTCGGGGCTCTCAACGCCGCCTGGCACTGACGGCGGCAGCAGTGCTGTGGCTCAGAGTTCGGGTCAGCTCAGGCCCCAGAGGTGACACTGGCTGCCTGCGTCTGAGGCTGCCCCGTGCCCTGAGCCATGGTGCTGGCCGCAGGGCAGGACGGGAGTTTGCAAGGCCAGGCGCCCTGGCCGCCGCCCGGTGCGCACGCTCTGCCACCATCACCTGCAGCTCGGAAGAGCGGCGCAGCCTTAGCCAGGCTGCCCTGTCTTAGGGATGTCAGCTTTCGTGCTTATTTTTAGGTTCAGGAATGCGACACCTGAGTGTATTTGAGTGTTTCAAGAGGGTCCAACTCTAAGCTAGAGCTAGGCCCTGACCCCGTGCCAGCCCTGGGGCATTGTGCCTACGGCGGGGCTGTGGCAGGCTGGACGTGCAGGCCGCGCTTGGCCTATGGGGAGACTCAAGGCCAAGTCTCAGCCAGGGAAAGCCAGGCCGATCCACAAAACCCACAACACGCAAGGCCAGCGAGGGGCCAGGGTCTCTGCCGCCCCTGCCGAGGCAGGGACCCTTCCCCCCCAGCCCAACAGGAAGCCGGGCACTCGGCAGGCCAGCCTGCCACAGCCGTGACCTCAGACGGTGCCTCCAGACCTGGCCCTGTGAGGAGCCCAGCCTGGGTGGTCACCAAGTTGTGGTAAGGGCCTTGCTTGCGTAGGGACAGTGGAGCACTGGACAGAACCAAGTGGGGCTCCCCTGGAGCCCCTGCTCCCAACTGCTGCCCAGCCATAACCCCAATGGCCACCAGACCGCGCCCCGGCAGCCGCCCACCCACGTCCCACGAGAGGGACTTTGGTGGCTTGTGTGCGCTTGGCGTGCGTTGTGCCCTTTGAGAGCTTGCTGTCTGGGCACCGGTGGTGGAGCGCCTGCCCCTGTCTGGTGCGGGCCTCGGGGAGGCCGGGCCTTGGTCCAGGATCTGCACGCGTTGTGCATCAGGACCCTCCTTGCTCGCAGACAGAGCTGCACCTCTGTTTCTCAGGATGTCCGTAACAGCCCACAGCTGGCTCCCAGGAGCCTGTCCGGGGTCCTTCAGCCTGTCTGTGAAGGAGTCCTGGGAGTTCCCACCCAGTCCTCACCGGACCCTGGCTCCATGCGCTCCGGGCAGCCAGCACTGTGAGCACACCTGGGAAGCACAGGGAACAGTGCTCTGGCACGACTGCGCACTGGCTGCCGGGGCTGCAGAGAGGAAAGGCCGGGCAGTGTGCTCAGAAGTCGGGGGTGGGCCCCGGAGGCCAGAGGCGATGTCAGCAAGGGCTGAGCAACAGGCAGGCCTTGAGTAGCCAGGATGCCTTGGCACCTGCTGCGGCCCAGCGAGGAGGCTCGGCAGGGTCGCGGGTCTGGGCCGTGCCTGGCTCCGGGTTTGCCAGGACCCTAGGGACCAGCACCTGCTGGTGGGGTGCGTGACCCAGGAGAGGGGCCAGAAAGGCTCCTCAGGACTTGGCATGAGCTGTGGTGTGGCCACCATCGAGCCCCGCCCAGGAGGGCGGATCCTCGGGTGCAGGTGCCCAGTCCGGACAGCAGTGCGCCCAGTGGCTTCAGAAAGGCAGGAGTCCACGGTGACCGGTCCAGGGTAAGGCCACCCTGTCCTTCAGGTCTGCCCTGGACCTTGCTGTCCAGCCTCTTCAGGGATGGAACCCCTGGGGAGGAGCACAAAAGAGTTTGGAGGAGGCAACTCAACCCCAGGGCCCAGCTGGACAGCCTAGCCTCCACCACCGTGGGGGGAGTCCTGCCTGGACTTCACTGCATGGCCAGCCACGGCCAGCCATGGCCAGCTGTTCACATAGAAACGTGAACAGGGGCCAAGCACGAGTCTGAAGTTCAGGGTGGATTGGGGCCGGGTGGAGAACAGGGCCGTGCTGACGGAGTCTGAGGCAGTGCCCTGGCTGTGGGGTTCCTGTGCACTCTCCCATGGCTCTTCAGTGAGAGCTGAATTTGGTGGCCAGCAGGCTTGTCTAGAGAGGTCTGCAGGCTGCCACCCACAGCAGAAACCCCGCCACAGTGGAGACCTGGCCACAGCGGACACCCAGCCATGATACCTACACCCATACCAACAGCTCTTCCCTGGAGGATGCCTGAGTCCTTTGCCCAGGTGTGTCTTACTGTCGTCGTTTTAATATTTTCAGCAATGCTATTGTCTGTGTGTCTGTCTCGCATCCCTCTCCACACAGATTGATACCCCCAAGCTGTCTCTCCTGGACAGTCAGACCTTCATGGTCTGGCACCCAGCAGAGGCGGGCACGGGAAAGGGCTTATTTTTCGCAATTGAACTAAAAGATAAATTAGTGGCTGAATGCCAGTGTCTTATGCCTGTAATCCTAGCTACTGAGGGGGCTGAGATCTGAGGGTTATGGTTCAAAACCAGCCCAGGCAGGAAAGTCTACAATACTCAGTCTCCAAAATAATGAACAAAAATCAGGGTTGGGGATATGGCTCAAGTGGTGGAGTGCCAGCTGAGCAAGCAAGCCGAGCAAACTCAAGGCTCTGAGTTCAAGCCCCAGCACAACCAAAACAAACAAACAAAAAGATTAATTAGCACCAGGCTCTGCCATAGCTTGAAACCCAGGCTTCTTGGGAGGTGGAGACGGGAGACTCTTGGTGTAAGATGTGGTCAAAGGCTATGGTCAAATGCGTGAAAAATAATTAAAGCACAAGGCCTGGGGGCATGGCTGCAGTGGTAAAGCGTCTGTCCAATGAGCTTAGGCCTTGACTTCACTCCCAGGATCATAAGCAACAGAAGCAGTACTGTTCCTGCGATGGTTAGAATGCACGCTGAGCCTGGTGTTAAACTGGCCACCGGCACCTGCTAAGACGGGTACGAGCAGAGGGGGTGAGCTGGGGCCGCCACCTCGTGAGGGGAAGGCTGCGTGCGCTGGGCTTCCTCTGTCTCAGGTCCTTGCCTGCACGGTGGTCTTGGACACCAGCCACGAGCCACAGCACATCGCCGTGGTTCCTAACTGGCCAAGTCACTTGCGTTCTCTTGCAGCCGCAGAAACTCTCGATCTAAGATGCCCAGGGGAGTTAGGGCTGGAGCTGATGTCCACCAGAAACTCACCTTTGAGCCCAGCTCATGGCTGAGTCCAGAGACATTTTCTAAAGATTTCCAGTCATGCGGGAAAGGACAGGAAGCACGGAAGGTTCACCTGGGCACCCAAACATGGCTTCATTGTAGGTCAAGAAGAGGAAACAAAATCTGGAGGGAAGAAACACTAAAAGAGTCCACGGGGGCTGGGAAGGTGGCTCCGTGGTAGAGCACTTGCCTTGCATGCATGAAACCCTGGGTTCAATTCCTCAGCACCACATAAGCAGAAAAAGCTGGAAGTGGTGCTGTGACTCGAGCAGTAGAGCGCTAACCTTGAGCTGAAGAACTGAGGGACAGCGCCCAGGCCCAGAGTTCAGGCCCCACAACCAACAACAACAACAAATCCACAGAAGAAAACCCCTTGTGTGAAGAGTGAGGTGGAGCGCAAAGGGACCCCAGTGCCGTGAAGAAGGCGGTGGTGGAGCGCCCACCTGCGAGTGCCTGGCCCAGCAGGGCCACCGGCCACTGCAGTCAGGAGAGGGACACTGGCCGTTGACTTCTCATTGGAGCCCTGATGTTAGGTGCTGAGCTCAGGTCATGGATTCTATGCCAGGCAGGCCGGCCGAGCCAGGAACACGTGCACCTATGTGGGAGCTTGGGACATGAACCGCCTATCTGACTTGGAATAAAATTTGAGAGAGAAGATGTTGGTCCTGAGGGGAAAATGGCTTACTATGAGACTGAAAGAGGAGCTGGCAGGTAGATCATGCCTGTAATGCAAGCCACTTGGGGGGCAGAGGGTGGAAGGTCTCTGGTGTGAAGCCAGTCTGGGCAAAACGTTTGGAAGACCCCATCTTAACAGAAAAGGCTGGGCATGGTAGCATGGACCTGTCATGCAGCTATGCAGGAGCATAAATAGAATTGCATGAGGATTGGAGAAGAGCCAGGCTGACAAAAAATGTGAAATGCTATTAAAAAATAAGGCAAATAGGAATGGGATGTGGCTTAAGTGGTAGAGCACCTTCCTAATACGCACACGGTCCTGATTTCAACCCCTTGTACTGCCAAGAAGGAGACAGGAAAAGGATACAAGAAGAGTACCCCTGGTGGTGGACGGCACAGGCGGAGGCCCCTCCAAACCACATCTTGTAACAGGGGAGGTAGGTAGTCACTCCCGCTGGGGACCTGCCATGGAGAAAACTCTGGGACAAACAAAACTCCTGCAGGTGATTCAACATTCACCAGTGAGGAGGAGCCGGCTGAGGAGGGGTGCGGTCAGAAGACGCACTCAGTCCTGATGGGACACTCCCTTCCCACCGGGACCCCACGGGGACCCCCATCCCACGAGGACATCCCCATCCTACAAACTTGAAGCAGAGCGCGGGCCACCTGCTCCAGGGTCTGCCCTGTCCACCGAGGCCGGCCCGCGCCCACGCTGCCAGCAGGAGCAGCCCGGCCTGGCTTTCCTCCCTTTATTAGGTTGCAAATCCCTTCTCTGTGAGACTCGAACCCAACCGGGGTTAAGTAACACTTTCTGGCTCAGGCTAAACAAAACTTCAGAGCTAGGTGAGAAGCTAAAATAAGATCCGGCCAGAGGTGATGAGAACTCGCTCCCCACTGCAGTGTCCCTGCGACACGACGCTCCCACCACACAGTGACCCCACAGCGACCCCACCCCACAGTGACCCCACCCCACAGTGACCCCACCCCACAGCGACCCCACCCCACAGCGACCCCACCCCACAGCGACCCCACCCCACAGCGACCCCACCCCACAGCGACCCCACCCCACAGCGACCCCACCCCACAGTGACTCCACCCCACAGTGACCCCACCACACAGTGACCCCACTGGGCCCCTGCGCCTCCTTGGCTGGTGCTCGCCTGTGACCGCTACCCTCCCCCTGGTCCTCGTCCCTGTGCACCAGAGCCGGAGCTGCTCGGGAGCCACAGCTGGTGCTGGGTGAGCAGATGCAGCCCAGCATCTCAGCCTGGACCTCCGCTGGCTGTCCCCCAGCCCCTCGGCCGCAGGAGTCTGCAACAGGGTCATGAGAGGGAGGCCAGTGTCAGCAGTGCAATCTGGAGTCTGGAGAGGGACGGTGGAGGCGGACGCCAGGAGGCGGTCTACACTGAAGCCTGAAAGGATGACGTCCCAGAGGCCCGCCCTCCCCTGGGGGGCCTGGGTGGACAGGGCGGGGCCGCCTCGAGTGCCTTCCCACGCAGAAACCTGCGCTCTGAGTTCTGCTCCTAGAGGCATTCTGCAGAGCCACAAGAGCCCCATCTCACTGCGGGGCCCCCAGACGGGTTTCCCCGCAGCCCAGCAACCGGACTTGAACTTACGCCTGTCATCTTGGAGTCTGCTCTGGAATGTTCCAGAGTCTCCACACAGGCTCCCGAAGCAGGGTAAGCGGGAGAGGCAAGGCTCTCTGCCAAGCCCTTTTCTGGCCTGCTCTCCCTGGGCAAGCTGGTCCCAGCGTGGACACAGCCGGTCTTCGTGGCTCTCAGGCTCTGTCCCACAGTCTAAGCTCTGACTGTGGCTTAGTGACCCTAAGCCTTACCCGGTATCTGTGTCCTCCTGATGGCCTGGACCTATGCCCCCTACTGTGCCCCCATCCCAGCCCCCCAGCACCAGGGCCATCCAGGCCACCACCTCCAGGAAGCCCTCATCTTCTGCTGAAGGGCTCATGTCCCTCGTGTGGTCCCAGAGGGGACAGGCCACCCCAGGGCCTTCCTGGGCCTGTGTGACCAGCCAGGCCTCTCTAGTCTTCCCTGAGTTCTGCATTAGGGTTAGCTTTTGTCTGGGAAGCAGCTTTCTGAAGCTTAATCTCAAAAGCGTGAAGAATCTGACTCTGGAGGGAAGGGGTGAGAGGCGTGGACACTCCAGGGCTGGGAGCTGGGCGGGCAGCAGTGATTGCAAAAGCCCTGTGGCCGCGAGACACAGGAGAGCCAGGGTGCGGAGGGAGACTGAGTACAGCCCGCCAGCCATGGCTGCTGGAAAGTTCCTTGACATTTGCTTTATGAGAGCTGCAGGCTTGGTGTCCGGCCCAGCACAGAGCCTCTATTTCTGGCAGGGAAAGTGGCGATTAAGGCAGCATCAGCTCCCTGTGGTCACCATTAATTTAAGGTCCCCAAATGTTTGTCTCCAGCCTGGACTCTCCTGTCTGGATTCTCGCTGCAGAGTGGAGCTGAGCTGCTCCCGGTCACCGTTGTGTTACCGCAGGAGAAAAGCCTCTTTCTTTGAAGGCAGCTTGGCTGGCTTTGTTATTATGCCTACAGATAACTCAAGATGAGCCTGGCTGTAAAGGTTGATGCTTTGTTTGCTCCTCTCCGAGGTCCCAGGGTGCTCCTGGGACACGGGGCAGCGTCCTGGCCAGGGTGAGCTGGAAGCGTCGGTGGTGCTGGGAGCCCTGTGCCCAGGCTCGTGGCTGCATGGTGTGCAGGACAGGTAGCAGCCGCCCCTTGGCCCTCTCCCCACCCTCCAGTATCCACGTTAAAGAAAGGACTGGAATGGGGCTGGGAAGGTGGCTCAGTGGTAGAGCACTTGCCTTGCATGCATGAGGCCCTGGGTTCAATTCCTCAGCACCACATATGCAAAAAGAAAAAAAAAAGCCAGAAGTGGCACTGTAGCTCAAGTGGTAGAGCGCTAGCCTTGAGCTGAAGAGCTGAAGGACAGCGCCCAGGCCCAGAGTTCAGGCTCCACGACTGGACCCAAACAAAAGAAAGGACTGGAAGAGGAAGCTGCTGTCCCAGCCTGGACAGAGAGGAGAGCTCTGGAGCATGTGCAGACTCCACACTCTGGGGTACGTGGGGTGAGAGCCTGGGAAGAAGGGGCAGGACCCCAGAGCAGTCCTGATGTGGCAGCCATCCGAGAACCAAGGGCACGTGGAGAGCCACCAGAAGCAGCCCAGGACAGAGCTTCCGTGGGTACAGAACTGACCATCACCCAAAAGCGGGGAGCAGATATCCCGACGCAGCCCAGGGCACGGACAGCCTGTCACCCCCACCCGCGCTCCAGGAAACGCCCATCTACCTCTTCCCTGCCAAGAGCACGGCACCCGCAGAGCTTCACAGGGTGGGGGTGCGCAGGAGCCGCTGGGGCAGCGCTGGGCCGGAGCCGGGGCTTGAACACGGAGGAGACCAACCTGCAGTCCCTGCAAAGGTGGTCTCCTCCCCCTAACCTCCCAAAACAAGCCTCGGGTGCATTGAACGTGAAGGTGCCACGCCTTTGGGGCTTTTCACACAGCCGACGAGGAGGCCCTGGCCGCGACCTGAGCCAGCTGAGCCATCCGAGCGAGCAGCCGTGGGCTTCACCAGCCCCAGATTTTCCTTGCCACCATATAGCCCCTGGGAGCGAGAGGGGCGGATGTGAGGCGGGGTGGACGGGGCCGGGGCAGGCGGGGCGCTGGTCTGCAGCGGTCACTCGGGCATTTTAACACGATGAAGCATGGAGCAGGGTCTGACACTGTGAGAGGATGTGAACGGACCCCGCACAGAAGTCTGCCGCTGGGAAACGACTGCACGGCAGGCGCATCACACGTCCCCAGGAAGGCGCTTCTGTCCACCTGCAGGTGCACCGAAACCCAGAGCGCCGACAGTGCCTATGCCTGGAGCCCATTGCACTCACACACCGCAGCCACTGCGGAAGACAGCCTGGGTTCTTACAGAAGCACCCTCCTCGGCATTCACCGAGAGAAGGGGAGAACGCCGCATCTGTGCAGACACCACACAATGCTTAGCAGCTGCAGTCACACGTGCAACCAGGATGTGCCTCAGTGGGAGATTGGATCAACAGCCGGAGCACCTCACAGCAGAGGATCACTCAGCACTCCAAGGAAGTGAGCCGTACGTCTCAGTCCAGTTGGACTGCTGTAACAAAGCACCATAATAAGCACGTGGGTTAGAAACAACAGGAATGTGTGTCCTGGAATCCAGGACTGTGGCCTCTGCAAGCTCTGTGTCTGGTGAGGGCCTGCTTTCTGGCTCCCACGGGAGCCTCTTGGACCAGGGGTGCCCATTCAGCTGTGCTCCATCCTTACCGGGACCTTGTTGGGCAGAAGTGATCATGAAAGTGTCTGTGTGAAGGCACCCAGGGTCTCTTTCTTAGCCTAGTAAGAATATTCAGTTAGTTGTTAAGAAGGAAACTCAGTTTGTCTTAGACTTGTTCACATGACCACGGATGCTAGAGGACATTGGAACAGTTCTGTGTAATGCTCAGAGGAAGGCAGTGTGAACCCTAATTCTATATCCAGCTAAACTGTCTTTTTTTTTTAAAATATGGAATGCTTCACGAATTTGCGTGTCATCCTTGCGATTTTAGTATATGTGTTGCCGAAGCAAACACAGCAGCTAAATTGTCTTGCCGTGGGAAATGACTGACAAGCATCTGCACCAGAAGAAGGCTTAGGGGTGTCATTCCTACAAGCCTGGGGATGGTGCCCTTCACACACTTAAAACCTTCATCAGAAGCACAGGCAGGAGGCTCTGAATCTGTCGGGCTGCAAAACCAAGGCTAGGTCTAGAAACAGTTTGTAAGAATGTAGAGTGGTAGGGTGCTGGTGGCTCACACCTGTAATCCTGGATACTCAGGATCACAGTTCAGAGTCAGTCTGGGCAGGAAAGGAAACTTGGTGAGACTCTTACCTCTAATTTGCCACCACCCACCACCAAAAACAAAAAACAAAAACTGGAAATGGAGTTGTGAATCAAGTGGTAGTTGTGACTCAAGTTGCTATCCTAGAGCAAAGCAATCTCAGAGACAGTGCCCAAACCCTGAGTTCAAGCCCAGGATCAGCACGCACACACACACACACACACACACACACACACACACACACACACACACACACACACACACACACACACACACACACCTTACCCCTCTACAGAGGACACACACACACACACACACACCTTACCCCTCTACAGAGGACACACACACACACACACACACACACACACACACACACACACACCCCTTACCCCTCTACAGAGGAATGTAGAGCATTGTGCACGTGTGCATGGCTCATGCCTGTAATAGCTCCTCAGAGGGCAGAGGACTGCAGTTTGAGGATAGCCTGGGGGAAAAAATAACTGCAGCTAAGAGAACTCTGGACACACAATGGCACACCGTTTCATTCCAGCCTCCTGAATAAGTAGGGGGATGATAGTCCAGGACCGCCTGAGTAAAAAGCGAGACGCTATTAGAAAAAGCAAAGAGGGCTGGGGGCGTGGCTCTAGTGGTAGGGTACCTGCTTAGCAAGCACCAGGCCTTGAGTTCAGACTCCAGTACTGCCAAAATAAACGAGTAAAGAATATAGATGATGCATTTCTGTGCATAAAAACAATCTAGTAGTGGTTTGGGGTATCGGGGAAAGGAGGGGAAACAAGATTTGCTAAAGATGTCACTGGAAGTTGAGTCAGTGACAGCAGTTCGAGGACATGGCAGTGAAAGGGACCGGTCGGTGAGGACCCATGTGACCGCCAGGTGCCCCCCACAGCCGTCCAGTGGGGCCGGTCGGTGAGGACCCATGTGACTGCCAGGTGCCCCCACAGCCGTCCAGTGCGGCCCCAGCGGGGCCCAAAGGCTGTTGATCAGACACGGGCCGACGCAGTGCTACCCACCGGACAACATTTAGGGTTTAAAGTCGTTGTTCTTAAAATAGTGGCTGTTTATTTTACACTGAATTCCGCGGGCGCAGAGGCGTCCCCCGTCCGCACATGCCCTTCCTGCTGGTTTTTGGAGTTATTCACCCCAAAGCCGAGGTGCTGAGGTCGCAGGGCCAGTGGCCACAGCCAGAAGCCACTTCCACTTTGTGAGTGCGCTGTTACAGCCTCGGAGGGGCCTGGGAAGACAGGATCTTAGAGTTGTTTTTGTGTCTTCAGGCCGACACAAAGTTGGGCCGCTAACGCCAGAGACTTTCCTGCAGAATATATTTGATCATTTTTGAAGTCCTCAGCCGGACCAGTGGACTCTGTGCTGCACAGAAACAATGCTGGCACTTTCTCGGGTCTGGGTGGGGTCTCTGGCCACATTCGCTAGAGAAAGAAAGCAAAGCCCTGAGTTAGAGAGTCCCGTGGCTGCCAGGGATATTCCATTGATAACCAAGAACCCCCCAGGAAAATTCCATAGTCATGACTACTTGGGCTGTTGCATATTGCACACAGAGGCTGGAAATGAGCAGCTACTGACGTAAGGACTACTCAGGGTTCCCCGGCAAATGTCCTCTGGAAGCCGCGTGGCTGAGGAGATGGTCTGTTCTCCTTTCTTGGAGCCTCTCCACTTCCAGAGCTGCCTTCCCAGGCAGCTGGCCACTCATCCTGCCTGCTGTCCCTGGCTAGACCCAAGCACAGCCAGGGGCCCGGGTCCATCCATTCAGTAGGCAGCAACCAAAGGCCAACCTATCTGGGGAGCCTTGGTCTCTCGGTTTCTTGGTTGAGGTAATTTTGTGTCATTTGGTACAAACTGCAAATGCACTATTTGATTACACAAGAATTTAGGAAACTAAATGTGGTTAGAGCGAAGTGGTACAGGGTTTAAAGCATTTAAAAAAAAAACAAAAACACATTGGAAGAGAAACAGGAAATTTTCTTAAAAAAATTGAAAGCCATTGAAAGGTATACAACAGTTGCCACAAAAATTCTTTTTGGAAAGAAAGTTGTGAACATTTGTGTGGTATTTGCATTTGTTTTGGTTGAAAAGTACCATGGAGAATACTTTCAGCAATTTCGGAGATTAAAATGTTTTTATTTGTTAGAAGGGGGCAGAGCACAGGGAGGAAGACATGCAAGGTCAAATGGTGTGTGTGTGTGTGTGTGTGTGTGTGTGTGTGTGTGTGTGTGTGTGTGTGTGTGTGTGTGTGTGTGTGTGTGTGTGTGTGTGTGTGTGTGTGTGTGTGTGTTTACGTGCAGAAACTGAAGATTGAAGTCGGCCCTTTTTTTTTTTGTTGTTGTCAGTCGTGGGGCTTGAACTCTGGGTTTGGGCACTGTCCCTGCACTCTTCAGCTCAAGGTGAGTGCTCTACCACTTGAGCCACAGCGCCAGTTCCAGTTTTCTAGTGGTTTATTGGAGATAAGAGTCTCATGGACTTTTCTGCCCAGGCAGGCTTTGAACCGTGATCCTCAGATCTCAGCCTCCTGAGTAGCTAGGATGACAGGCGTGAGCCATTGGCATCAGGGAAAAACATCATGTTTTTGCAAACAGGTTGCAACTTGGCCACGCTGGGTAAGGGAGGCCCAGATCCTGCTCCACAGGCAAGGGGGTTCTCTTTATGCTGGGTTTCTATGGGAGCTGTGTTTGGGGATGCTGATTGGCTGGGTGGAATTCTAAACTGCAGACCAGTGCCCGGGGTCCTCCCAGCTGGGAGATGCTGGGGTCTGAAGGGAGCGTTCTGTGTTCGCTCTTCAGCAGGTGGAGGGCAACGCTCTTGAATTCCCTGCTCTGCTTTAGCAAGTTTTAGACCTAATTTCTTCATTTTCTCACGTTTCTTTGTACAAAATAACTCCACCTGTACTTGTTTGTTCAAAGGGAAAAAGTAGTTGCCGAGTGCTAGATTTGTGGTTCCAGAAATCCCCCAGCTCCCTGGCCGCACCCTAGGCCCTTGCCTGTGTCCTCAGAGCACCCAGGGGATGTGTGCTCTGGCCCCGCGTGGACACCTGCTCCGGAGGCCTTGTGAGCTCCCAGAGCCAGTGTGAGCCGGGGAGGCCTGGGGTGTCACGAAATCAGGAAGGCCCATCCTCCCTGTGGCCCCTGGCCTCCAGTTCCCAGCCTGCAGCTGGTGGGCTGCCTGCAAGCGAGGAGGGACAAGGGTCGATGCCTCCAGGGCGCTTGGCCTCCCCTGCCCTGCAGCAGGCAGAATGGGAGGCAGCTGGCTCGCCCCTGGGTCACCTAGGGAGGGAAGAGGACCCCTGGATGTGGAGAGAGCGCCCCTCACACCTCCCCAGAAAGCAGCGTGTGGGGCTCAGTGCCGGCCCCCAACACCCAGCGAATCACGGCCAATGTGCACTCTTCACCCCGGAGCAGTGTGGGCATTTCTGCGTCCTCACCCAGGTCGCGCCGGCCTCTGGCCTGTCACCAGTGCCCGGACGTGCCCTTTCCCGACGCCAGGCTCCCCGACGCCAGGCTCCCTGACGCCAGGCTCCCTGATGCCAGGCTCCCTGCGGGTCTTGCGCCCCACACTGCGTCACCACGGTTGTGTCCCCAGCAGCGATGGAGGGGTTTACACGGCTCGCTCAGCATGGCTTGCACTCACGGGGATCTGAACAGGGATTTCTGTGCCAGAGCCCCCACTCTGACCTGGGGCTGCAGCCCTGGGACGCTCTGCCCTGATGTCTCAGCATACCACGGGTACTTGGTGCCGCCGACCAGCTCATGCTCCAGTCGATGTGCCCGGAAAAGGGCCTGGAACTTAGGGCAGGCTCCTCCAGGGCCCCTGCTGCACAGGACTGTCGGCAGGCCACTGGGAAAATAGAAGCTTCAAGAATGTCAGACACCCCCTGAACGGAGAGCTAAGACATGAAGTATAGATCCCTTACTATGTCCTGTGTGTGCCTGGTGGGAACACAAAACTGACACGCAAACACAAGAAAACGTCGATCCAAAGCTCATGCCTATCATATCCTAGCTACTCAGGAGGCTGAGATAGGGAAGACTGTGGTTCGAGACTGGCCTGGACAAAAGGTTCCTCAGACTCATCTCAACCCATGAAAGCTGGGCATAGTAGTACCTAGCCGTCATCCCAGCTATGTGGGAATTCAGGAAGACCACCATAGTCTGGGCTGGCCTAGGCATCAACATGAGATCCTGTTTAAAAAAATAACTATGCCGGGCACCAGTGGCTCACACCTGTAATCCTAGCTAATCAGGAGGCTGAGATCTGAGGATCGAGGTTCAAAGCCAGCCCGGGCAGGAACGTCTGTGAGACTCTTATCTCCAATAAACCACTAGAAAACCGGAAGTGGCGTTGTGGCTCAAGTAGTAGAGTGGTTGCCTTGAGCTGAAGAGCTGAGGGGTAGCGCTCAAGTCCAGAGTTCAAGCCCCACGACCGACCAGAGTTCAAGCCCCATGACCGACAAAACAAAAATAAATAAATAAAATAAAATAAATAACTAAAGCAAAAATGGCTGGGGGCATGGCTCAAGTGGCAGAGTGCCATCCTAGCATGGGCAAGGCTTCAAGTTCAAACCCTGGTACCACCAAAAAGAGAAAAGTCTGGGCACCTGTTTTGGTGTACTTCGGCCACAGGTCACATGAGTGACCTCAGAAGTGTGCAGACTTCGGGGCAGCCCTCCTGTGGGCAGCCAGGAGTCTGGCTGAGGTCTGTGCGGGCCTTCTGCGCGGGCCTGCCGCCTGCGGCCAGCAGCCCTCCCAGGGTACGGGTGCCCGCCCGGGAGTGTGGCTGTGACGCTGCCAGCTTCTTAGCGGGCTGTGAGGGTCAAGTGAGCAAGTCTGCGTGAGGCGTGTGTCGCATGGGCATGGCTGGGTGCAGTAAGCCAGTCCGTGGTGCTGTTGTGGAGAAGGGCCATCACTTCATGAAGTTGCAACGGTCAATTCATCGCATTCAATCACGAATTAATATTTTACAAGTCCTTAGACCGTCTCCACGCCATCAGATCCAAACGGCTGTGCCAGGCCGGACTGATCATGAGCGCAGCCTTTACCTTTCAATTAGCCACTGCTGTGCGTGGGAGTCGTCCGCGGGTGTGTGGGGGCATGGGGCCTGGCCACCTCTCCATCCTGCGGGAAGTGGCCGGCAGGGCCCGGCTCCCGAGCAAAAGGGAGCCTTGGAGGAGGGCTGAGCTGTCCAGAGTCACACAGCGCAGAGAAGAGCCTCCTGAGCCCGGCTGGCGACAGCTCCTCTGCCCTGTGTTCAAGACTGTGGATGGCTGAACCAGCATTAACGTAAGCGGAAAATCGGAGTCAAATCTCCCAAGTTAAAGATGTCCGGAGTAGGCATTCCCTCAGAACTACTCCGGCTCCATTTCCCCTGGAGCCTCAGCTCACAGGGCTGACCAGCGGCTGGCCTGGAGCCCGTGGGGGAGGTGGGGGGAGGGGGGCTCACAGGGCTGACCAGCGGCTGGCCCGGAGCCCGCGTGGCGGGGGGGGGGGGGGGGGCGCAAGGTCAGGATCCAGACAGTGGCAGCTACATACACCACTCCCTGGGCACAGGCTTCTTGAAGCCTGGGAGACGCACAGAGCTTGGGTGTTGCTCCGCCTTGTCCTCCACGGCCTGGCAGGCTGAGAGGTCCATCTTCAGGAAGAGGCCCAGGGGATCCGCCGGCCCCGGCCGGGCCGGGCGAAGGTGGAGGTCAGGCTAGGCGCCCCGTGGCTCCTGCGCCTCCCTGAGCCAGCCAGTGCCCGAGCCCTGCAAGTGGTCAGGCGGGCAGGGCAGGGGCTCCCCTGCGCTCCTCTCACAGAGGGATCCGCAGGGCGGGCGGGGCGGGCGGGGCGGGCCCGGGGGAAGGTGTGCTGCAGAGCTCAGGTTGGCCTAGGTTGTCCTGAGCATTAAAAGCACATCAAGGAGACTTGAAATTGTGTGTAAGAAACAGCCCACACTTGGCCATTAGGTAGCTTGCTCCTTCCTCCCTCCCTCCTTTCCTTCCTCCCTCCCTCCCTCCCTCCCTCCCTCCCTCCCTCTCTCCCTCCCTCCCTCTCTCCCTCCTTCCTTCCTTCCTTCCTTCCTCCCTCCTCCTTCCTTCCTTCCTTCCTCCCTTCCTCCCTTCCTCCCTTCCTTCCTCCCTCCCTCCCTCCCTCCCTCTCTCCCTCCCTCTCTCCCTCCCTCCCTCCCTCTCTCCCTCCCTCCCTCTCTCCCTCCTTCCTTCCTTCCTCCCTCCCTCCCTCCCTCCCTCCCTCCCTCCTTCTTCCTTCCTTCCTTCCTTCCTTCCTTCCTTCCTTCCTTCCTTCCTCCCTTCCTCCCTTCCTCCCTTCCTCCCTTCCTCCCTTCCTTCCCCCCACAAGCAGACACTGGGGTTAAACTCTCTTCCAATGCGGCTGACAGGGAGGAGACGCTCCCCATTTCTGTAAGGCTGGAAAGAGATCTGTCTTTCTCTCTGTCTTCAGGGCCACCTTGACAGGAGACTGGGCCACACAGGGCCATGGTGAAACGTCATCCAAGCCAGCCGCAGGCCTGTGACTTCAGAGTGCAGAGGGCCCCGCTGAGCACCAGGCTGGCGACACTGAGGTCCAGGCGTTGCGTCTGGACATCCTGGACATGGGGCGGCCTCCAGTTACCTAGTGCAGTCGGGGACAGGCACCGGCGGAAGGACGCTCCTGAGGTAGGCCTGCCTGGGAGCTCACCTGCCTGGCTCAGTGCCCATCCTGGCCATCTGCCCCGGCCAGCCTGGAATAATGTGAGCCGTGTGTGGGGGCCAGGCAGGTTTTGTCTCTCGCCCTAGTGTCTGCAGGTCCACTCTCAGGACCGGCCATGAGAATGCCCCCTGGACTGCAGCCGCGCAGCTTGTGGGGTTCTAACTGGAGCGGTGGGAGTGGCGTAGGGAGTGAGAGGGGCCCGCCGGGGACGCGGGACTGCGAGGTCTTTTGAGGGAACCCTCCCGGTGGCGGCGCTGAGTCACCCGCTCCCTGCCCGGCTTCCTTAAATAACTAGACTCTCGAATTAGCCACGAGAAAAAAAATCACGAAAACCTTTGTTGTGAAGAGACAAAGCTGAAGGCTGCTGCTGGGAGACTGCTGGGTTTGTCAGCGTTCATCCCTGTCCGGAACCTCCCGGTGTCTTCTCCGAGGGAGGCAGTGGGCCGGGAGAACGGGAGGAAAGCCGGACTGAAGCCCTCACACCAGACGACCTCCCCGCACGAGGCCGGCCAGCAGGAGATGCAAGTTGGAGGTGTGTTTAGGACATACTAAGCTCAGAGCTGTCATTTGCGGCTTCTCCGCTCCCGCTGGACGCCTGGTGAGAGGCTACTCCCGCTTTGCTTCCTCATCCGCCCAGAGCAGCAGCTCGGTTGTTTGGTTGTTTGTTTCTCGCAGGAGGAACGCACACTCATTGTAGGTTTTGAACACCTGGTGGGCACCCCGGCGGCCTTCTCCCCCTACCCCTCTGAGTCAGCCCCAGGGGTGGCAGAGCTCATGTGGGAAATGAACTCATCCAAGTGCTCAAAGACAGGTGTGCTCCTGCTACCTGGACTGAGAGAACAGCATCCGATGACTCAGAGAACAGCACTCTGTGACTCAGAGAAAAGATGGCTATGAACACGAGTACACACGCGTTGGAACAGCCAAGAAAGCCATCAAGTTGGAGACAGCTGAAAAATGAGGGGAGAATATTTGTGGCACATTCCGCAGATGAGGGACTGGTGCCCGGATATACAGAGCCTCTCACAAATCAGGACTGAGGCCAAGTCACCAGCAGACAGCTCGTGCTCCCTGAGACAGTACTCCCTCTACCAGAGGGGCTGCCGCTCAGCACATGGGCCCGGCCTGCCCTGGTGGCTCCTGGGACACAGCGGGATACTCTCTGCAATACTGGGTCGCATAAGGCAAGAAAAAAGAAACCCAAGGCATAAGGTTGGAGAGAAAGAAGAAAACCTACTTCCGTTTACAGACAGTATGATTTTGGATATAATTGTAGAAAATCCTAAGTAATCTACAAAAATTTACTAGAACTAGTAAGTGAATACAGCAAGACCAAAAAACACACAGCCAAAATGCAGAATCGATTGTAAGAGCTGGGGGGAGGGGAGGTGGGGCACACGTTTAATTTCAGGAGGCAGAGGCAGGGCAAAGGTTTGGGACCAGTGTGAGATATATAGAATTCTGGGCCAGTTTGGGCTACATTCCAACACCTTGTCTCAAAAAAACAAACAAAGGATGAAATAGAATAATTGCTTCTCTGTATTCTAGCAAAAATTATAAGAAAACTTGGAAATCAACTGAAAAGAATTTAAAAAAACCAAAAACCCATTGGGGGCTGGGAAGGTAGCTCAGTGGTAGAGCGTTTGCCTTGCATGCCTGAGGCCCTGGGTTTGATTCCTCAGCACCACATAAGCAAAAAGAAAAAAGCTAGAAGTGGCACTGTGGCTCAAGTGGTAGAATGCTAGCCTTGAGCTGAAGAGCTGAGGGACAGCGCCCAGGCCCAGAGTTCAGGCCCTATGACCGGACCCAAAAAAACCACACACACACAAAAAAAAACCTCCATTGATGAAAACCATTCGGAGCTGAGTGTGATGGTACTTACCTGTAATCCCAGTTACTGAAGAGATGGAGGCAGGAGGGTCAGGATCTGAGACTGGCTCAGGAAAAGTATAAAACTATCTGGAAAACAAAGCCAAAAGACGAGGTGCATGGCTTGAGTGGTAGAATACCTACCTACCAGTAAGTTTAATCTCCAGTACTGAAGAAAGGAAGGAAGGAAGAAAGGAAGGAAGGAAGGAAGGAAGGAAGAAAGGAAGGAAAGAAGGAAGAAAGGAAGAAAGGAAGGAAAGGGGCTGGGAAGGTGGCTCAGTGGTAGAGCGCTTGCCTTGCATGCATGAGGCCCTGGGTTCGATTCCTCAGCACCACATATGCAGAAAAAGCTGCAAGTGGCGCTGTGGCTCAAGTGGTAGAGCACTAGCCTTGAGCTGAAGAGCTGAGGGACAGCACCCAGGCCCAGAGTTCAAGCCCATGACTGGATCCAAAAAAAAAAAAAAAAAAAAGGAAGGAAGGAAAAAGCACAAAATAAAAATAACTTGAACTAAAAGGTGTGCAGGACTTCTGCCCTAAAAACTACAAAACACAGCCAAGAAAAAGTGGCAGTCAGCACAAATAGTGTGTGGCGTGGATGCACCCCTCACGCCGTGCACCGGAGTCCTAACCCCAGGGTGGTGATGTGCTCCCTTCTGGGAGGTGGTGTGGCCGTGATGGCCGAGGCCCATGACACGGGGGCCCACGAGAACGAAGGAGAACACAGCAAAGAAACACCCCGCCGGGCCCTGTGTCTGATGCCTGGAATCCCAGCTTCCGGGGCGGCACAAGGCGGATGGTGTCCATACACAGCTGGGCGTGGCGTTGGGCTCCAGCAGCTTGAACAGCCAGGGCCATGCCACAGGGCCATGGACAGGAGACCCAACACTGTCCAGACGCCATGTCCTGAAACCAGCACAGACCAAACCTATTCTTCTTTGGGAAAACTGCCGCTAAGAGCCCAGTGGGAACGGTGAGGCCCGGGAAGGTCCAGGGGGAGGGTCCCGGGGGGAGGGTCCAGCGGAGGGTACCTCGGGGAGGGTCCTGGGGGAGGATCCTGGGGGAGGGTCCCAGGGGAGGGTCCCGGTGGAGGGTCCTGGGGGAGGGTCCAGCGGAGGGTACCTGGGGGAGGGTCCTGGGGGAGGGTCCAGCGGAGGGTACCTGGGGGAGGGTTGGGGGAGGGTCCGGGGGAGGGTACCTGGGGGAGGGTCCGGGGAAGGGTCCCGGGGGGAGGGTCCGGTGGAGGGTCCTGGGGGAGGGTCCCGGGGGAGGGTCCTGGGGGAGGGTCCCGGCGGAGGGTCCTGGGGCCGGGAGCACAGCCGGCTGGGAGCTGGTCGGCAGAAGCGGGCCTCGGAGGCACACTTGGCTGCCCTCACTCACTACTGGGCCGATTTAGTCTGCACCTGTCAGAAATCACCCAGCTGCCCACTTATGCTCTGTATTGCCAGGATATAAATCATGTGTCTCTGCCATCCGTTATACCTGATGAGAGCCTGGGCAGCGCTGGGACTGCAGGACCCGGGGGGGGTGCCCGGGCACTGCCAGACACAGCCTGGCGCTGCCAGGGTCTCAGGCAGGGCCAGTCTTTTCTAGTAAACCTGCCTCAGGGAGTCATGGCGGCATTGATGGGTTCTGGAGCATTTCTCTTAACTGAGCTCAGGCCCTCTGGCCAAGGAGAACGGGGACTAGGCACAGGCTGGTGAGAGCCACCTGGCCTCCACAGAAGCCGGGCCTAGGCCCCCCCTTCAAACAGGCACAGCAGGTGTGCCAGCCCAGTGTGTGTGCCCACATGTCCCAGAGACCAGGACAGGGAGAGCAGAGCCTCCCTTCCCCTGCCGTCTGCTCTCCACCCCCGTTCCACAGGTATGGGGTGCTGGGGCCAAGGGCTCCCCGAGCTCCCTGGAGAGCCAGGTTGGGGTCCACAGGAGGCCTGCACTCACTCACCCCTCACCACCTCTGGTGGATGTGGATAAATAGATAATAACGTAGGGCGTAAGAAAGCCTGTGTGTGGTGCGTGGTGCGTGGCGCACATGGCTGCTGCCCATTTGTGTGTGTGTGTGTGTGTGTGTGTGTGTGTGTGTGTGTGTGTGTGTGTGTGCGTGCGTGTGTGTGCAGCCAGCTGGTTTGGAAGACGTGGACAAGGCTCATGGGGGCCTGTCCACACAGACTGAATGTAACACAGACATTACCAGTCAAAGAAAAAAAAGTGTTTTTCCATTTCGGGAAATAGTCGAAGCTTTATATTCAACCAAAAATAGAAGTGGAATTCTAGAAAGCAAAAATAGGTAGGGCTATGTATGTAGGCGATGCAAACGTCCACACAGGCTGAGCGTGCTCTCATCTCTCTGGAATGTGGCAGTGGATCCGGCAAACCGGAGGGTCTGGCCCGGGCCTGCGCTGACCGTGGCCATCCCGGCCCTCTGGCCGGCCGGTTCTTGCTGGGTCCTTGCTGCCCCCTCTCCCCCAACGGGACACCTGGGCTACCTGGTCCGGCCAGGATAGGTATGCTCCCTGGCTTCCATCCTGAAATGATCAGGCCAAAGCTTGGGCCTGCCCCGAGCGGCTTGCTGAGGGTGGAATGCCCGCCAGGGGCGCACCCCGTGCGGGGGGCAGGGCAGGTGGAGGCCACACCCACCAGAGTGGGGTCGGGGCTTCCGGCCATGATGTAGGCTGAAACAGCGACTCACAGATTATAGAATACGTTTAGCTTTTATTTTTATATGCTTTGTTTAAAACACATCTCATATTCTGTTGACACATGCATCGACAGGTCTGATGAGAAAACGGACGTCCAAGGAAGGGACCCCGTCCAGCGAGTGGCCTGCCTCCCCCCAGCCACAGCTGCCTGTGTGAACGCCACAGACAAGGCTGCAGAACCTCTTGTCTTCCAGGCAGGTCCTCAGAGCAAGGTGCAGGCAGCTGGGCCCCACAGGGTCACCCCAGCCCAGGGGTAGCAGCAACAAGACCCCAGGACCTCTTCCCCACTTTCTCTCCTCCATCACTGGCTCATGGAGTGGGAGCAAGAGACCGGCGGGCAGCAGAGCAGAGAAGGGCCAGTGGGAAGAGTCTGCCATCTCTAGAGCCCAGCACGTGGACTTACCCTTGAGATGCAAGCTGGTTTAACAGTAGAACTTGGATCTACTTCATTCACCATGCTAACAAGTGGAGTAGAAACGTCACACTGTCGTTCGGATGCAGGCAGAAGAAACAAGTGCATTCATGAAGAGGAACTTTGCAAAGTAGGGACAGAAAGGAGCTTTCCTGGCTCCAGGAGACATCTGTTGAAGAAAATCTCTGCAGCCACTAGTCTCTGGAAGCTTCCCTTCTAAGATCAGGAGCAAGAGAAGGCCTTGTTCTGTCCCTTGCCCATCAGCCCAAGCCAGTGAAGCAAGCCAAGAAAAGAGCTATAAAGGAAGAGGTGATCAGAATGGAAGAAAGGAAAAGGGGCGCCAGTGGCTCACACCTACAAGCCTAGCTTCTCAGGCAGCTGAGATCTGAGGATGGTGGTTCAAAGCCAGACCAGGCAGGAAAGTCCATGAGACTCTTTACTCCAATTAACCACCAGAAAACAGAAGTGGCGCTGTGGTTCAAGTGGTAGAGTGCTAGACTTGATCTGAAGACCTTAGGGATAGCACTGTGGCCCAGAGTTCAAGCCCCACGACAGACAGGAGAAAAAAAAAATCCAGGAGGATCAAGAGATAGCTACTAAAATTGCTAAGTGAATCTTAGAAGATGGCTGAGTATAAGGTCAACATACAAAAATCAATTATTCTATATAAAGCAAAAGCCTGAGGTGACAAAATAAAAACTGAGAACACTTTATTTTCTCATCTATGGCATCAAATACCTAGGAATAACTTGAATGAAGTGTGTGTGGAATATCTATACAGAAGACAACAAATAAAAAAAGGATAAACATGAATGGCACACTCAATATATATATATATATATATATATATATATATATATTTTTTTTTTTTTTTTTTTTTTTTTTTTTGGGTCCGGTCGTGGGTCCTGAACTCTGGGCCTGGGCACTGTCCCTCAGCTCTTCAGCTGAAGGCTAGTGCTCTACCACTTGAGCCACAGCGCCACTTCCAGCTTTTTGCTTATGTGGTGCTGAGGAATTGAACCCAGGGCCTCAGGCATGCAAGGCAAGCACTCTACCACTGAGCCACCTTCCTAGCCCAGCACACTCAATATTATGAGACTATTCATTATCACTAAATGGATGCATGGCTTTGTAATTCTAACAAAATTCTAACAGAGTTTGAAGGAAGCTGGTAAGCCCAGGAAGGAAGTCCTATAGAAATGCAAAATACCCACCGAGACAAGGAAATCTTGAAGAAGAACCTGGAAGATGGCTGTGTAAATCAGAATTTAAAGGTCTAGACGGGGTGACTCATGTCTGTAATCCCAGCTATGGGAGGCAGAAATGAAGAGGATCAAGGTTAAGGGCGAGCACGGGCAAAGAGTTACTGAGATTCCATCTCACTCGGTAAATTGGTAGTGGTTGAACCTGTGATCTCAGCTCTTCAGGGGGCTGAGATAGGAAAGGACCCTGGGTCAAGGCTGTCCCGGGCTGGGGGCTGAGGGGAGGAGGGGGGCGGAACTCTCAAACCTATGTGAAACATAACTAAAGCAAAGCGAGGCCCAGGCTAGCAGCTGTAGCACGGGCCCCACAGCACGTGACTCGAACCGACGCTGACTGTACGGTTTCAGACAGTGGTTCAGACAGCAAGAATTGGTATAGCAACATGCCAGGATACTTCCAAACAGGAAAAACCCAGGCCCCCCCCCCCCCCATGGATGATGATAAGGTACCACCAGGGAGTGGGAACGGAGGGGATGTCATTTACATAAGCGATGCAGCGTCAATCCGACCCTAAACACAAATAGCTACACCTGGAATCCTAATCCCTGCCGTACACCATACAGATAAGACAATTGTTCATCTCAGGCAACACACCTTCTAGAAGAGAACAGGAGCAGTCCTGATGACTGCACTGCCTGAGCGTTCCTACACGGAACACAAATAACATAAGGGAAAAGACTGATGGATTGGACCACACTGAAGTGAAGAACTGCTTTTATTGAGAGGCAATTAGGATTATGGGAAAGAAAGCCATAGAGCACAAGAAGGTATTTGTAGCACATCTACCTGACAAATCTGTGACCAGATATGCCAGGAACAACTGTGTAAGAAAGAAAAAGTAGTCGGCGACTTCTTCCCAAGAGGATGTGCGGGTGGAGATCAGCAGGAGTCAACCAGTTTAGCAATCCTGTCCCAGGGAGGCACTTGGAAGCCACACACCCTCCAGGGAGTCAGAAACAAAAGCTGTCCAGCAACTGTGGGTGGGGATGCAAAGCAGTCCCCAGGAAGACAGGTCTCCAGCGGTGCTGGGAGGGAGGCCTGGCCCAGGAGGGGAGGTGTCTCCAGGAAGGGGTAAGAGTTCGTGTGCTAATATCCCAGGTTTCTCCATCTGCACATCTGGTTGGAACTCTCCTTGCCTGGTTCTTGCCTTGTCCATTCTTCTTTTAAAATTTGCATTTAACACAAATGCCATGCAATTTGCCAAAATGCGATACATGAAATAATGGGAGGAGAATCTGGAAGTCCATACTCCTTTCCACTTACTGCCACCTGTCAGCAATCTTTGCCCACCTGGCAGGATCTTACTGTGATCGATTCTGCAGTTCCCTTAGCTGGTGAGTCTGGGCACCTTCTCACCCGGTCACCAGCCCCGTATGTTTCTTCTTCTGTAAGAGATCTGTTGTATCCTTTAAAGTCCATCCTTCTGTAAGCTGTTTGCCTCTTACTAGAGTTGTAGGTCTTTACAGATCCCTCTCTCTATTTGTGCATCTTTTTCTTATTGTATCATTGGACAATTTTAATAGGACCAAACTGTTAATCTTGTATCTTTTTGGTACCTTCAGAAGTCCTTCCCTCATGGGATGGGAGAAGATGGGAAATGGCATGTACTCATACTCTGACCCCTTGGTACAACTACCTAAGAAGTCCTTCCATCTCCACCTGTATCTCATTTGTTTTGCCTTACTCATCTGGAACGGGTTTGCGTGCACCGTGTAAGGTACAGTCCTGATTCCATCTTCCCCTACCAGACTAACGTCCTTACGTCACTTACCAAAGCCATCCCTGACCCTTGACACACGGTGACTCCTTCACGTATTAGAACGTGTGTGTCTGTTTCCCGTCAACCCGTCTTTCCTTGGGCCAGGTACGAATGGCCATATTTACTGTAACTTGGTGATTCTTCTTGATAGTATGTAGTATAAATTCTACACCTTTATATTCTTACCCAGAAGTGCCGCAGCCTTTTCTGGGTCTTTTGCCTGACATTATATATATTTTACAGTCAGTCAGGCTGCATCTTGAAAATCCTATTATTCACAAAGCTTCAATAGAAGCTCTAGGTAATCTGGGAAAGGTGAACTCCGACAATTAAAGAGGTATGTCTCTGCCCTTAGTTGCTCTTTCATTAATTTTTAAAATTGTGTTTCCTCCCTACAGATCATCTACTTCGTAGGCCTATTTTTAATTTGTTCTTTTATTGCTATTATAAGCAGTATTATTTTTCTAAATTACATATTTGTTGCTGGTGTACAGAAATAATTTTGTGTGTGTGTGTGCCAACTTCAGACTCAGCAATCATGTTTGATTTTGTATTAAGAGTTTAGCTGTAGATTTAAATTTTCCTGCCTACGTAACCATGTCTACTTTGAACATCCCGCAGTGTGTCACGGTGCCAGTGGCCAGCGGGTGGAAGGCAAGCTCTCCTGCCCTCTCTCTTACCCGGAGGACATTTGTAACATTTGGAGTTCCTGTCTGTGTCAGGTGGTTTGGTGCACACTGGGGGCCTGGGAAGGAAGCCCCTGCCCCAGAGTGCTTTTCTAAACACAAAGCGGGTGCGGCGAGGACTGGCGTGGCTCCTGAGCTGCCCTCCCCTCCGGGCGCTGGTTCAACGCATAGATCTTAAAATGATAACGCAAAGTCCTGTTTTTAGGGAAAGCCAACGTGAGGATAACAGTCTCTTTTCGTTGTTGTGTCATCTTTATTTCCAGATGCATCTTTTGTTCTGGAAGCGCCGGTCGGCTAGTTTCCTGAGTATGTTCCTCCTGGCCTTCAGGTCCTGGCCCAGGCGCTCTTTTCCTTCCGTGGCTGGTGGCCTCTTCCACGTCACGGCTCTCACGTGGTCCATACATCTCTTCTCTGAACACCTGTATTTTTTTTCTTTTCTTTTATGGAGATAGTGTCTCATCGTGTAGCCCCAGGTGCCTGGACCCAGCTACGTAGCTCAGGCTGGGCAAGCTGGAGGACCTCCTTCCCCAGCCTCCTGAGTGCAGAGACCACAGGCTCGCGCCCCCTGGCCTTGACTTGGCCTGCGCCCGCCCGTGCTCAACCTGCCGAGGAATTCAGCTTCTACTTCTCCACCTCAGCGTGGTGCCTCGCCCTCCCACCAGGCAGCTCTGTGTGGTTTCCATTCCACCCCAGCCCCCTCCCAGCCGCCAAGTCCTCACTGAGACCATGTGGCCCATTCTGTATTGTCCAGCTTCAGTGTCCATGCTTGTCACCTGTCTCTCAGGCCAAAGCCTGGCACCCGGATGCCATCTTCCCCCTTCTTCTCTGAGCAGCTAGACAGCCAGCTGTCCTTACTCCTGCGGCTTGCCTGTGTGCAAGAGGCCCTAGAGGCCACTAGGGTCTTCTCAGCTTCCTGTGTGTTGTCGGCCCCAGGGCCCTCGCTCCAGGCCAGCCTCCAGACATAGGAGAGGAGGCCTCCCCAGCCCCCCAGAGGTTAAGCCTTTCAGGTCTGGTGTATCTTTCCAGTTCTCAGAGTGACAGTGTCACTGCTCCGTGCTGCTCACACTGCGGGCTCTAGGTTCCAGTTTGGCCAGGGAGCTGGAGTTCCACCTGCCATCTTGAGCTAGGAGTGGGAGGTGTGTGCAGGGTGCGGAGCTCAGCCTTCTTCCTGTAGGAACTGCGGCTGGTGGTCCCGAGGTGGCACCCGGTGAGCAAGGCTGGCCGCACAACAGGTGCCTGAGACCCTGAGGCTGTTGGCTGAATGTTGGACCATTTGGCTTTTGCCATGCTAGTCTCATGCTTCAAAAATAAAACCCACAGGGGCTGGGAAGGTGGCTCAGTGGTAGAGCGCTTGCCTTGTATGCATGAGGCCCTGGGTTCAATTCCTCAGCACCACATAAGCAGAAAGAAAAAAGCCGGAAGTGGTGCTGTGGCTCAAGTGGTAGAGCACTAGCCTTGAGCTGAAGAGCTGAGGGACAGCGCCCAGGCCTAGAGTTCAGGCCCCACGACTGGACCAAAAAAAAAAAAAACCCACAAAAAATTATGTCTCAAACATCCTCTAGTACACCAGTTACCTCTTGTGAGCAATTTTACATGTCCAAAATATTTTATGGTGCTAGGAATTGAACTCAGGGCTGTGCGTGCCAGGCACTCTCCCACTGAGCCACGTCCCCAGCCCCTCTTTCTGGCTTTTTAAGGAACAAATCAGTAGTCTAGACTATGATATCCAAATCCTTATCAGTGCCCTTTCTCAAATAGACGCAGCCATCATTATGTACTACGATGTCATGGATATTTTTTCAATGCCATTTTTTGGTTGTAAACAGACACTACAATGGAACGAACTTTTGACAGAGAAAGAAAAAGGCTGTTGTGGGGTGATGGTGGGGGTCTCCTATTCCAGACACCGCCCCCCTCCACTCAGCGGCCTCAGGACAGCAGGCGGGAATGTGCTCTGCTGCTCACCACAGAGGTGGCTGCGTGCAGGAGGCCGCGTGGCTGGGGCTGCAGGGAGCAGGGGCTGGCCCAGGCCCAGAAAGGAAAAGGCCAGCCGGTCAGTGTGATGACCGCCCTTGTGCCTCGCCAGCCACCCCACGGCGATGTGCCTGCCGGCTCCCTCAGAGGGGCGGGACACTTGCCACACCCGCAGCATCTGCAGCCGAGCGCGGAGCACAGCCATCAGGTGAAAGCCCAGAAGTGAACAGCTGGATGGGGTGGAAGATGCCTCCTCCCACGTCCAGCTGCCTGAGGGCCACACTGGCTCCCTGGTGCCAGCGGAGCACCGCAGCACCCGGCATGCTCAGCTCTGCGTAGTCACACCTTTAACTCGGCCCAAGGGAGAGCAGCCTACCTGGCTTTTCATACCAACGTAAAACCAGTCACCTGCGGGGCAGGCACAGTTCCCACAAGGCACTTCCTCTCACAGCCTCTCACAGAGTGCATCTGGGAGACGGGAGGAGCACCCCGGGGCTGCTGTGCTCCCTGCTGGCCTGTGAGCAGGCGGCCAGGCCCCACGGCGGGCAGCACCTCTAAAGAGACCCAGGGCCCACATCAGTGCCCCCGTGTTTGATCTGACTGTGAACAGGGGCCACCTGGCTGGATTCCTCGCTGGCCCTTTGAGGCCGTGGGAGGCCCCCTCAAAGGACCTGGCCTGTTAGGAGGAGCTGGGGAGGGAAGGGATGGTAGGTAACAATGCTCAACAGGAAATGGGCTTATTACCTTACTCATGTAACTGTAAGCCCTCTGTACAGTGTTTTTTACTATTAAAAAACATTAAAAAGAGTTCACAAGGCATCTCAGCCAACGTCTAGGTGTGGTGTACCTGCTTGTCATTCTGGCTCTGTGGGGCCAAGGCTGAGGTTCTGGATCCATCCAGGCAACAAGTTCTGGAGACACCTCCTGACAATAGCTGGGTGTGGTGCGCGTGGCTGTCACTTCAGCTAGGAGAGGACGCGTGAGACAGGAGGTTCACAGTCTAAGCATGGTTCTAGGGAAAGAACGGGCTAACCAGTGTGAAAAAAGGACTAGAGCCATAGCTCAGTGGCAGAGTGCCTGCCTAGTAAGCATGAGTTCAAACCCCAGTTCCTCCAAAAGCAAATGAAACGTGAAACAAACGGAGGCTGGAAAGGGCCTGTGTGGTCGGCCTTCCTTTCTGGCGTGGGTGTGTGTGTGGCAGTGCCAGGCCTGGGCTCTCCCATGGTTTCTGCCCACAGCCTCCATGAGCAAGGTCAGCCAATGAACCCGGCACAAGCTGCCAACCCTCAGTCCAGCCGGCCCTGGCTTATTCAGGAAGTCCCTAGGCCCTCCGCAGTCTGGTTTCCCCTCTGCCGTCAGCAAGGACCCCTGTGGACTCTGCCTGTACCCCGTCTCCAGGCAGGGTGAAGGGTGCTGGCCGTCAGCCCAGGGCATGAGTTCTGCACTGCCCCTGAAGGAAGCAGATGTCGGCCTGTAGCAGCGCTGCTCCTGGAGTCATTTATACACAGAACCAACCTCCTCCTCGGTTCTTCCTCTTACCACTTCTTCAGGCGTAAAATGGAGACTAAAAGACCAGCCCAGGGAAAGCTCGGTGCAGTACCTGCGTCCACCCTCAGCTCTTCCTGCGTGCTGGCGGATGGTCCTGTCACAGAATGGGCACCGAGGTGGCGGGCAGGTGGTGCTGGTGACAAACACGCTGCTTGATTTGGTGACTGGGCTTTGAGATGATCACCTGCCGCGGAAACCCTGCAGATGGCCAGCCAAGTGCTGACGGTTCACGGCTGTACGTGAAAAAAAAGATGCAGCAAATATAAACGCCCCCCCCACCCGCAGGACAGGCACTGTGGGGGGCTAAATGCCTTTAGAAGGAGGAGGGGGAGGAGGGGAGAGAGGAGAGGAGAGGAAGGAGGGGGAGGAGAGGGGAGGGAGAGGGAGGGGAGGAGGAACACGGGAAGGGGGAGGGGGGCACCCCACCAAACCAACCCCGGCCACCGGTCCTTCGGGTGCACTGCGCGGAACGGCACGCGCGGCCGGCCGGGCTCGCCCGCCTGCCCCCCGCCGGTTCCCCGCGTGCCCTCGGCGCGGGGCCAGGGCCAGGGCACCGGCCACGTTCTCCGCGAAGGGGAGGCGGGCCCAGGTGGAGGGCGCCCCGCGCCCCACGGAACGTCCGCCTTTAATCCCGGTCCTGGGAAAAGCGGACCGGCGGGAATCACGCTCGGGCCACCCGGTGCTCGGCGCCCCCGGTCCGGCCCGGCCCGGCCCCGCCCCGCCCGCGGCCCCGCCCCCGGCCCCGCCCCGCCCGCGGCCCCGCCCCCGGCCCCGCCCCGCCCCATGCCCCGCCCCCGGCCCGGCCCCGCCCGCGGCCCCGCCCCCGGCCCCGGCCCCGGACCTGGGGGGCTCCGCGCGAGGCAGCTCGGCCGCGGGGAGGCGCGGGCGCGCGCACGTCTGCGTTCGGCGCGGCCCCGCCCCTGCAGCGAGCGCGCGCCCGCGGCGCGGGGCGGGGCCAGCGGAGGGGGCGGAGCCACGGGCGCGAGGCTGAGGCAGAGGCTGAGGCTGAGGCAGAGTCGCCGGGGCTGAAGCGGCTGAGGCGGCTGAGGCGGCGGCTGAGGCGGCGGCGGCGGAGGCGGCGAGGGGCGCCTGGCCGGGGCGGCGGGGCCGGCGGAGCCAGCCGCAGCGCCCGGGGCTGGACGCGGGGCGCCGCGGGCGTGGCGCGCGCCGAGGTGAGGCGGCGGGGGCGCGGGCGGCGGCGTTTATGTAAGCGCGGGGCAGGTGGCTGAGGCCGCCGAGCGCCGCCCGGGCGCGGACCCCGGCCCCGGGCCGCCGGGCGGGGTGGCCGCGGGGCGGCGGGGCTCGGGCGGCGCCGGGGCGCGGGCTGCACCCCGCACCCCGCATCCCGCACCCCGCATCCCGCGCAGAGGACGGGCGGCCGGGACCGCGCCGCCCCGGCGGGCCGCGTCCTCGGGCGCGCGGTGCGGCTCCGCGGGTGGACGCGGCGCCCGGACGGCGAGGGCTGCGCCGCGCGGCGGGGAGCGCGGCCGGCCCCAGGCCACGCGCGGGGAGGGCGCCGGTGCCCCGCCGCGGAGGGCTGCGCCCGGGACGAGGGACGAGGCCGTGCCGCCGGGATGCGGCTGCGCCCCGGGGACGGGGACCCGCGCCCGGGAGGAGGAGGCTGCGCCCCGCAGAGGGGACCCGCGCCCGGGAGGAGGCTGCGCCCCGGGGACGGGGACCCGCGCCCGGGAGGAGGAGGCTGCGCCCCGGGGACGGGGACCCGCGCCCGGGAGGAGGCTGCGCCCCGCAGAGGGGACCCGCGCCCGGGAGGAGGCTGCGCCCCGGGGACGGGGACCCGCGCCCCCCGGAGGAGGCTGCGCCCCGGGGACGGGGACCCGCGCCCCCCGGAGGAGGCTGCGCCCCGGGGACGGGGACCCGCGCCCCCCGGAGGAGGCTGCGCCCCGGGGAGAGCCCGTGCGTCCGTGGACAGAGGCCGCCCTCCGGAGGAGGCTGCGCCCGTTGGCCCACGTCCCCGGAGGGCGCCGCGGTCTCCGGGTCTCCCGCCGGGAAGGTGCGGCCCCGCCGCCCTCTGGAGCCTTGGGGCGGTGAGGCCCGGGCGCGTTTGGCAGCCTCGCCCTGGCAGCAGGCAGGAAAACCTCCTCGGGGCCGTCACTTCCCAGGAAAGCATCTTCTTATCTTCTTTCTGAGGCCACCAGTGCGTCCCGTCCTGACGTGTGAGGAAGAGCGAGGACAGCCGTGTGCGGGCAGACTGGCCGCCTCCCTCCTAGTGCCGTAGTCGGGGCGATTGAGCGGCGGTTGTCTCCATGTGTCTGTGGGTCTTTCTCCCGTTCCCTCTTACGTGCGCCCCGTCGTATTCATTTGAAAGGACACCGAATCTTCCAAAGCCCTCTTCTGACGCGCAGTTCCCAGGTTCCTGAGGCCCGGTTGTCTGTCTGTCTGTGATCACTGCCCCTCCTCTGGGTCCGAAGCTGCTTTGCTGAGGGGTGAAGGGAAAAGGAAGAGAAGGCAGATGTTTGGCCGGCTCTGCCTGTCCTGGACGGGAGAACTGGCGCCCCTCAGGGCGGTTCTTCAGTGGGCAGATCCTCAGGGGAGGACCCGGCCGCGCCCTGAGGACGTGGGGTGGATGGCTGCGCCCGTGCTGCGGGCCTGCCTGCCGCCCGGGACGCACAGGAGGACCTCGCAGCTCCGAGAGGAATGCCTTGTCCCTGCCCGGTAGAGGTCATGGGTTCCAGAGACGGGGCACATTCAGCTACATTGACGTCAAACTTGAAGCTCCAGCTGGAAGGGGAAAAGGAGGCCTTTTTGCCAGAGCAGTGGTAAAGGAGAATGGGTCCCTGAGAAACTGATGACACGTGTCTCCTGCCATGTGCTCATGCCGACATGGCTGGGAGGCCAGGCAGGAGGATTAGCTACCAAGAAATAACATCATCCACAAAGCGCATCTTGGCTCACAGGCAAATTCACTCCGCCAGTTCACGTGTCATAAAGTATTTGGACTTCTTTTAGATTTTTCGGAATAAGGAAATCCTTTAAGCCTATCTTGGTCCAGCGAATGACCAGAGCCTACTTAATTTATCTGACGAATACCTGTCTCCCCCTGGTCATGTGCTCAGCCCTCCTGGGCAGAATCAGATGGACAGAGTTCAAAAGTGTTGTGCATGGTTTGCTTTATTTATTTATGTCGGTGCTGGAGATAGAACTATCTCTTCCATAACATTGAGAAGTTTAAATAAAAATTAGAATAGTTTTGCTCATAGATTTAGAAGGCATGCATATAGTGCATTCAGAAGCTGCAAAGAGACATTGAACCTTCTTCTAGTCTTTCCCTCAGCCCAGTCCTCCAACTGCAGCCACTAGTGGATTATGCATTATCCCTGCAGTGGTCACAAGCCAGTTGCAGATGAGTTTCAGCATGCTTGGAAATAGCCCCTTGTCAGTAAGACAGCAATAACTCTTTCTTACAAATGAGCACAAGGAAAACCTGATCATAACACTTAATTATCAGAATTACTTATCTGTAAGTTTTACCTAAGACCTGGGTTTTGTTCCCTTTAATGCTATGATTAGCTCTGTAACCAGATAGAATCAAAGAACATTGGTAGGAGGTAAAAGATGCATTCGTGCATTCCACTTATCAATTGACACATCCACTAGATAACAAAAGTTAATATAATTTAAAAAGCAAATGGATGGTAGCTAGAAAGCACCTTTGGAGATTAATTAGTGAAGTTATACATTTACTTGTTCAAAACCCTGGGAAAGGTTAGCAAGCTTAGTATACAACAAAAAAGCTTGGAAAGATCCAGCTTTATTAGAAAACTTGATAATTTTCTGTGTTACTTTTCTAAAATGTGAGTTTCCAAGCCCATGGGTTGAGTGCTTAAAACTTTATTATGTTCCTAATATGTCAAGTAGGAAACGCAAACAGCAAGGATTTCCTTATAAACTCTATACTGAATTCATTAAAATTTTTTCCTTGTCCACTAGACTTGTTTGTCCTGAGTTACCACTGTTTGAAGTTGTAACAATAGCTGACAGAGACGTCTTCATATTACCTTCTTTCTGCAGGGTTTTCTCTATAACTTGACAACTGAGATTGCTAATGATGAATTATTATCACAGTTTGATTAATACTGCTTCCTGCTCTTCCTCACTTTTGTGCTTCTAACAGTGCTCTAGGAGCATGCTAACAATGCTGGTTTGCCTTGTGGTGGATTTTAAGTTAAGATGGGGCAGAAAAGGGTAAAGATAACTGGGAGATTCCTTGTTATTTGTTCTGGAGAGCTGTGGAAGGGAAGCTGTTGGTGTAGTGATTTTCAAACCTGGTTTCATTTCATTTGCATGTGCATTTCTCAGGTATTTGCCTCCTGAGTACTGTGCTCTGGATGCTGTCCTAGGTCCTGGAGATGTGTTGAGCCTGAGGAGAATGGCTCTATTTGCTTCCTGTTACCTAGGGACAGGAAAGTGGTACAGGAGTTCCAGCCTCTAAGTGCAAAGGAAGCAGAGTACATGCAGAGGAAGTGCTGGGGTTTGAGCCCTACTGTGGCCTAGCACAGCCTTTTAGGCCTTGATGTGAGCTGGTGCTATCTAGGAGGGCCTGGGAGGGTCAGGAAATGAGCTGTAGAGGGATTTAGATTTTAATCCCAGAGTGATGGGAGGCCTTAGAAGGCTGGCCTGCCTGCCTGCTCCACTTTCTCCCTCTCTTTTAGAGAGTTTTGAACAAGGGAAGGTCATGATTTGGTTTATCTTTTAAGAGTCTTTCACTCTATTGATTTATTAGGACCTATGTCAGTGTTTCCTAATGCATTGTGTATATTAATTCATGTAATTGCCATGACAATCCCAAAGGTGGGCATGGTACTGTTATTCCTTGTTGCAGTGGGGATACCTAAGCAGGAGTGAAGTAGTTGTCCAAAGCGCCCCCCCCTTTCCTCCCTTTCTCCTTAAAGGCCCCTTCTCTCCTCTTTCCTTCCCTCTCTCCCTGGTTCTGGGGCTTGAACTCAGGGTCTCCTGCCCTCTGGTTTGCTTGTGGCTAGCATTGCTCTACCTCTTGAGCCAAATTCCCTTTCTTATTTTTAAAAATATTATTAACAATGTTGCCAATTAGAGAATGACACAGGCTTTTTTTTTTTTTTTTGGGTCCGGTGGTCGGGCCTGAACTCTGGGCCTGAGCGCTGTCCCCCAGCTCTTCAGTTCAAGGCTAGTGCTCTACCACTTGAGCCACAGTGCCACTGCTGGCCTTTTTTTCCTGCTTATGTGGTGCTGAGGAATCGAACCCAGGGCCTCATGCATGCAAGGCAAGCGCTCTACCACTGAGCCAACTTCTCAGCCCAGAAAGAGATGAAACTTTGAGCATAGAATTTTACAATTACATTGCTTTCCTGCTTTCCTTAACACAAAAATATAAGTGAAAGAAAACAAAGTAATTATTTTGTTTAGAATCTCATTCTTTTGACCTTGAACTTGTGACTGTATCCTGTGGGTGTTGGTGGGTGGGAAGTCTGGGAAAGACACTTGTTTGAATGGGGAATGAAACTTGGGCTTTGGACAGTGAAGCCCAAGGCTGCTTGGGAGGTGGCAGGCCCTTACACGGTGGTTACACCATACTCTGACTGGCATGGGGTGTGCCAGCGGACTCTCTGACCCAACACTGCCTCACTGGATGTGTGATTGTGCAGTGCCTGATGTCAGGTGTTCACCTGTAGTTCCTGGAGAATAATAGCAGAGTGTGTCTCACAGGGCTGTCGAGTGGATAAACGGAGCTCAGGTACAATGCCTAAAATAGTTCCTGACTAACAGTATTGAAAAAGATTTGCTTTGCTTATTATTTTTATCATTAGTCATCTGGGAGATTTGTGTAGAAATGGAAATTCAAGGTCAGGTTCCGGAAGAAGTTGACCAATATGTAATTTGGAGAGTTTCTTGCATGTAGACCACATCAGACCACAGGCTGGCAGTGTGTATCAATACAGATAATGGGACCGGCAGGGACTTCAGTAAGGAATCCCCAGGGAGGGGGCATCAAGCAACACCATTGAAAAGGGACATTTTGTAGACAGGGAAGCAGGAGGGACCAGGGACAGAATCCGGGACACAGAAGGATCCGCTCCTTCTCATTCTCGGGCTGGAGAGTCTGTCTCCCCCTGGATTTGACAAGATGCAGGTCATCAGTGACCTTGACTGGTTTCTGGAGTGGTTGGAAGAGGAGAACGAGTTGGAGGCTGTAAGTTGGGTAACTGCTTAGGAGGATTTTGTTAAGACTGACAGGATAGGAGCTGGTGGGGACTGGGCTTGAGTGGTGCTAGTGATGGTAGTGGTAGTGTGTTCACCAGTAGACGGGGATGATTGTCAGAGAACAGGTCTCTGCAGGGCTGGCGGAGCATTCTATCCTTGCAGGAACATTCAGCCTCTGGGCCGGGTAACCTCTATGTTAGGAACCTGGGTTCACCCAAAGTATTTCAATGGCATATTGCCCTTTAAAAGGAGGACAGTAAAAGTAAAATAGGGGTTTGTCCTCAGCCCAGAAAAGTTGGGAGCATGACTTGTACTTCTTACCAGACAAATACTCCCAAGACCTCTTTACAGAAAGACCTGAGTGAGAATGAAAGTTTTCTTCATTTAAGAAATTTCTCTTGACACCAAAAAGGCCCCTATTAATGTAAGGAGTTAGTACCCTTACCTCCAAACTCAGTCCTGTTCAGAGGATCTGGCATCTTGAAGTTCCAGAGGGAAACACCAGCTTTGTGTTTAGGATGCACTCCATCTCCTGCCCCAGAGGAAGGCAGATGGAGTCCAGCCTGCAGACGCTTATGCTGGTGCTTCTTGGACAATGCAGGTGGTCCACAGAGCTGCCTATTAGGCTGGCTGCTGATGTATAACAGAGGCGTTTTGATTTGTATTGTTTGTAGCTGTTGGACTTTCTAGAGTCTGCAGTTTTGAAGTGTCTATGTTCTAGTGGTCCAGCTGATTGGGTGACTTTGCTAGTAGCATGCAAAGCTTAGTCCCCTTGTCTGGACTCAGACCTTTCTCCCTCTCAGGCACAGGCTCTGCTGACAGCCTGCCAGGAATAAGAACAGGGACAGGGAGAGGAGAGAGTCTGTGCCTTTTGGACTGATGTAAGTAAATCAGGCAGCCACATACATACATACATACTACATACACACATACATATATACATACAAGCTTGTCTGAAGTTCAAGCTTCAGTTAGGTAAACCAGTACTTCCTGGGGGTCCTTGTTCTTGGGTCAGCAGTGATCTTCTAGGTCTTCTTGTGTCTGTTTTTCAGATCAGGAAAATGATGCTCACAGTGACTTTCTGCGAAATCTGAGTATGCTTTAGCAAACCATGACTAAGGTCGTGCTGTGTGTCAGGTGTGCTTCAGCAAAGTTAATCTTACTTGGTCAATCTCATGATCTTGGGAAACTACCACCATCCTGTTCACTGATGAGAACCTTTCTCCAGGCTCACCTGTGCAGCCTGCCAGATCTCCAGGTCTTCTCCGTCTTCTTTCACTTTGGGTTCCTTCAGTGTTCTTGGCCCATCAGGTATCCTGCTATCCCAGTGGTTATTTCTTTCTTTCTTTTTATTTTTTTGCCCGACCTGGGACTTTTTTTTTTTTTTTTTTTTTTGGTCGGTCGTGGGGCTTGAACTCTGGGCCTGGTCACTGTCCCTCAGCTCTTCAGCTCAAGGCGAGTGCTCTACCACTTGAGCTACCGCGCCACTTCCGGTTTTCTGGTGGTTTATTGGAGATAGGATTCTCACGGTCTCTCCTGCCCAGGCTGGCTTTGAACCGTGATCCTCAGATCTCAGCCTCCTGAGTAGCTAGGATTACAGGCGTGAGCCACCAGCGCCCAGCCCGACCTGGGACTTAAACTCAGGGCCTGGGCACTATCGCTGAGTTTCTTTTGCTCAAGGCTAGAGCCACAGCGCCATTTCCAGCTTTTTCTATGTGGTACTAAGGAATCAAACCTAGGGCTTCATGCATGCTAGGGGAGCACTCTACCACTGAGCCACCTTCCCAGGCCCCTCCCAGTGTTTATTTTTGCCATATTCCTATACCTTTCCTCCCTGCCTGGCTGCCCAGCAGGAATAGAAGCCTCTGGAAGGTAGGCTTTTGTTCTGGCCATATCCTACAGGTTCAAAGCAAGTGCTGAGTGCGTGAGTAACTTTCTCTTACTTTTGTGTAGGTGGTGAGGGTGGGAGCTGGGTGGGATGTTGTCTGCCTTCTGAGTATGTGCTTTGTGCTTCATGTAGGTGGTGAGGGTGGGAGCTGGGTGTGGTGAGGGTGGGAGCTGGGGGGGGTGTTGTCTGCCTTCTGAGTATGTGCTTTGTGCTTCATGTAGGTGGTGAGGGTGGGAGCTGGGTGTGGTGAGGGTGGGAGCTGGGTGTGGTGAGGGTGGGAGCTGGGTGTGGTGAGGGTGGGAGCTGGGTGTGGTGAGGGTGGGAGCTGGGTGTGGTGAGGGTGGGAGCTGGGTGTGGTGAGGGTGGGAGCTGGGGGGGGGTGAGGGTGGGAGCTGGGTGTGGTGAGGGTGGGAGCTGGGTGTGGTGAGGGTGGGAGCTGGGGGGTGTTGTCTGCCTTCTGAGTATGTGCTTTGTGCTTCATGTAGGTGGTGAGGGTGGGAGCTGGGTGTGGTGAGGGTGGGAGCTGGGTGTGGTGAGGGTGGGAGCTGGGTGTGGTGAGGGTGGGAGCTGGGTGTGGTGAGGGTGGGAGCTGGGTGTGGTGAGGGTGGGAGCTGGGTGTGGTGAGGGTGGGAGCTGGGTGTGGTGAGGGTGGGAGCTGGGGGGGGTGAGGGTGGGAGCTGGGGGGGTGAGGGTGGGAGCTGGGTGTGGTGAGGGTGGGAGCTGGGTGTGGTGAGGGTGGGAGCTGGGGGGGTGAGGGTGGGAGCTGGGTGTGGTGAGGGTGGGAGCTGGGTGTGGTGAGGGTGGGAGCTGGGTGTGGTGAGGGTGGGAGCTGGGTGTGGTGAGGGTGGGAGCTGGGTGTGGTGAGGGTGGGAGCTGGGTGTGGTGAGGGTGGGAGCTGGGGGGGTGAGGGTGGGAGCTGGGTGTGGTGAGGGTGGGAGCTGGGTGTGGTGAGGGTGGGAGCTGGGGGGGGGTGAGGGTGGGAGCTGGGGGGGTGAGGGTGGGAGCTGGGGGGGTGAGGGTGGGAGCTGGGTGTGGTGAGGGTGGGAGCTGGGTGTGGTGAGGGTGGGAGCTGGGTGTGGTGAGGGTGGGAGCTGGGTGTGGTGAGGGTGGGAGCTGGGGGGGTGAGGGTGGGAGCTGGGTGTGGTGAGGGTGGGAGCTGGGTGTGGTGAGGGTGGGAGCTGGGTGTGGTGAGGGTGGGAGCTGGGTGTGGTGAGGGTGGGAGCTGGGGGGGGTGAGGGTGGGAGCTGGGGGGGTGAGGGTGGGAGCTGGGTGTGGTGAGGGTGGGAGCTGGGTGTGGTGAGGGTGGGAGCTGGGGGGGTGAGGGTGGGAGCTGGGGGGGTGAGGGTGGGAGCTGGGGGGGGTGAGGGTGGGAGCTGGGGGGGTGAGGGTGGGAGCTGGGGGGGTGAGGGTGGGAGCTGGGGGGGGTGAGGGTGGGAGCTGGGTGTGGTGAGGGTGGGAGCTGGGGGGGTGAGGGTGGGAGCTGGGGGGGTGAGGGTGGGAGCTGGGGGGGTGAGGGTGGGAGCTGGGGGGGTGAGGGTGGGAGCTGGGGGGGTGAGGGTGGGAGCTGGGGGGGGTGAGGGTGGGAGCTGGGGGGGTGAGGGTGGGAGCTGGGGGGGTGAGGGTGGGAGCT
This sequence comes from Dipodomys merriami, assembly GCF_024711535.1. Classification (NCBI taxonomy): domain Eukaryota; kingdom Metazoa; phylum Chordata; class Mammalia; order Rodentia; family Heteromyidae; genus Dipodomys; species Dipodomys merriami. The sequence goes on from NW_027203381.1 coordinate 121,593,913, forward strand.
GGGGGGGTGAGGGTGGGAGCTGGGGGGGTGAGGGTGGGAGCTGGGGGGGTGAGGGTGGGAGCTGGGGGGGTGAGGGTGGGAGCTGGGGGGGTGAGGGTGGGAGCTGGGGGGGGTGAGGGTGGGAGCTGGGGGTGGTGAGGGTGGGAGCTGGGGGGGTGAGGGTGGGAGCTGGGGGGGTGAGGGTGGGAGCTGGGGGGGTGAGGGTGGGAGCTGGGGGGGTGAGGGTGGGAGCTGGGGGGGTGAGGGTGGGAGCTGGGGGGGTGAGGGTGGGAGCTGGGGGGGGTGAGGGTGGGAGCTGGGTGTGGTGAGGGTGGGAGCTGGGGGGGTGAGGGTGGGAGCTGGGGGGGTGAGGGTGGGAGCTGGGGGGGTGAGGGTGGGAGCTGGGGGGGTGAGGGTGGGAGCTGGGGGGGTGAGGGTGGGAGCTGGGGGGGTGAGGGTGGGAGCTGGGGGGGTGAGGGTGGGAGCTGGGGGGGTGAGGGTGGGAGCTGGGGGGGTGAGGGTGGGAGCTGGGGGGGTGAGGGTGGGAGCTGGGGGGGTGAGGGTGGGAGCTGGGGGGGTGAGGGTGGGAGCTGGGGGGGTGAGGGTGGGAGCTGGGGGGGTGAGGGTGGGAGCTGGGGGGGGTGAGGGTGGGAGCTGGGTGTGGTGAGGGTGGGAGCTGGGGGGGTGAGGGTGGGAGCTGGGGGGGTGAGGGTGGGAGCTGGGGGGGTGAGGGTGGGAGCTGGGGGGGGTGAGGGTGGGAGCTGGGGGGGTGAGGGTGGGAGCTGGGGGGTGAGGGTGGGAGCTGGGTGTGGTGAGGGTGGGAGCTGGGGGGGTGAGGGTGGGAGCTGGGGGGGTGAGGGTGGGAGCTGGGGGGGTGAGGGTGGGAGCTGGGTGTGGTGAGGGTGGGAGCTGGGGGGGTGAGGGTGGGAGCTGGGGGGGTGAGGGTGGGAGCTGGGTGTGGTGAGGGTGGGAGCTGGGTGTGGTGAGGGTGGGAGCTGGGGGGTGAGGGTGGGAGCTGGGGGGGTGAGGGTGGGAGCTGGGGGGGTGAGGGTGGGAGCTGGGGGGGTGAGGGTGGGAGCTGGGGGGGTGAGGGTGGGAGCTGGGGGGGTGAGGGTGGGAGCTGGGGGGGTGAGGGTGGGAGCTGGGGGGGTGAGGGTGGGAGCTGGGGGGGGTGAGGGTGGGAGCTGGGTGTGGTGAGGGTGGGAGCTGGGGGGGTGAGGGTGGGAGCTGGGGGGGTGAGGGTGGGAGCTGGGGGGGTGAGGGTGGGAGCTGGGGGGGTGAGGGTGGGAGCTGGGGGGGTGAGGGTGGGAGCTGGGGGGGTGAGGGTGGGAGCTGGGGGGGTGAGGGTGGGAGCTGGGGGGGTGAGGGTGGGAGCTGGGGGGGTGAGGGTGGGAGCTGGGGGGGTGAGGGTGGGAGCTGGGGGGGTGAGGGTGGGAGCTGGGGGGGTGAGGGTGGGAGCTGGGGGGGTGAGGGTGGGAGCTGGGGGGGTGAGGGTGGGAGCTGGGGGGGTGAGGGTGGGAGCTGGGGGGGTGAGGGTGGGAGCTGGGGGGGGTGAGGGTGGGAGCTGGGGGGGTGAGGGTGGGAGCTGGGGGGGTGAGGGTGGGAGCTGGGTGTGGTGAGGGTGGGAGCTGGGGGGGTGAGGGTGGGAGCTGGGGGGGTGAGGGTGGGAGCTGGGTGTGGTGAGGGTGGGAGCTGGGGGGGTGAGGGTGGGAGCTGGGGGGGTGAGGGTGGGAGCTGGGTGTGGTGAGGGTGGGAGCTGGGGGGTGAGGGTGGGAGCTGGGGGGGTGAGGGTGGGAGCTGGGGGGGTGAGGGTGGGAGCTGGGGGGGTGAGGGTGGGAGCTGGGGGGGTGAGGGTGGGAGCTGGGGGGGTGAGGGTGGGAGCTGGGGGGGTGAGGGTGGGAGCTGGGGGGGTGAGAGTGGGAGCTGGGGGGGTGAGGGTGGGAGCTGGGGGGGTGAGGGTGGGAGCTGGGGGGGTGAGGGTGGGAGCTGGGTGTGGTGAGGGTGGGAGCTGGGGGGGGTGAGGGTGGGAGCTGGGTGTGGTGAGGGTGGGAGCTGGGGGGGTGAGGGTGGGAGCTGGGTGTGGTGAGGGTGGGAGCTGGGTGTGGTGAGGGTGGGAGCTGGGTGTGGTGAGGGTGGGAGCTGGGTGTGGTGAGGGTGGGAGCTGGGTGTGGTGAGGGTGGGAGCTGGGTGTGGTGAGGGTGGGAGCTGGGGGGGTGAGGGTGGGAGCTGGGGGGGTGAGGGTGGGAGCTGGGGGGGTGAGGGTGGGAGCTGGGGGGGGTGAGGGTGGGAGCTGGGTGTGGTGAGGGTGGGAGCTGGGGGGGTGAGGGTGGGAGCTGGGGGGGTGAGGGTGGGAGCTGGGGGGGTGAGGGTGGGAGCTGGGGGGGTGAGGGTGGGAGCTGGGGGGGTGAGGGTGGGAGCTGGGGGGGTGAGGGTGGGAGCTGGGGGGGTGAGGGTGGGAGCTGGGGGGGTGAGGGTGGGAGCTGGGGGGGTGAGGGTGGGAGCTGGGGGGGTGAGGGTGGGAGCTGGGGGGGTGAGGGTGGGAGCTGGGGGGGTGAGGGTGGGAGCTGGGGGGGTGAGGGTGGGAGCTGGGGGGGTGAGGGTGGGAGCTGGGGGGGTGAGGGTGGGAGCTGGGGGGGTGAGGGTGGGAGCTGGGGGGGTGAGGGTGGGAGCTGGGGGGGGTGAGGGTGGGAGCTGGGTGTGGTGAGGGTGGGAGCTGGGGGGGTGAGGGTGGGAGCTGGGGGGGTGAGGGTGGGAGCTGGGGGGGTGAGGGTGGGAGCTGGGGGGGGTGAGGGTGGGAGCTGGGGGGGTGAGGGTGGGAGCTGGGGGGTGAGGGTGGGAGCTGGGTGTGGTGAGGGTGGGAGCTGGGGGGGTGAGGGTGGGAGCTGGGGGGGTGAGGGTGGGAGCTGGGGGGGTGAGGGTGGGAGCTGGGTGTGGTGAGGGTGGGAGCTGGGGGGGTGAGGGTGGGAGCTGGGGGGGTGAGGGTGGGAGCTGGGTGTGGTGAGGGTGGGAGCTGGGTGTGGTGAGGGTGGGAGCTGGGGGGTGAGGGTGGGAGCTGGGGGGGTGAGGGTGGGAGCTGGGGGGGTGAGGGTGGGAGCTGGGGGGGTGAGGGTGGGAGCTGGGGGGGTGAGGGTGGGAGCTGGGGGGGTGAGGGTGGGAGCTGGGGGGGTGAGGGTGGGAGCTGGGGGGGTGAGGGTGGGAGCTGGGGGGGGTGAGGGTGGGAGCTGGGTGTGGTGAGGGTGGGAGCTGGGGGGGTGAGGGTGGGAGCTGGGGGGGTGAGGGTGGGAGCTGGGGGGGTGAGGGTGGGAGCTGGGGGGGTGAGGGTGGGAGCTGGGGGGGTGAGGGTGGGAGCTGGGGGGGTGAGGGTGGGAGCTGGGGGGGTGAGGGTGGGAGCTGGGGGGGTGAGGGTGGGAGCTGGGGGGGTGAGGGTGGGAGCTGGGGGGGTGAGGGTGGGAGCTGGGGGGGTGAGGGTGGGAGCTGGGGGGGTGAGGGTGGGAGCTGGGGGGGTGAGGGTGGGAGCTGGGGGGGTGAGGGTGGGAGCTGGGGGGGTGAGGGTGGGAGCTGGGGGGGTGAGGGTGGGAGCTGGGGGGGTGAGGGTGGGAGCTGGGGGGGGTGAGGGTGGGAGCTGGGGGGGTGAGGGTGGGAGCTGGGGGGGTGAGGGTGGGAGCTGGGTGTGGTGAGGGTGGGAGCTGGGGGGGTGAGGGTGGGAGCTGGGGGGGTGAGGGTGGGAGCTGGGTGTGGTGAGGGTGGGAGCTGGGGGGGTGAGGGTGGGAGCTGGGGGGGTGAGGGTGGGAGCTGGGTGTGGTGAGGGTGGGAGCTGGGGGGTGAGGGTGGGAGCTGGGGGGGTGAGGGTGGGAGCTGGGGGGGTGAGGGTGGGAGCTGGGGGGGTGAGGGTGGGAGCTGGGGGGGTGAGGGTGGGAGCTGGGGGGGTGAGGGTGGGAGCTGGGGGGGTGAGGGTGGGAGCTGGGGGGGTGAGAGTGGGAGCTGGGGGGGTGAGGGTGGGAGCTGGGGGGGTGAGGGTGGGAGCTGGGGGGGTGAGGGTGGGAGCTGGGTGTGGTGAGGGTGGGAGCTGGGGGGGGTGAGGGTGGGAGCTGGGTGTGGTGAGGGTGGGAGCTGGGGGGGTGAGGGTGGGAGCTGGGTGTGGTGAGGGTGGGAGCTGGGTGTGGTGAGGGTGGGAGCTGGGTGTGGTGAGGGTGGGAGCTGGGTGTGGTGAGGGTGGGAGCTGGGTGTGGTGAGGGTGGGAGCTGGGTGTGGTGAGGGTGGGAGCTGGGGGGGGGTGAGGGTGGGAGCTGGGTGTGGTGAGGGTGGGAGCTGGGTGTGGTGAGGGTGGGAGCTGGGGGGGGTGAGGGTGGGAGCTGGGGGGGGGTGAGGGTGGGAGCTGGGTGTGGTGAGGGTGGGAGCTGGGGGGGGGTGAGGGTGGGAGCTGGGGGGGGTGAGGGTGGGAGCTGGGGGGGTGAGGGTGGGAGCTGGGGGGGGGTGAGGGTGGGAGCTGGGTGTGGTGAGGGTGGGAGCTGGGGGGGTGAGGGTGGGAGCTGGGTGTGGTGAGGGTGGGAGCTGGGTGTGGTGAGGGTGGGAGCTGGGTGGGGTGAGGGTGGGAGCTGGGGGGGTGAGGGTGGGAGCTGGGGGGGTGAGGGTGGGAGCTGGGGGGGTGTTGTCTGCCTTCTGAGTATGTGCTTTGTGCCTCATACTGCCCACCTCCTACTGTACCTCGTGAATCAGTCGTGTATTTATGCCCCATATGTCTGTGTTATCTCCAGACATCCTTGCTTCTCTTTGTAGAATAGAAACATTTACAAAACATTGAAAATGGTTATAAAATCACAAAGTGCAATATAGTAAATTAATCTGCTGAAAACAGGGCACTCACATCCTGAGAACATTTTCTGTGGTGACAATGTCAGTTCAGCCTCTATGGCAGAGTGTAGTTGAGGTGCATTCCCATAAGTGATAATGGTATCTCAAAGTTGGAGGCTCTGGGCGGGTTCAGAAAAAAGCAACTAATACAATAAAAAAATGTATTTTACTCAACTGTAGAGGCCTGAAGGAATTACAATCCAGAGAAGTGTGCCTTATCAGCTGTTCAGGTGTAAGCAGAACAGTGCCTCAGAGTTTTGGAAATCAATTTTTTAATTATGTATTTATTTAGACAGTACTGTGGTTTGTTTGTTTGTTTTTTGGGTCCGGTCGTGGGGCCTGAACTCTGGGCCTGGGCGCTGTCCCCCAGCTCTTCAGCTCAAGGCTAGCGCTCTACCACTTGAGCCACAGTGCCACTTCCAGCTTTTTTCTTTATTGCTTATGTGGTGCTGCGGAATTGAACCAAGGGCCTCATGCATGCAAGGCAAGTGCGCTACCACTGAGCCACCTACCCAGCCCAGTACTGTGGTTTGAACTCAGGGCCTCATGCTTACTAGGCAGGTGCCTACCATACCCGCAGCTTACTGGGGATTTAATCCCAGCCTGAGTCTGAATCCATCATAGGATCCCTGAATCGGAAATGTGGGTGATCCGCTTGAAGTTTATTAAGGGTTGTTCTGTTCTAGGGACTGGTGTAATTAGGAATGAACTAGTAAGTTCTGACAGCTTTTCATGAGGTTGTTCAGCTAATAGTGACCATGGAACCTTGTGCAAGCTCCATCAATAGCAGGTGCCCTAACTGTTAAGGGCCACATGAGGTTGGTGTCTGCCACAAGCATCTTGTCAGCTCCCTGGACACTTGCTTCTTCAGATTTCTGCCTTTTGAGGTTTGGTGTGTGTGGGGCTCTCAGACTGTGAGAGCCTGTTGCCTATGTATACCAGTGGTGTGTGAGCAGAAGATGGTATTCTGATGAGCGTGTTCATCACTGCGGTGTCCCTTAGTAGAAAGCAGATTATCTACCTCAGGGAATGACCTGGAGTCAAGTTTATTATCTTTGCATTTGCTTGTTGTAATACAATTTTCTCATATGAATACTCCAGGGGATTACTTTTTTCTTTCATAATTTGTTGAAATTTTATTTTTATTAAAATCCATCTAAGCTTCTGCAGAGTCTCACATAATAATTTGTTTAAATCTCTAGTTCTAAGATAGTAGTGGCACAAGCAGTAAGCAGTGAATAATTGTTGGTTGAAGAGAAAGTTGGTTTGGGGGTTGAGGCTGAAGCCTTCTGGTTCAACAAGAGTTGGAATTCAGAGGAATGAATCATAGGGTTTGAGAGCTGAAACTATTTGGGATCACAGAGTTCAACCAAGATTTTACTGTCACTGAAACCCTATGAAAACAACTTGTTGCATAACCTTTCGGTTGGCTTTTGGAAGTCTTCCGAGGAAACCTCTGTCAGGAGTTGGCTCACCAGCTGTCCTTTGGCACTGATGCCACAGTGCTACCAGGAATAGAGACGTCAACTTCTACTCCAGAAATGTTTTCTCCTCTTTCTTGGTGCCATGTAGTAGATGATTTTCGCCCACATGCAGATGAATGAGTGGCATATTTGATCATTCCACAGCAAAGCTTTCTGTTCTTTCATTTCATCCCCCTGATGAAACTGTGTAAGGGCATTGATCATGCTTCCAGAGAGTGGTATTGTATGGGCCACCCCGCCCCTACTCACTTGCAGCTCCCCATGTGTCACTCACTTTCAGCCGTGTATGCCATGGGCCTGGAGACGATGGACTGCGGTGGATTGTAGGTCTGTTTGTCCCTGCAAGGCCTGGCTAGAGCAGATAGGCTATGCCTTTTCCTCAGCAGTGAGTTTAAGTGTGCGAACTTGCACAGGGACTCCACAGACACTGCGAGGCTTGGAGCAGGGCAGGGCAGTGCTCTGTGGACATAGGCTGTCAGGTGCTTCTTCCCATCCCATCTGAGAATTGATCCAGATGCTTTCCTGCTCTTATTGGCTCTTGAAGGAAGCAAAGCAAATTGCAAGTAGGATCAAATTACATCTAAATGATCATCTTTTCAGAGTACTCTGGGAAGACATGCAGAACTTAAAGGCAGGACAGGAACTGAAGGAAAAGCAGTTCGGCAGTCCCCCTAGATGTCTGGATTGTCTGTCGCTTGTTTTAGAGCTTTTTTTTCCCCTACCTAGAATGTTCCCTAGGTCCACTTGCAATTGGTTCCTGTTCCCTGTGCCATGGCAGTCTGCATTCTTCCTCTGGATGCCCTTTTCAGACCCTTTATTTTTTTTTTTTAATTTTTTATTTTTTTGGTCGGTCGTGGGGCTTGAACTCTGGGCCTGGGCGCTGTCCCTCAGCTCTTCAGCTCAAGGCGAGCGCTCTACCACTTGAGCTACAGCGCCGCTTCCGGTTTTCTGGTGGTTTATTGGAGATAGGAGTCTCACGGTCTCTCCTGCCCAGGCTGGCTTTGAACCTCGATCCACAGATCTCAGCCTCCTGAGTAGCTAGGATTACAGGCGTGAGCCACCAGCGCCCGGCAGACCCTTTATTTTTTGTGGTCACATCCTGGTCAGTCTGCACCGGTGCCACAGATATCACTAGAGATGAACTTTGGATTGTTTCCACTTTTTGACAGTGACTCCAACTGTTAGCAAAATGTCTTTGTGTTTCTCATAGGTAGATTCCTAGGAATTCATATGAGCTTTGAAATGGAGTTTAAGACAAAGACAAACATTATCAATATGTTGGTGAAGATGGTTCATGTGGTTTCTCATGGCTTGCCTTGAGGCTCTCTCTGGGATGTGTGCTCCTTTTACTTCCAGGATGAAATACCATGGCATAATGTCCACCAAAGGGGACAATCAGGCCCTGTACCTGATGCATCCCTTTGCACAGATGTTCTCTCTCAGTACCTGCTTTTTCCTATTCATCATAAGAGGAATCAATGAAGTAGAGTTGGGCATATTTAAAAAATCCACATTTTGCTGGGCACCGGTGGATCACACCTGTAATCCTAGCTACTCAGGAGGCTGAGATCTGAGGATTGCAGTTCAGAGCCATCCCGGGCAGGAAAGTCCGTGAGACTCTTGTCTCCAATTAACCACCAGAAAACTGGAACTAGCACTGTGGCTCTAAGTGTTGGAGCACTAGCCTTGAGCACAAAATCTCAGGGATAGCACCCAGCCCTGAGTTCAAGCCCTGTAACAGAAGAAGGAGGAGGAGGAGGAGGTTAGGAGGAGGAGGAGGAGGAGGAGGAGGAGGAGGAGGAGGAGGAGGAGAGGGAGAAGGAGAAGGAGAAGGAGAAGGAGAAGAAGAAGAAGAGGAAGAGGAAGAGGAAGAGGAGGAGGAGGAGGAGTAGGAGGAGGAGGAGGAGGAGGAGGAGAAGAAGAAGAAGAGGAGGAGGAGGAGGAGAAGAGGAGAGGAGGAGGAGGAAGAGGAAGAGGAGGAGGAGGAAGAAGAGGAGGAGGAGGAATAAGAAGAAGAAGAAGAAGAGGAAGAGGCAGATAAAGAAGAAGAAGAAAGAAGACAAAGACAACCACATTTTGTCTACAAAACCACATAGGTACTTACCTTTTGAGTTAGAAATTCCACTTCTAGGGATCTGCCCAGAAGACATACCTTAATAACATGAAACTGTGGCACGGCCTTAATATCCAGGTGCAGGACAGGGCTGGAGAGTGTCCAGTGGGAGCATAGCTGTGGATGGCTTGTGGCGAGTTCCAGGATATGACCTGGGCAAGCGCTACAGAATGCCTGGTGTGCTGCCCTTATATGAGAACACACATACTGGCCACATATGTGTACAAGGAGAGACAGGAACCTAGGAGAAGAATGGGGGGGGGCCTGAGGAAAGGGTACCGGGCTGGTAGCCCAGTGCTTCTCTGAGTACACTTTCAGAATGGCCTGACGCTTGGAACCACAAACATTTCACATGGATAATATTTCATGAAATAGATAACTTGTATCAGCCATGACCTGGAAGAGCCCATACAGAAATCACACTGGAACATGAGTCACAGCAAGACAGCTGGAAACCTAGACTTGTGTTCTGTAGGGAAAGGAAAGGATTCATGAGATGTAGTCAGTCAGAAAAGACTGATGAAATGTAGTCAGTCACAGAAAGGGCTGATGAGATGGCGTCAGTCTGCTTCTTAGGGGTCAAGGTCAGCGTGGATGGAAAGAACATTATGTGTAGATAGGGGGGAATACAGGAGCAGGTCTGTTGTAGATAGCAGAATCCTTACCAATAAGGAAAGGACAATTAGGAGGTAGTGCTGACTGGGGTCAGGTATTAGTATGGCCCTGTGGTCTTTTGTACGTGCATGTCCAGGCATACAAGTAGAGGTGGATATTACACATTTTTGTCTTCGAGGCAGTGAACTCAGCAGCAGTGAGCATGCCCTCATATTTGGCATATAGAAAAGTTAGCAGGAGCCAGGTGTTGGGGACCCACATCTGTAACCCTTGCTACTTTGATGGCTGAGATCTGAGGATTGCAGTTCAAAGCCAGCCTGGGCAGGAAACTCCTATGAGACTCTAATCCTCAGTTAACCACCAGAAAACCAGAAGTTGAGTTGTGGCTCAAAGTGGTAGAGTGTTATCCTTGAGCAAAAAGAGCCCAGGGACAGTGCCCAAGACTGGAATTCAAGCCCCTCAACCAACAACAACAAAAAGTCAGCAAGTGCTCAGGGAATACAACACTAGAGTCCCTGCAGGTCCCAAGAAGCAAGGATTACTCAGAATGGAGCATGTTGGAAGGTCCGGGAGCCAACCTGAGGAGCTCCTGATGGTCAAAACAAGAAAATAAATGAATGTAGAACACAGGATAAAATAAGAGCCTGTCATTCCCTAGTGACAGAAACAAATACGTGCAGAAGAGACCACTCCTCTGAGGGAAGCGTGCCAGTCAGTGACATGGAATGAGGTCACTAGGGTCCAAGGACAGGTGCTAAGAGTAGTGGACAGAGTGGAGGAGAAACAGGATATTTACCTTGTCTCAAAGTATCTCTTCCTCCAGTTGTTTATTTATTAAGAAGGGAAAATAGTAACTTTAGAGTAGAGAAAGGCAGCAGATACCTCCTTGCAGTGTGTGTATGTGGCTGGCTGACTTTGCCTGCTGTGGAACATGTCTCTATCTACATCACTGGTGTTCCTGCCGCAGACACAACTTAATGTCATCCAGGAGAAAACATCAGATCTCTTCCAGTGGCTGCCTACAGGACCCTGGCCAGCACCTTTCCACATGAGGAGAAAGGGAGTCTGAGCTTGAGATGTGCATGGAGAAGACGGAGGACCACAGTAAAGGCAAGGTGGAGTGCCGGCCAGGAGCTGGGACAGAGGGGTGACTGAAGAACTGCTGAAAGTCAAGCCCGTCTGTGGTGGGGCCAATGGTATTGCCCCCGTTCATTCCCTAGTGTCTATACTCGCCCTTCTAACCTCTCCCAGTGCAACCCACGCTCCTGCTTTCAGAAGTGGTTGATGATATACACAGGAATTCCTTATGTTCTTTTTCTTTTTCTTTTTTGGTGCAGATCCTGGAGCTTGAACTCAGGACCTGGCCACTGTCCCTGAGATCTTTTTGTTTAAGAATAGTGTTCTACCATTTGAGCCACTGTGCCACTTCTGGCTTTTTCTAAGTAGTTTGTTGGAGATAAGTCTCACGGCCTTTCCAGCTGGGGCTGGCTTTGAAACATGATCCTCAGATCTCAGCTCCCTGCCTAACTCGGATAACAGGCATGAGCCACCAGCGTTTGATTCTTATATATATATACTCATATATATATATATATATATTTTTTACCTGATTAAAAATATATTAAGTCATTGTATAAAGGGGTTACAATTCCTCAAGTCATGCTTCTTGGTCATTGTCACCTCTTCTTTCTCTCCCATTCTCCTTCCCATCCCTACCCACAAGTTGTGAGCTTCATTTTTTTACATAATGTACAATATAATGACTGGGTTTGTTTGCCCTTCCTCCATTTATGCCTGTATCCTCCTTTGCCCACCCTCTAAAACATGTTTCCACTTCTTGGTATTCGTTTTGATGCATGGTACATTAGTTATTCAGAGGCGTTATACTCCTGGATTCTTCTCATAAGTGCACCCTGCTTTAGTCAGTTTGTGTGCAAATGCATGGAGCCCTGTATATGGTATCTTACTCATGTTTTCTTTTCTTTTCTTCCTATCAGTCTCAAATTTCAAATAAAAATAGGGGAAGAAAACCTATGGCAGAGCATGAGTAGATCCTACAGAGTCAAGACCCCTTTCTGAGCTCCCTGCAGCGGGCTCTGTGGGCTCTTTGCTGAGGGAGGGTGTGAGACCGCTGTCTGTGAGACTTCATTTGCCACAGGCTAGTTTGCAGTTCCGCTTGCCTCTTCAGTGCAGCACTCTGCAGCTGACAGTTCATACCTGGGCAGGGTGGGCACAGGTCCGAAAACGGTTCCTCTGAGTGGAGGTGCTTCTCCTGGGAGACTAATGCAGAAGCTCTATGGGGGTCTGACTCCCAGCATGGCACAAGATGTGGTCATAATTTAGTTTCCTAGTGTAGTTTTTTGTTCTTTGGTTTTGGGTCCTTCCCTCCCCCTGAAGCATAGTGATAAATTTTTAAAAGTATAATCAAGTATGTTAGTATTTGCCTTTGTGTCTTTTGGGTGTTGAGTCCTATTTTAAAAACATTTGTTCTATTATCATATTCCTTAATTTCTCTTAGTAGTTTTGTGTTTTGTTTTTTACATTTAGCTGATTGATCTGAGTAATACTCATTTTTGTTTGGCTTCAGGTTGGCCTAATGCTTTTCCATTTAGCTGGCTATTTGCCTCAGTGAGGGGTGTGCCCCGAGCCCTGGGATCAGGCATGCCAACCTCATCACTCTTCTTCTTCGTCTTCGTCTTCGTCTTCGTCTTCGTCTTCTTCTTCTTCGTCTTCTTCTTCGTCTTCTTCCTTCTTCCTTCTTCCTTCTTCTTCCTTCTTCTTCCTTCTTCCTTCTTCTTTTCCCTCCTCCTCCTCCTCCTCCTTCTCCTCCTCCTCCTCCTCCTCCTCCTCCTCCTCCTCCTCCTCCTCCTCCTCCTCCTCCTCCTCCTCCTTCCTTTGGGTAGGGTCGTGGGGCCTCTTCTTCTTCTTCTTTTTCTTCTTTTGGGTCGGGTCGTGGGGCCTGAACTCTGGGCCTGGGCACTGTCCCTCAGCTCTTCAGCTCAAGGCTAGCGCTCTACCACTTGAGCCACAGGGCTACTTCCTGCTTTTTTTCTTTTTTGCTTATGTGGTGCTGAGGAATCGAACCCAGGGCCTCAGGCATGCAAGGCAAGCACTCTACCACTGAGCCACCTTCCCAGCCCTCTTCTTCTTTCCCCCCCACCCCTCTACGTCATTTTTTTTCTTTCAAATTCTTCATTGTGATTAAGTGATTACATAATTTCCCAAATTTCACAGTATTGTGGGATAGTGACACAGCAGATACTTCTAAGTGCCTGTGATTGTAACTCCTGCCCATAGTTTGTCATTTATGTAAAACAAAGGATTTTTGTCTAGACAGAGGATCCTACTGGGAGTATAATATCTCTTCCTTTCTAACCATGGTACCTTTCCTCTGTTAGCTGCTTAGAGCTTTGAGTACCTGTAGAACACACTGGTAGTGGTGGTTGGTGTTCTGCTCCTCTCCTTAGACTGTGTGTGGTAGCTCCTCAGGTGTGGAACTACTTGCCATGTCTTCATCTGGTGTAGCAGCTGACCCTCTCCCTAGTTCATGGAGGCCTGTAAAGTACCTTTGTTACGAACAGCCTGAGGACTTACTATCCTGTCCACCTTTTCTTACTCTCTGCTGCAGAGCTGTAGCTCTTCCTTCTCTCCTGGTATGCAATCTCACAGGTCTCCTTTAGCCAAGGCTCATGTATTCCAAGAGACAGCCTACTCTGACCACACTTTAGAATTACATTTGCTGTTTAATACCTCCTGCTTTTTTCAAAATGAATCCCCCACTCTCAGCCCCTGAGTCCCCATCTCTCAGCCCTTCAGCCTTTCAAGACTTTTTAGGTATGGTCTAGAGACTGCAAGATACACACAGTGGGGCTGGGAAGGTGGCTGAGTGGTAGAGTGCTTGCCTTGCATGCATGAAGCCCTGGGTTCTATTCCTTAGTACCACATAAGCAGGAAAAACCAGAAGTGGAGCTGTGGCTCAAGTGGTAGAGCACTAGCTTTGAGCTGAAGAGCTGGGACAGTGCTTAGGCCCAGAGTTCAAGCCCCATGACCGAGAAAAAAAAAAAAAAAGATATAACACAGTGCTGTAATGTTTTAACTGAATGCTTTTTGGGGGGAGGGGGGAATGGGAAACTCCTTGATTTGTAGCATTTGCCTATTTCTGTCGTCTGTATTCTTATTTTCCATTTTAAGCAACAGTGCTGTCAGCTGGTTGAATTTCTGAATGTGGGATATCGGTGGGGCTAGTGTGCCACAGAGCCTGGGCATGAAGTCTGGTGGCTTTCCTCTCAGTCTGACACATGGACGGTCCTCAGGAGGCTCTGCCTCCCTTGGTGGGCAGTACTCACCTGTGTCACCAGTCTGCTCTCACTGTTGGCTTGAATACCGCCTGTGTGTGTCTTCAAATCATCCACTATTTACATATTTGAGATAGGATTTTGCTATGTAGCTCATGCTGACCTCCAACTGTGATCCTCCTACCCTCAGCATCCTGAGGGCTGAGATCATAGCTAGGCACCGCCTTGCTTGGCAGATCACCTATGTTTTTGTTTTGAGCAGGTATGGCCCTGCATTTCCCACATAAGAACTTCCTTGTGATTAGTAAAAGGTAGAAATTAGAAAGATTTTTATTGGAAGGCTGAGCGTGCAAGTGACCCATGCTTGGTCATGGTGCTAGTTTTACTAGAAACATTTCATGGGTTTGCGATGGCAGGTATGATCTGACAGTCATGCAACTCTCATCTGTAGTGTAGACTAGACCCTCTACCACTCACTTGTGTATGAGATGATGGAACAAGAATTCTTGAGTGGGCTGGGAAGGTGGCTCAGTGGTAGAGCGCTTGCCTTGCATGCTCGAGGCCCTGGGTTCGATTCCTCAGCACCACATAAGCAAAAAGAAAAAAGCCGGAAGTGGCGCTGTGGCTCATAGTGGTAGAGCGCTAGCCTTGAGCTGAAGAGCTGAGGGACAGTGCCCAGGCCCAGAGTTCAGGCCCCACGACCGGACCCAAAAAAAAAAAAAAAAAAAGAATTCTTGAGTGCCTGCTATGACACATTTAGAGGCTGGGGATATGAGAGTAAATATAGAGAGCATACAGGCCTGGCCTTGCAGAGTGAGTATATGCTCTGATGTGTCTGTGTCATTCAGTTGCCACACCTTTTGCCTTTTGACTGTCCTTGCCAGTTTTTCCTCTTTCAGACATCTGCTTCTCTTTGCTTCCATTATTATCTTACCCCAGTTTCTTCCACTGCTTCAGGTTTGAAATTCCTGCTCTGATGCAACTTGAGGTTTAGCTTTAGTGCTTAGATAATTGTACTTAAATAGTACTTAAATAGTACTTAAATCATTTCTGCTTTCACTATTTCTTATAATGAAAAGGCAAAGACATTGAGTCTGTTGATTTGTACATTAGGAAAGGCAAATGTTTGAAGGTTGGTTTGGTGAAATGGCACTTTGTAAGATGGGTGTGGACTGTCACTGCTGAGTTTGCATCTGTGGTCCTGGTCTCCATGGCTGCTCACAGGGAGGGGAGTAGGTGGTGTGACGTTCTGTCTTCAACTTCCTCCCATTACCTTCTGGAAGCTTGGAGGCTCTAGGAGCAGGAGTCTGGTCATCAGCCTGCCCATGGTGTGGCTGTGTTGCTGGCTACCCAGGTGTCCTGTGGGGAAGAGGAGATGGAGGCTCAGCAAGGGGTGGGCTCCTGCAGGGGGAGGAGCTGGAGGACCCAGATGGAGCTGGACTATTGTGGTCAGCTGGGCCAGGAGCTTGGATTTAGGCCAGTGGACCTTCAGGCACCCATCTGCTCATCTTTCTGCCATGCTGGTTTGGGTTTCTGCTGTTCTAATTCTTTGCAAAATTAATTTGTCTTTAAACATCATTATTTTATTTACATGAGAAAATAACTGCTTTATTTATTTGGAATTTCTTACAGGACTCTGTAGAGATCAGAGTGTATAACACACAGTGCCAGGGGTTATGGGGCCTGAGGGGAGCTGGGGGAGTCACAGGGCACAGGCTGCCTGTGCTGAGACCCCACACAGACAGGTACGCTTGCTCCTCCTGACACCCCCCCCACCCCCGCACAGCACTCCCGCCACTTTAGGTGGGGAACTCTTGGGCCCTTTCATTTGCATGGTGGCCACGACCTCTTCTTCATTCTCTCTACTGCCCAGCCAGCTGGTCGGTGTGAGGGATTCTTGCACATAAGAGTAAGTTGTCATGTAAATATATATGTTCCCTACTTTTTATGCAGTTACATCTTCAATTTTAATCTTTGAAGGTAACAGTTATGAGGAATAAACCTTAATCTGAGGTTGGATCCTTATAGATTACCTTTCTTCTTTTTTTGTTAATTGTTATTTTTATTTTTATTCATTTATTTATTTTTTGCCGGCCTGGGCGCTGTCCCTCAGTTCTTCAGCTCAAGGCTAGAGCTCTATCACTTGAGCCACAGAACCACTTCTGCCTTTTTCTGCTTATGTTGTGCTGAGGAATCGCACCCAGGGCCTCATCCATGCAAGGTAAGCACTGTACCGCTGAGCCATCTTCCCAGCCCCTAATTTTTATTTTTATTTTTTGAGAAAGTCTCACTTTGGAGTCCTGGGTGGCCTTGAACTCTTGAGCCTCCTGCCTCTACCTCCAGAGTGCTAGGATCACAGGCTTGAACCAGTTTGCCTAGTTAAATCTTAGAATTCAGGAGTCCTTGATTAATGTAATTTTTTACTGCTGTTGTGCTCCTGTTTTTTTTTTTTTTTTTTGTCAGATATGGGGCTTGAACTCTGGGCTTGGGTGCTATCCCTCAGCTCTTCAGCTCAAAGGGAGCGCTCTACCACTGGGAGCCACAGTGCCACTTCCAGTTTTCTAGTGGTTTATTGGAGATAAGAGTCTCATGGACTTTCCTGCCTGGGCTGGCTCTGAACTGTGATCCTCAGATCTCAGCCTCCTGAGTGGCTAGGACTACTGGCGTGAGCCATCGGCACCCAGCTTCCTGTTAAGATTCTTAAAGAAGACATATCTTATTTGTGTTTGTCAGCCACCTGGCCAGGACTGGTACCAACAGCATCATGTTATAGGGAAAATACATCTTCCTATAAATCTTAAAGAAGTGCACAAACTAGGGACTGTACGATGAGTAGGAGAAAGTCAGAGACAATCAGTGATGCTGGTTCTAGTTAACATCTAGCCTTTTACTTGGATATTTATAATGAATGAAGCCTTCCATTCCTATAAAACAGAGTCATGGATCCTTGCCCAATTTCCTATTTTTTACTTCATGTCTTGAAGATAAACCCTAGGTCCTGAAGATGTCCAAATGAGTATCACTCCTGGCTTTCTGAAGTTGGGGGAACTCTCAGTCCCTTCGGTCTCTAGCAGGCGCGCTGTTAGTTGGCCACGGAAGCTGTCTTGGTGAGTGTCAGATTATGACTCCTATGCTCACACAATAGGAGAATGAAAACCAGGAAACCAAGGCTCTAAAATAAGCTCTCAAGTGTGCAGTCTCTGAGGAAGGAAGCAGCCCCTCCAACCCTCACTGTGTAGGGCCTCACTTGGCCGCTTGTCTGGCCAGGAGCCAGTGCCTGGTTGGTTTACCAGGGTGCTGTGTTGTTTTGTCAGTGGCACTGGGCTTCCCTCTGCGTTTTGGGGAGGCTCCCAAGTCCTAGTGGGAGGGAGATTCTTACAGACCTAGCCAGGGCCTCCTCCCAAAGCTCCAGGTCTGCTTACTGCTCCCCCTGCAGGCTTCTAGAAGCATCTGTCTCATATCCCTGGCGTAGCAAGAGGTCATGTCTGACTGTGAGTGCTGTACCTCTCTTCTGGTCATACATTGGCTGCTAGCTGATGCGGCCTGTTCTGCCATTTCCTGGGTATCGTCTGTGCTTCTGGAACTGGGCTTTACCTGTAGGGAAGCCCTGGTTGTTAAAAAGTTCTGGAACTTCTGAAGTCTGTCATCACCCGTGCACAGTGAGTGGCAATATTGGCATCTGCCCTTGGCCTTGGTGGGCCTCGCCTTCTTTTGCTCTGTCTTCTTCTTTCCTCTCTAGGGAGGAGGCTCTTCCACACGGGAGGGGTGCAGGCAGTGCCTGGGCTCCCTGTAGGGGTCAGGGGAGAGGTGCTGGAGCCAGGGCATCTCCTGAGCTTTTAGTTATATCCCAGAACTTAATTACTATTCTACTGGTTATTTCTTTGAGCACTTACCTCTTATCTGTTCTCCTAAGCACATCACAACTGGTCTTTTACCTGTACAAGATGAGGGTGTTAGCAAGTGTCAGATGGGATCATGGGATTGAGGTGACTTGGTTCACATCGCTTTGTGACTGATATGATTATCTGTAGAGCTATACCTGATTCTCTTTTGGATCTTGGTGCTTGCTAGGTAGGTGGTCTGCTGCTTGAGCTACCCTTCCAGTCCTTTTTGTTCTGGTTATTTTTGAAATAGGATCTTGTTTTGAGCCCTGGCCAGACTGGTTGGCATCATTCCTATTTATACTTTCTGCTGTAGCGGGGATGGTAGTTGTTTGCCACCACATTATCTATCTATCTATCTATCTATCTATCTATCTATCTATCTATCTATCTCTTGCTTTATATATATTATATGTTATATTGTTTATTTATATATATTTATATATATCTTATATATACATATGTGTGTGTGGTCAAGGTCAATGGCCAGTATTTCATTTCTACCTTACTCAACATCTCAACAGAGCTTGATAGAACTGGCCCTTCTTTGCTAGCCTGGTGGCCTTTGGTTCTGTTTTCTGGGCAGGTTTAACTCTGTACTTCTGTTCACATTTTGGATTGCAGTTCCCCCAACCTCCTGCTTCTGTGCTCTTCCTGCTTCCCTCACCTCTGTAACTGCCTTCTGAATCTACCTGGGAATGCTAAGTACAGCTGCTCCTCATTGCTCGGTCCTGATCCTAGACTTGACACTGTGTCTGCCCTCCTCCTAGGGTCCCTGCAGTGATCTCTCCGGGCAGACTGTATCATATGAACTCAGCTCAGACTCTTCAGTGACTTCCTATCACGGTGGGACATTTCCCACCCTGGCCTATTCCTTTCTCCTTTTCCTGTATTTGCTGTTCCCTGTGGGTGGGACCACTGCTGTTGTCAGCCATCAGATCTGATGTTTCCTGAGAGAGGCTGTCTCTTCTTGTCTCCTTCTTCTCTATGTCACTTGGTCTCCTGAGTGACCTCTGGGTGTAGTTTGTGTGATGCCTGGGACCTGAGCTGTTTGGAGGCTCAGGCAGACCTGGGCACTGCAGTGGTTCTAGTTCCTGCAGTTTACACGCCCAGCATCTCTTGCCTGTGTGTGGGTCCAGAGTGGATTGGTAGTGCATGGTAGCAACTATGGCTGTTATGGCTTTCAGTCCCTGGCCCCCACGTCTGGGAAGTCAGTAGTCTGGGGCTGGACTAGCAGGCTGTGGCATTTCCTGACATTGACCTCCACCTACTGCTTCAGGTCCTTAAGTCTCGATGGGTGTTTAGGTCTTGATCAATGCCTAGGTCTTCAGGTCTGGTAATAGCTGGACTGCTGATGTTGAAGCACAAAAGGAGGGAAGCTGGAAGGGCTGGCATCTCCATCAGGAAAGTGAAAGCATTTCAGGAAAACCCAACTTTGCCTCATTGGCTGCAAGGTTTTCAGCCCCCCCCCCCCCATCTTGGGGCAGGTCTGTGTCAACAGATACAGGCTGTTGGATCAGCAGGAGCACTGGCTACTTGATGACCAATAGAGGTACAGAGTGCTGTGCTGGGCACCCGACCTGTTCTCTGCTTGGAGTCCTGGGCCCTCTGGGAGAGTCACCCACTGTGGATGGGAAGGTAGAGAGCAGAGGTAGGCTCCGACCTAGGAAAAGTTCATTAGAGAATGGGGCTGTTTCCTACTCCATAATCCCAAAGCAGGCAGTTACTCATCCACTGATGAAGCTTCTTCCCATGACAAGAGAGATCTGAGCATGTAGCACCTTGGCCCAGACTAGCCCTGGCGAGAGAAGGGTGGGGCTGGGCTACACGGGCAGCTGCCAACTTCAGACACTTCCTGCTGGGAGGAAGGGTGAGTTCAGTTGTTCTAGGGGAGCCCGGGAGGGGTTTCTCAGCACTGTAGGTGGGCAGAAGTGTGGAAGCAGTGCAGTTTCCAGCCGGGCATTGCCAGTGCCTGCCTTGCTGGCCATCCTGCTGGGCTGGGCTGCAGTGTCAGCACACCCTCATGCTGTCCTGTCTGGAAACAGCAAAGCCTAACCTTTGTTTGTCTGCCCCTCATCCACTCACCAGGGGCTGTGCCAAAACTGGTAGTACATACCTATAGTCCCAGTACCAGGGAGGCAGAGGCAGGACTGCTTGAATCTATGCTGAGAAATATAGCAAAAACCTGAACAGAAATAAAGGTCCCTGGAATGGTTTCTGGAAAGCCATCCTGCCACAAAGGATCCCCGATGTCCTCACCCCTCCCCTGACAATCAGAGTCCTTCCTGGAGGTGATGGCTCTAAAGAGACCAGAAGGTTCCGAGAAGGGAGGGGAACCCCTGGCATTTGGGGGGGGGTTCTCAAATGAGGTTTCTTTCCAGAGGGTTCTCTTGAAGCTAGAGGCTGGGCTGGTTCCCATGTTCTCAGCAACACCCTCAGAATGAGAGAGGGGCTGGTCCTCTCGGAGAAGTTGCCTTCTGGGGGCGGGGGCCCGCCAGTGCCTTTCTTTGGCGTGAAGAAAGGCAAGGCAGAGAAGCCAGTTCAGCTGAGTTCTATTGGGTGACCACATGCAGGTGTTACATGAGCACTGTCCCCTCCCTGCTGGAGAACAAGCCAGTGCCCAGGGCTGGGCTCAGGAGTGTCTGCTCTGAGCAGGGGCGCAGGACCAGCTCGGAAGCTGTGGCTGGGCAGGGTCGCTAGAGTGCAGGTCGAGGGGCTGCTGCGGGCAAGGATTAGAGCTTATGGGGACGTAGATGTCCTTGTGGGGTGGTGTGCAGGCTGCGGGGGCGCTGCTGGCAAGGATGGGATCTGTGGGGACCCAGATGTGCTAGTGGGGTAGAGTGCCATGCCTGGGCCGGCCGTGCTGCAGGGTGCAGGGCAGGGCAGAACGGCTTTGGGATGCAGCAGGGCTGTACAGTCTTTTATTCTGCCTTCCCTCCTGGAGCCCAGGGGCCTCTGGACAAGCCTGCCAGAGTTCCTCTCCCCTGTTTCTCCAGGCCCAACTCATTGGAACCTGTGCTTGCCTTTCCTTTTTTCCTCCCAGTGAATGTCACCTACACCCCATCCTGAGAACCTGGTAGTCATTGGGTTTCCTGGTTTTCTGTGTTACACAGGCCTCACACTCTGTGGGCCTGCTGCCCCCCAGCCTCCCCCAGGTCTTCCTGGAGAGGCCAGAGAAGTCACAGCCTCTCATCTGGACCTGCCCTTCCCCTGTGCCGTCTTGCTCTGTGCACCGCTAGATGTCTTTGTCCTGTCCTTGTTGGTGCTCCGTATTCCGCTGGACCGCATGTTCTGCCCTTGTGCTTGCTGTCCTTAGTCATCTACATGTGTCTGTGATGAACGTCTCCTCCTTAGCCCAAGGTAAACGGCATGGCTCCACCTGCCCGTAACTTCCCTTGGACCACCCCACCCAGATCCCCAGCAGGCCTGTGCCTCCTCCGACCCCTGCCTCCCCCACCCACCCCCAAACACCCCGCTTCCTCCCCTGCCGGCCAGGCTCTAAGAGATGAAGCAGGACATTGCGGTGGACTTGTGCCCTGGTTCGGGGGCTGGCAGGCCTGCTGCCTCCCCCTCCGCACGGTGGTGGGCACCAGAGGGCTTTCCTGGCGGGGCCATGTCCATGGCTGGGAGTCCTCAGCGCCCAGCCTGACCCGCGGGAGGGTCCTCTGTCCCAGCTCTGTGTGTGTGTGTGTGTGCGTGTGCGTGTCTCGGCGCCCAGCCTGACCCGCGGGAGGGTCCTCTGTCCCAGCTCTGTGTGTGTGTGTGTGTCTCGGCGCCCAGCCTGACCCGCGGGAGGGTCCTCTGTCCCAGCTCTGTGTGTGTGTGTGTGTGTGTGTGTGCGTGTCTCGGCGCCCAGCCTGACCCGCGGGAGGGTCCTCTGTCCCAGCTCTGTGTGTGTGTGTGTGTGTGCGTGCGTGTCTCGGCGCCCAGCCTGACCCGCGGGAGGGTCCTCTGTCCCAGCTCTGTGTGTGTGTGCGTGTGTGTGTGTGCGTGTCTCAGCGCCCAGCCTGACCCGCGGGAGGGTCCTCTGTCCCAGCTCTGTGTGTGTGCGCGTGTCTCGGCGCCCAGCCTGACCCGCGGGAGGGTCCTCTGTCCCAGCTCTGTGTGTGTGTGTGTGTGTGTGTGTGTGTGTGTGTGCGTGTGCGTGTGCGTGTCTCGGCGCCCAGCCTGACCCGCGGGAGGGTCCTCTGTCCCAGCTCTGTGTGTGTGTGTGTGTGTGTGTGTGTGTGTGTGTGTGCGTGTGCGTGTCTCGGCGCCCAGCCTGACCCGCGGGAGGGTCCTCTGTCCCAGCTCTGTGTGTGTGTGTGTGTGTGCGTGTGTGTGTGTGTGTGTGTGCGTGTGCGTGTCTCGGCGCCCAGCCTGACCCGCGGGAGGGTCCTCTGTCCCAGCTCTGTGTGTGTGTGTGTGTGTGCGTGTGTGTGTGTGTGTGTGTGTGCGTGTGCGTGTCTCGGCGCCCAGCCTGACCCGCGGGAGGGTCCTCTGTCCCAGCCTGCTCTGTGCGTGCGTGCACCGGCCACCAGCGCCACAGCCGAGGGCTGCTGGGCCCCCCGGGCCCGGGCCTGGGGTCTCCTCTGGTGGTCCCGGTCCCTCCGCAACGTACGCGCCCACCCAGACAGATGCTTACAGCGGGTGGGGGGGCAGAGTGGGCGGGAAGCGGGGGGACGGGAGCAGGGGGGGCAGGGGAGGGGGGGCTGGGGGCTGGGGAGTGGAGGCTGGGGAGCGGGGGGGGGGGGCGGGGGGGCTGGGGAGCCGGGGGGGGGATAGAGGAGCGGGGGGGACGGGGGGGGGCAGGGGAGTGGAGGCTGGGGAGCGGGGAGGGGGCAGAGGGGCAGGGGGGGGAGCTGGGGAGCAGGGGGGGACAGGGGAGGGGGGGGGACTGGGGAGTGGAGGCTGGGGAGCGGGGAGGGGGCAGGGGAGTGGGGGGGGCAGGGGAGCGGGGGGGGGCAGGGGAGCGGGGAGGGGGCAGGGGAGTGGGGGGGCAGGGGAGCGGGGAGGGGGCTGGGGAGCGGGGAGGGGGCAGGGGAGCGGGGGGCAAGGGAGGGGGCAGGGGAGCGGGGAGGGGGCAGGGGAGCGGGGAGGGGGCAGGGGAGCGGGGAGGGGGCAGGGGAGGGGGGCTGGGGAGCGGGGAGGGACAGGGGAGGGGGCAGGGGAGCGGGGAGGGGGCAGGGGAGTGGGGGGGGCCAGGGGAGCGGGGGGCTGGGGAGCGGGGAGGGGGCAGGGGAGTGGGGGGGGCAGGGGAGCGGGGGGGGCAGGGGAGCGGGGAGGGGGCAGGGGAGTGGGGGGGCAGGGGAGCGGGGAGGGGGCTGGGGAGCGGGGAGGGGGCAGGGGAGCGGGGGGCAAGGGAGGGGGCAGGGGAGCGGGGAGGGGGCAGGGGAGCGGGGAGGGGGCAGGGGAGCGGGGAGGGGGCAGGGGAGGGGGGCTGGGGAGCGGGGAGGGACAGGGGAGGGGGCAGGGGAGCGGGGAGGGGGCAGGGGAGTGGGGGGGGCCAGGGGAGCGGGGGGCTGGGGAGCGGGGAGGGGGCAGGGGAGTGGGGGGGGCAGGGGAGCGGGGGGGGCAGGGGAGCGGGGAGGGGGCAGGGGAGTGGGGGGGCAGGGGAGCGGGGAGGGGGCTGGGGAGCGGGGGGCAAGGGAGGGGGCAGGGGAGCGGGGAGGGGGCAGGGGAGCGGGGAGGGGGCAGGGGAGCGGGGAGGGGGCAGGGGAGCGGGGAGGGGGCAGGGGAGGGGGGCTGGGGAGCGGGGAGGGACAGGGGAGGGGGCAGGGGAGCGGGGGGGGGGGCTGGGGAGCGGGGAGGGGGCAGGGGAGCGGGGGGCAAGGGAGGGGGCAGGGGAGCGGGGGGCAAGGGAGGGGGCAGGGGAGCGGGGGGCAAGGGAGGGGGCAGGGGAGCGGGGAGGGGGCAGGGGAGGGGGGCAGGGGAGCGGGGAGGGACAGGGGAGGGGGCAGGGGAGCGGGGGGCTGGGGAGCGGGGAGGGGGCAGGGGAGCGGGGGGCAAGGGAGGGGGCAGGGGAGCGGGGAGGGGGCAGGGGAGCGGGGGACAGGGGAGGGGGCAGGGGAGCGGGGGGGGGCAGGGGAGCGGGGGGGGGCTGGGGAGCGGGGGGGGGGGGCTGGGGAGCGGGGGGGGTGGACAGGGGGGGGCGGGGGCCTTGGGGTCCGGCTCCGGCCCCCAGATAGGTCAGATCAGAGGCAGCGTGGCGCACCCAGCGCCCGGCCCCGACTCGCCCGGGAGCGGGCCTTGAACTCTGGGCCTTTCGGTCCAGCTGGTGCTGCCCCGCTCGAGCAAGGCTCCGCTTCCGTTTCTTCGCTGCCAACTCGGACCAGGGGCGGGTCCCCTCCGGCCTCCCGCCCCAGCTTCCCGGGGCCGCGCCCGGCAGGAGATACCGCCGAGCCGGTGGCTTTACTCGTTTAATGAAGCAAAGGCCGGAGCCACGGCAGCCACGGCAGCCGGCGTGGGTTGGACGCGGCCCGCGCGCGCGCGGCGGCCCCGGCCGGCGGGGTCCGGCGGGGTCCGGCGGGGTCCTCGCCTCCGGGCGCGGCGCGGCGGCCGGCCTGGCCGGGCGTGTCCGGGGCGCTAGCCGAGGCTGCGCGGCAGGGCCAGGCCGGCCAGCAGGAGCAGCGCCGCCAGCAGCAGGAGCGGCCGGGCCAAGGGCCGCGGGCTGCGCGCCTGGGCCTGGGCCTGCGCCGCGGGGCCGAGCGCCGCCCGCACGGCCGACGAGTTGTTCCCGGGGGTGGAGGCGGCGGTGGGCGCGCTGGCCTCGGGCTCGGAGCTGGTCTGCGCGGGCAGCAGCAGCAGGGCCAGCAGCAGCAGCGGCGGCGCCAGCGAGGCCCGGGCCGCCATGGCGGGGCCGGCTCTGCTCGGAGCTTCGGGTGCTGGCGGGGTCCGGCGGGGTCCTGCGGGGTCCGGCGGGGTCCGGCGGGGTCCGGCGGGGTCCGGCGGGATCCTGGCGGGGTCCGGCGGGATCCTGGCGGGGTCTGTCGAGCGAGGTCTGGCAGGGGTGAGCCGGGCGGCAGTTAACGGTTGGTCCCGGACGGGGCGAGCGGGGCGGCCACGTGCAGGGAGGGCCGCGCTGCGCCCACGTCCTCCCTCCCGCGTGGGGCCTCTTCCTCCTGTCACTGACCCCCCCACCCCCACGTGGTGAAACCTTCCCTCTAGAGCAGGAAAGAACTTTCGTGTTAATGAGTGACTTTATGGGTCTGGGAAGGTGGCTCAGTGGTAGAGCGCTTGCCTTGCATGCATGAGGCCCTGGGTTCGATTCCTCAGCACCACATACACAGAAAAAGCTGGATGGCTCAAGTGGTAGAGCACTAGTCTTGAGCTGAAGAGCCGAGGGACAGCGCCCAGGCCCCACGACCGACAAAAAAAAAAAGAGTGACTTTATGGTGTCTCTCCTGCCCCTCCCTTCCTCCCCCCCAGGCCCACCCTGACCCACCTCTGCTGGCACCTGCAGCATTGCTCCCTTCCCACCAGCAGAGGTACCTCAGTCACCAGAGGTCACTGCAGCAAGTACTGAAGGGGGCTCATGATTTATCTAAAACTTTCCTAATGCTTGTCAAACGTTTTGATATATTTGTTGCTTGAGTTGGAGAACACCCATTTCCCATGTGGATTTTGTTTTGCCAGTCTTGGTGCTTGAACTCTGGCCTGGGCCCTGCCCTTGAGCCACAGCTTCACTTTTGGCTTTTTGTGGTTCATTGGAGACAAGAGTCACGGACTGACAT
Source organism: Dipodomys merriami (assembly GCF_024711535.1). Classification (NCBI taxonomy): domain Eukaryota; kingdom Metazoa; phylum Chordata; class Mammalia; order Rodentia; family Heteromyidae; genus Dipodomys; species Dipodomys merriami. The sequence continues at coordinate 121,618,843 of NW_027203381.1, forward strand.
ACTTTTCTGCCCAGGCTGGCTTTGAGCTGAAATCCTTAGATCTTGGCCTCCTGAATAGTTAGGTTTGCAGGTGTGAGTTACCAGCTCTGGACTAAGCAGCCCCCCCTCCCCCTCCCTCTTTAAACTCCTCCTTCTCCCTTAGTATCAAAGTGGAAAAGCCATTTCTTCAGAATATGAGTTGGGGCTGTTACCAGAAATGGGGAATATGGACCCTGTAGTAGACCAGTAGTCTACCACAAGTGTAATTTCTGTGTGCTCTGTAGAGCCAGGGCTCCCCTGAGAAATGGCCGCTTCCAGGACTGGCCAGGAGCTTCCCAAGGTGAGCCCAGAGCACCTGCCGCCTGCAAAGTGAGAGGAGGCCGCTCTTCAGAGCCACCCAGGAATAACGCAAGCAGCTGCCAGCGGCCCAGGCGGGACAGCTTCACCAGCAAAATAAAGTAATGCTGGATGACAGCCCAAAGCATCTTTAAATAAACGGCACGACTCCCGAGGCTTAAATGAAGCACTGTAAATAAACAGAGCTCCCGCTCCAGCGGGATCCCGCAGCACCTCTGCAGTGCGGTGGGTGGGTGGGTGGGTCTGAGGAAGGGCGGCCTGGCTCCCTCCCCTCGGGGTGGGCCTGCAGGGCCCCTTCCTTCCAGACAGCATGGAGGCCAGGGACGTTCCAGAGAGCGGTGACCACGTCTCCACTCGGCGTAGGGCAGCCTCCAGAGTGCAAGCTGGCCAGCGGCATGTGTGTGCTGGTACAGTGTCGTGAAAATGGAGCCCGGTCCCTGTGACATTACTCCTGGCAGAAGTGCCTAACTTGTCTCCTTAGAATTTTCAAGGTTAAAAGCAAGGAGAGTCTGAGAAACTCTCAGTGAGGAGGGTCCTGACATGATGATGGAACCTAGGAAGAGGGAACACTAGGGAACTGAGGAAAGTGACTAAAGCACACAGTTCAGTTAGCAGTGATTAACTGATATTGGTTAATCATAACAAGTACATTGAATATACTGTAGCAGAAGAAACTGGGCTTAAGGTGTGTGGAAAGAGCCTGCTGTGCTCAATGTAAAATGTTCCAGAAAGCCCTGATAATTCCTTAGTGCTCCTTTTTGGTGTCCCCATCTATGTTCCAAATAAATATCACCCTAACTTTCATGCTAATTGTTCCATTGTTTTTTTGTTGTAGGGTAATCGGCTTTGTATCTTAACATATCCTTTGGCTTTGAAACTGAGGGGTAGTCACACATTTGGTGCTCACATGTGGTATACACGATTAACAAGCCAGCAAACAACACTTTGCCCCTCAGAGTCTCTTGGGTCCTTCTGAGAATAATGTATTAACTAGTGCATATATTATCCAGTTTTCAAAAGTGAGGTCTGTTCACTTCAGTCAAGTAGGACTACCAGTGTCTGCTGCCTGGGTTCCTTTGTCTCGTGTTTTCTGGTGCCTGGTGACCTTGGATGGCTCCGGACGGACTCCCTGTCTTGAGTGGGAAGTCTGGTGGCCATCAGGGGTTTGGATGGCCTGGGGTAGCCTTGCTGTCCTTGGATGGTCTTGAGAGGCCTTGAGCAGCCGTGGACACCTTTGAACAGCCTTGGGTGGCTTTGGGCAGCCTTGAGCAGCTGTAGACACCTTTGAACAGCCTTGGATGGCTTTGGGCAGCCTTGAGCAGCCGTGGACACCTTTGAACAGCCTTGGGTGGCCTTGAGCAGCCTTCACGGCCTTTTGCATCTGGCTGAGAGGAAAGTTGTAGATGTAATTAATTTGGGTTTCATGGAATTCACTTACCTGATTCTGTGAAGACTTAGATGCTGCTTAGGTATGAGCTTGGGTTCAGGAGTTTTTGCCTGCAGCGGAAAACAGCACTCATTTAACTGCCCTTCTCCTGGGATGGGGTGAGAGCTCAGGAAAGAAGAGGGAAGAGAGGTCAGGAGAGGTGCAGTGGGGTCAGGACAGGAGGAACGAGGAGTGAGAGACAGGGAGAGGCTCTCAGAGACCTCACAGGAGCCCCCACAGTGCTTGCTGCAGTGACCGCTGGTGACTGACTCATCTCTGCTGGTGGGAAGGGTCTGATGCTGCATGTGCCAGGGCTCAAGCAGAGGTGGGTCAGGGTGGAGCCTGGGGGGAGGAAATGACACCTGGTAGCACCCAGATGCTCCCTGTCATATCTGACTAGTCTCTCCCCATCATGTTCTACAAGCCCCTAAAGGTCTCTCAGGGTGACTGCTACCTATATGGGGTCTAGGCTATAATGACATGAATAGAAAGCTTGAACTCTTTATTCTTGAACTTTATTTGGGAGATACTCCTCCCAATTCAGAGTGCAGTCTAGGAGAGCGGGGCTGAACTCCAGACCCTTACTAGCAGGGTTGGTGTGCAAGGCAGTGAACTATAGGGGGTGGGCTTTCCTTCCCACATGGCTCTGTGTTGGCTATAGATGCACATTGATTCTCTGTATTTGTATTTTCAAGGAGCTTGGGTTTCATCTTGGCAAGAGAAATGGAAAGCCTGGTTTCCCTGTTTTCTTCAGCTACTCCTGGCTGGCTCAGCTCTTCCCTCTCAGCCGTGGAAGTTCTCAGATCACAATTCATTGATTTGTGTTTTGGATGAGACAGCCCATCAGAGGTAGCCCTAAGGAACTATTGAATTTTCTGAACACTGCATAGATAAAAGCCTTCTAAGACTGTCTTTATACTCTCTATTAAATTTCTTCATACAAGTAGAGATTATGTCCCGTTTACTCACAGGGGACATATTCCAAGATGTCCCATGGGTGTCTGACACTACAGATTAAGTACCAAGCCCTCTGTGTACTGTACTGTGTATTTTCCTATATGTGCACACTTGTGATAAAGTTGACTTCATTAGATAAAGTATTATTAACAGTAACTAATAAAATAGGACAGCATACTGTAACGAGAGCCACATGAACGTGCTCCGTCAGGATGTCTGTTGTACTCCACTCACCCTTCTTATGCTCCTGACGTTGGTTGACACAGTGCCTTTGTGAAGCACCAGCATCACTGTGATATGGCCTTAGGCAGGTCCAGAAGCATCACTTGAACCTGTTGAACCTGGTGACAGTCCGTCAGATAAATGATGTGCCTGCTAAGTGATTTGGGGGTGATCAGGGTGGGCGGGACTCAGAGACCACTTACTCCCAGATGGGACACAGCCAAACAGCCGGAGACTTCTTTATGCCTCTCAGAATTGTAGGCATTTGTGAAGTGTTAAGTCCTGGAATTTTTCATTAATACTGTTGTGCTGTTGACTTCAGGTACCTAAAACCATAGGAAGTAAAACTGTAAGTAAGGGACAGGAAACTAAAATATAATGAGTGTATTTCTTAGTGTATAGATTGCAAGAGCTGGATTCCTTTATCAAAATGTATGGGAAGATAGTATACTAGCAATGTGACCACTTTAGTCTTCCGATTATGAACTTGCTGGCTGGGTTTTCCTTTTATAGTATGCTTATGTCTAGGAATTTTACTGAAATCCGCTCTCTGCTTTTTGCTAGCCATACTGTCTCTTGTTTCATGAAACAACTGTAAAGGACTCTCAGCAGTCTGGCAGAGAGATTCTTCGTAACATGTCACTTTGTGGTTCTGGACTGTTTGCTTCCTAACTTGTTTGTGTCTTATCAATAGAATTCAAAACTTTCAAAGCTGGTTGCTTTTTTTTCTTTTCTACAGCTGTATTAATTCCTTTCCATTTATTGCAATTGTATCCTGGAACAGGCTTATTAAATTCCATGAAGGGTTTATAGGTCCTTTTTTCTGCTTGGCTGTGTTGCCTGCTAGGCTTAAAGCCCTTTTATGATCTTTAACAAAGCTCCCTGTGTTATGTGTTGGTTGAGGTTGCGTTCACCATTGTAACCTAGACTAGTATGTTAAGTGCCAATGCAGACTGTCAGCTGACTGATTGTTCTAAGTGTGTCCATCGTCCTTTCTCCAAAGCTGTCCAAAGTGCTTGACTAGTGGTGGAAGGAATCACTAACTCAAGTGTGCAGGGATTCTAGAAGGGGCTGTGTGCACAAATCCCAGGCCGGGTGGGATATAGGCCTCTGTGCTGGCTGGCTCCTGTTACTATTCTGACAGTGAATGATCTGGGAACTAGCCAAAACAACAAATTAATAAAAAATGAATTTTCTCTAACGCTCTGAACAATTTTGGCTGACTTCCCTTTTATAAACCGTGTTTAGCGTCTAACGCAGAATCAGTAATTAAGAACGTGATTCTTCCAGGGTGAGCTCTTCCATTGCTCAAGCCATGGCTAGTGCATCCATGACAGGACATACATGGAAGACAAGATCTCAGGCTAATGGAAATTACACATGTGGCTAAGGGTAGACTAGGTGTGTGATAATTAGAATACTAAAGCATTGAGTTACCATTTGGAAAGTTGTTTTCTTTGCTTATTTGAAGTTCCAATGAAGACATTTAGAAATCTAAGCATCATTTTCATAGCTCATGAATGTCAATCGTTTGGCCCCTCCCAGATGGAAGCTTTGTTTTTCTCTATGTAGTGAGTCTCACTAGAGGTGCTTAAATATAATTGAACTCAAAGGCAAAAAGGCATCTTGAGAAGGAAAATGGCAAGATCAACTCTAGGACTGCTGATTTGTCTACTCTGTCCACCAGCTGTTCTCCAAAGCAGGGAGGAAGGCAAGGCTTGAGGGCCACACAGAAGACAGGGCACAGCATTATTAATGGTTGTAAAGGTTGAGTCAAGGACAAGAGAAGACAAAGATATAAAATGTGGGAAGGAGAAAGGGAATCTATCTGTGTGGGCAGAGAACCCACAAGCCCTAGGGAAGCCTGGTCCCCTGGAGCTCTGCCCTTCACATTGATTGGTTAGTGGCTGTCTTTCAGCTCTGGGGAATTAAAAAATAACTCAGATAATTAAAAAAAAAAAGATTCCCCAAGGTAGCAGACATACAAAATTGATATTCAAACACAAATGATGATTTTTAACACATGTTCCAAGTAAGCAGTTAAAAGATATGGAAGAGATCACATCAGTGATAGTAGCACTAAGATAGAGAACTTAAGAATAAAATGAAAAGAATGTTTCAGAACCTAAGAGGAAGCAGTAACATACTAGTGAATCCACAGAGGAGTCTCGAGCAGGTAGAGTGCCTTATACATGGTTAGGGTGCCTCCATCATTGAGACACTAGTTCTCCAAGTTTTCAAATTTAAGGTGATATCAGTAAAGATACAAAATGAACAACAGTTAAGTGTAGGCGGGACTGGACATACTGATTCTAACATTGAAACAAAAAAAAAAACACAAAAAACATGGTTGCATAGAACATTTAAAAGGAAAGAGTGCCAAAGAGATCACACTTACCAAATATCACAGCAGGTCACCAGCCCTTGTAGGGAAATTACAGTCAGGAGTGGAGTAATATCAGGATAACATCAGGTGGTGTGCACAATGGTGGTCCTATAGTGATATCAGCCATCTTAGTATGCCCGGGTTGTTCACACCACCACAAAGTAGCCCAGTGGAACATTTCTCTGGTTGGCTTCCTGGTAAATGGTGTGTGAGTGTCGTGTGGTAATGTGCATGCGTAGACAGATGAATGAAATAGGAAATTCAGCAATAAGTTCAAGCGTAGGCGGAGGACATGATAAAGGTGATGTGTCAATTTTCTGGGCCGAGGATGGTGTTGTAGTAAATGTTATTGCCCTAGTGAGATACAGTAGGTTTATATCTTACGCTGAATACCAGAACAAGCTCTGAATGTGTCAGAGAGCCAAGTGCAGAAAATGGAATTATGCCAGTGCTAGATGAAAACATGAGTGAGTAAGTCTTTTCAAAAAGTAGTACTTAAAGTTTAGGTTCACCGACAGAAAAGATGAATAAATTTGACTACATTAAAATATTGCAGCAAAAACCTTTTGCCTGTAAAGTAAAAAGACAAAAATGTCAGCTGTGAGAAAAATCTTTGTAACATATTTTTTTAGTTGAGAAAAGACCAAAATCTCATAGGAAAAATAATCAAAAGAAACAAACAACATGGATACTCACATGCATGCATACACCTTTATGTAAATAAACGTTAATATTTTTCTTTTTGTGCCAGTACTGGGGTTTGAATTCAGGGCCTTGAGCTCTCCCTTGGCTTTTTTGCTAACGGCTAGCATTTTACTACTTGAGCCACAACTCTACTGGCTTTTTGGTGGTTAATTGGAGATAAACATCTCATAAACTTTTTCCGCACAGGCCGGCTTTGTACCATGATCCTCAAATCTCAGCCTCTTGAATAGTTATGACTACAGATGTGAGACACCAGCATCCAGTTTTTCAAACTGCTTTTCTGATGCCTGTGTTTTAACAGTTCTGTGGTCTTCCCTTTCACAGGTCCACCTAGGGGTAGTCTGTGCTTCTCATCCTTCGTGCTGCAGGTCAGCACATTGTCTGGTCCGGAGCAGAGGTCCTCAGGTACATGACCCGCCCTCCTGGCAGGAAGACATGCTTAGTTTTGACCAGTCCATGCCTTTTGCTTCTCCAGTGTGTTTCTGTATACTTAGCTAGGTTTAAGCAAAAGTAGTTTGTTTGCCCTGAGATTTTTGCTTGGTGTCTACAGAGGGCAGCTCTGTGCAGGAGGTTTTTAGCTGTGCTTTGAGGGATTGTCTTTCTTCTTGCCCACCTTAGACATTCTTTGGAAGTCACAGTGGCTGAAAAAGCCATGGACGAACATGTATGTGACTTACACCCTCTTGGAAAGCTTGGACTTTTTTTTTTAAATTTAATTTTATTTTATTTGTGAACATACTGTACAGAGGAGTTACAATTACGTGGGCAGGATAATGCATACATTTCTTACCAAGCTTGGACTTTTTTATGTTCACCTTTTGCTCCATGAGCTGGTGTGGGGAGAAAAGAAACTTGAACTGATCCCTTTACTGTGTACTTTCTTTTACTTGGCCTTTCCCCTGCAAACTCTGCAGAGAAAGTGAGCAGTCCCCATCGCCATCTAGCTGAGAGGTCTAGAGAGACGCTGGCCTGGGCCTTACAAGTGGGGCTGGCCTAGCGGCTGTCAGTGAAACAAACCTTAAGATCTTCCTGTCTATCCTGTATTGGAATTATCTTTCCTTCTTCCCAGTGAGTGTGGAAAGCCACATGGATTGCTGCCAGTAGTGCTGTGCTTTCCAGGCCGACAGCAAGTTTCTGAGCTGGCCGTGCCGTGCCTGTGACGACTTGCTGGTGACTAGCTGGCTGGCGGGGTGGGGAATTTCTTCACTGTCTCTTGTTTACTTTCCTTTTCCCCTAAGAAGTCAAACCTAATACTTGCTACTGACCAGAATGTTTCAATTCCTGGGAGACCAAACCCCTTACCATGGCAGCTTGAAGAATAATCCTAATTTATCAATCCCTTTAGAAGTTCCTGTATTAAAGAAGCTGTGAACATTTAATGTTTCTAGTCACCATTGCTGTCATACTTCATTTTATCTTGATTAGATCATTGATGTTCCCCCTTATGTGAATAGCTAAGAAATATGTTCATTAAATCAGATCTCCTGGATAGTAGTATAAAAACAGACCTTTCCCAGCTCTGTGTTGGCAGCTCCCCTAGTGTGTGTCCCCATGGCCATGTCCCCAAACCTTATTCTCCTAGCCCATGTCCCCCACGCTTGAATTCCTGAGCCTGTGCTCCCGTGCTTGCATCTCACTGAGCTGGTGGCTGCCACTGGTCTTCTGGCTGCACTCCCCTGAGCCTGTGCCCCTCCCAATCCAGTGCTCCTGTTAGCCTGTGCCTTATCAGCCTGTTTCCCACAAGCCTGTCCTTCCTAAATTTGTGTCCCTCCAGCCTGTAGCCTACCTGTGCCTCCCTGATCCTGTTCTCCTATGAGCCTATACTCCCAACCAAGCCTGTGCTCCAAGAGGTTGCCCTGCAACACCACCCACCTCTGGGGAGTCAAGGCCACTTCCATCTGAAGAGCCCTCCTGCCCTAGCTCTCCTCCCTCATCAGAGTGGCTTGATGCAGCTGGAGTTTTACTTTCATTGTTGAGAAGTATCACATCCACAGGAAAGCACACATGGAAACATGCAATTGGGAGAGAGCAAACGTGCCTCCCCCAGTAAGTCACAGATGCGGGCAGCGCAGACCACTCCCTCAGGCGTCCACAGGTGCTGGGCCTTTCAGAGCACACCGCATCTACTTCCCCAGGCCTAAAGGTTGTCACTGAAGTGGATGTCTGGACCTGCATTCTAGTGATGCCAGTTTGTTTTTCACTTTTTTTTTTTTTAATTTTTTTATTGTAAAGATTCTATACAGAGGGTTACAGTTACATGAGTGGGGTAATGAGTACACTTCCTCTTGAACATTGTTACCCCCTCCATTGTTTTCTCCCTACCATCCCCTCCCTCCCTCCCTTCCCCAAGGTTCTTTTTTTTTTTTTTTTGATTGTGATTAAGTGATTACTTAATTTCCGGAAATTCACAGTATTGTGGAATAATGATGCTCATTTAAAGTCACACGTTCATTCTAACTTTCCTGGAGCAAATTGTCTATCACAGTCTGTAATATATAACGGTGTTCATATGTTATATACCATATATGTGATCAGCAGCATGGGGATATTTAGTAGTGGTTCAACCAGATGGGTGGGAGTTCTTTGTTTCTTAAGTCCTGTTAGTTTTGTCATATCACCTAACATTTTGGATTTATCATCCGCTTATCAGGGAGACCATGTACTGTTTGTCTCTTCGTTCTTGGCTTACCTCGCTCAACATGATTCCTTCTAGCTCCATCCATTTCCCTGCAAATGCCCTTATTTTGTCATTTCTAATGGCTGCATAATATTCCATTGTGTATAGGTACCACAATTTTTGGATCCATTCATCTGTGGTGGGGCATCTAGGTTGTTTCCATATCCTAGCTATTGTGAACAGTGCTGCAATAAACATGGAGGTGCACGTGTCCTTGTATATTGGTTCCTGTTGTTCAGGGTAGATGCCTAGAAGTGGTATGACTGGGTCGTAAGGGAGGTCAATCTTTAGCTTTCTAAGGACCCTCCAGACTGCTTTCCAAAGTGGTTGTATGAGTGTACATTCCCACCAGCAGTGTAATAGCGTTCCTCGTTCTCCACATCCCCTCCAGCATTTGTCGTTGGCTGATTTGTGGATGTGGGACATTCTGACTGGGGTAAGGTGGTATCTCAGGGTTGTCTTTATTTGCATTTCCTTCACCACCGGGGATGATGAACATTTCCTCATGTGTTTCTTTGCCATTTTTATTTCTTCATTTGAGAAGTCCCTCTTTAGTTCCCTTGCCCATTTAGTAATTGGTTTGTTAGGTTTGGGAGGGATTAGTTTCTTGAGTTCCCTGTATATACAGGATGTTAACCCGTTGTCTGATATATTGCTGGTAAATATTTTTTCCCAATTAGTTGGTTGTCTTTCTAGCTTGGTTGCGATAGCTTTATCTGTGCAGAAGCTTTTTATTTTAAGGTAGTCCCATTTGTCGAGTCTCTCTCCAATTTGTTGTGACCCTGGGACTCTGTTCAGGAAGTTCCTTCCTGTGCCTATTAGTTCAAGTATCTCTCCTACTCTGTCCTGCAGTAGTTTCAGAGATTCAGGTTTAATGTTAAGGTCTTTAATCCATTTTGAGTTGATGTTGGTGCATGGTGATAGGCTGGGGTCCACTTTTAGTTTTCTGCATGTGGCTGCCCAGTTTTCCCAGCACCAGCGGTTGAAGAGGCTGTGTTTCTTCCATTGTATATCTTTGGCTCCTTTGTCGAATATCAGCTGGCTGTAGGCCTGTGGATTTATTTCTGGATCTTCTATTCTGTTCCATTGGTCTTCGGGTCTGTTTTTGTGCCAGTACCATGCTGTCTTTGTTATTATAGCTCTGTAGTAGAGTTTGAAGTTCGGCATGGATAGCCCTCCCATATTGTCTTTATCCCCTAGAATTGTTTTGGCTATTCTAGGTCTTTTGTTGTTCCATATGAATTTTTGGACTGTTTTCTGTATTTCAGTGATGTATGTCATTGGGATTTTAATAGGAATTGCATTGAATTTGTATATTAGTTTTGGAAGTATTACCATCTTTACTATATTAAGTCGGCCTATCCAGGAGCATGGGAGGTCTTTCCATTTCCTAGTGTCTTCTGCAATTTCTTTCTTTAACTTTTTATAGTTCTCATTAAATAGTTCTTTTACATCTTTGGTTAGGTTAATTCCTAAATATTTTATTTTTCGGGAGGTTATTGTGAATGGGGTTGCTCCCTTTATTTCCCTCTCTTCCTGTACATTATCAGTGTATAGGAAGGCAACTGATTTTTGTGGGTTTATTTTGTATCCTGCTATTTTGCCGAAGTGATTTATGATTTCTAAGAGTTTGGGGATGGAGTTTTTGGGATCGTGGAGGTATAGTATCATGTCGTCTGCAAAAAGGGATAGTTTAACTTCTTCTTTCCCTATGCGGATCCCTTTAATGTCTTTTTCTTGCCTTATTGCCCTGGCTAAGGGTTCTAGGACTATATTGAAGAGGAGTGGAGACAGTGGGCATCCTTGCCTTGTTCCTGATTTTAGGAGAATTGGTTGTAGCTTTTCCCCATTAAGTATAATATTGGCTATTGGTCTGTCATAAATGGCTTTTATTGTTTTTAGAAATGTTCCTTCTATTCCTATTTTCTCCAGAGCTTTTAGCATGAATGAATGTTGAATTTTGTCAAAGGCCTTTTCTGCATCTGTGGCGATAATCATGTGATTCTTGACCTTGGCTCTGTTGATATGTTGGATTACATTTATTGACTTACGTATGTTAAACCATCCCTGTGTCTCTGGGATGAAGCCTACCTGGTCATAGTGAATTATTTTTTTTATGTGTTTCTGGATTCTGTTAGCTAGAATCTTGTTAAGGATCTTTGCATCTGTGTTCATCAGGGAGATTGGCCTGTAATTCTCCTTTTTGGTTGGGTCTTTGCCTGGTTTGGGGATGAGTGTGATATTGGCTTCGTAGAATGAGTTTGGGATAGCTCCTTCCTTCTCTGTTTCTCTGAAGAGCTTGAGGAGTATGGGTATTAGTTCTTGTTTAAAGGTCTTATAGAATTCTGCTGTGAATCCATCTGGTCCTGGGCTTTTTTTTGTTGGAAGACTTTTGATAGCTTCCTGTATCTCATTATAGGATATTGGCTTATTTAATTGGTTAACTTCTTCTTTGCTCAGTTTGGGCAACTTGTATTTCTCTAAAAATGCATCCATTTCTGCCCGATTTTCTTCCTTTAGAGAGTATAGCTTTTGAAAGTAGTCTGTTAGGATTGTTTGGATATCTTGGGTACGTGTTGTGATGTTTCCCGTGGCATCCCTAATCCTACTAATATGGGTTTCCTCTCTTCTTTTTTTAATTAATCTAGCCAATGGGCCATCAATTTTGTTTATTTTTTCAAAGAACCAGCTTTTTGTTTGGTTTATTTTGGTTATGGTTTTCTGATTTTCTAATTGGTTAATCTCTGCTTTTAATTTGGTTATCTGGCTTCGTCTAGTAGCTTTAGGTCCCATTTTTTCTTGTTTTTCTAGCTGTTTTAATTGCAACATGAGATTATTTACTTGGTCTGTCTCCGTTCTCTTGATGTGGGCACTGAGGGCAATAAATTTGCCCCTCAGGACTGCTTTTGCTGTGTCCCACAAGTTTCTTTGTGAGGTGTTTTCATTTTCATTGAGTTGTAGGAAATGCTTTATTTCTTCTCTGATCTCTTCTGTTATCCAGGCATTGTTAAGGAGTGTGCTGTTCAATTTCCATGTATTAGAGAAATTTCTGCGGTATGCTTTGTTATTGAGAGCTAGCTTGATTCCACTGTGGTCAGATAGGATACAGGGGATTATGTCGATCCCTTTGTATTTGCTTAAGTTCCTTGCATGAACTATGATATGGTCTATTTTGGAGAAAGTTCCGTGAGCTGCTGAGAAGAATGTGTACTGTGTTGTTTTAGGGTGAAATACTCGGTAGATGTCAGTTAATTCCGCTTGAAGTATGGCCTCTCTTAATTCGGTAGCTTCTTTGCCAATCCTCTGGTTGGTAGACCTGTCCTTTGGTGAGAGTGGTGTGTTAAAGTCTCCTAGTATTATCGTATTGGGATCTATTTTATTCTGTAAGTTTGAGAGGATTTGTTTGACATATCTGGGTGCACCAATATTTGGGGCATATAAGTTGATGATGGTTATATCCTCCTCTTGGATTGTTCCCTTTATTAATATGTAGTGTCCGTCCTTGTCTTTCTGTACTGATTTTAGTGAAAAGTTTATTTTGTCAGATATCAGGATAGCTACACCTGCTTTCTTACTGGGGGCGTTTGATTGGTAGATCCTTTTCCACCCCTTCACTCTGAGTTTGTTTGTATGTTTGGCTGAGAGGTGGGTCTCCTGAAGGCAACAGATGGATGGGTCTTGTTTCTGATCCAGTCCTCAGTTCGTTTTCTTTTGATTGGCGAATTCAGCCCATTTATATTAAGAGAAAGTATAGAGAGATGCATTGTTGTCCCTGCCATTCCGTTTTCCTAAGTTTTTCTTTTTTCCTTTCCTCCTGTGCTTGCTCAGTTAGACTTTGAGTAATGCCTGTTTGGGGCAGGCCCCTGTTCCTGGCTGCTTTCTTCAGGTTGTGTCCCCCCTCTTAGAATTCTTTGTAATGCTGGCTTAATGTTTATGTATTCATTTAGTTTTTCTTTGCTATTAAAAGTTTTCAGTTCTCCATCGAATGTGAATGCTAGCTTTGCCGGGTAGATCAGTCTGGGTTGGCAGTTATTGGCTCTCAGGGCTCGTATGGTGCTTTCCCAGGCTTTTCTTGCATTCATTGTTTGTGTGGAGAGATCTGCAGTAATTCTTATTTTTTTCCCATTGTAGTATAGCTCCTTCTTCATTTTTGCTGCATGCAGGATTGTTTCCTTATTATTCAGATCTATCATTTTTACTATAATGTGTCTAGAAGTGTTTCTCCTGGGGTCTTGCTTGTTGGGTGTTCGATAAGCTTTTGTGATGTAGTTAAGATGGTCGTTTTTGGGGTGGGGAAAATTTTCATTGATTATATTGTTAAATAGGTGTTGCATTCCCTTGCTCTGGAATTCCTCACCTTCGTCCACTCCAATTATGCGAAGGTTAAATTTTTTAGCATTATCTGCTTGCTCTTGAATATCCCTTTGGTTTAACTTGAGTGATTTTTCCATATCTGTCACTTTTTGGTCCAGTTGGTGTATTCTGTCTTCTGTATCTGACACTCTACCTTCCATATCATTCACTCTGTTGACAGTGGCTTCTATTGTGGTTTGCATGGAGGAAATGGATCCCTTTATGGATTCAATGTTGGTTCTCAGAGTACTGATCTCACCTCTCAATGAGGTATGCATTACCTCTAATTTGGCGTTTATCTCACTTCTTAGTGAGGTTTGTGCAGCTTCTATTTTTGCATGCATCTCTTGTTTGATACCCTGTATCTCTTTGGATAGTTCATCCTTGTGCTCTTTCAATTTCTGATCAATTTCTCACCTTATTTCTTGAGTCATTGCCTCCAGCAACCCTTGGAAGTAGCCTTTGTCTTCCATTCCTGCTTTGCTCCCACTGGGGCTCTCCCCTGTGTGGCTGCTTGCTTTTGAGGTGAGCTTGCTGTCCTGGGTGGTAGTAAACCTTGTGATTTTTCTCTATGATTTTCGCATGGAGGTTCAGGAGACTGCTCTTCAATTTTGTTTTGGTGTGTCTGTCTTTGCTTGGTTGCTGATTCCGTATTGGTAGAGAGAGTCTGTGCCTGATCTGGGTTCTGTTGGGAGCCTATTTCCAGCTGCTATTCTGACTTACTTAGGATTCTCAGCTCTCTGCTGTAGATTGCTGGCAGTTCCCGCCTTTGGAAGGGTTGAGCAGCCTAGACTGCTTGTGTTTGCTCCTACGGGTGCTCTTGTGAAGAACAGATGCTCTGGATGCACTCTCCCAAATGCTGGAGTCTGCTATGGGCTCCTGATGTGTTTTTGTTTGTTTGTTTTGGGCTGGTTGTGGGCTTGAACTCTAGGTTTGGGTGCTGTCCCTCAGCTTTTCAGCTCAAGGCTGGCACCCTACCGTTTGAGCCACAGCACCACTTCTGACCCTTTTTGCTTTTGTGATGCTGAGGAATCAGTCCAGGGCCTCATACATCCAAGACTATCACTCTATTGCTGAGCCGCCTTAACAGTCTGAGCTCCTGCTTACTATCAGGTGCTGGCAGCCTGTGTTGCCCAATTCCCAGTCTAGGGTATATGGGTGGAGTTTTGGTGGGGTTTGGGCTTCTCTTGTCCTGGGCCTCCAGGTCTTTTGTTGTCACAGGCGTGCTTCCCCGGGGGAGTGTTGTTTCCTGGCTTTCTCCCCTCTGTTGAGGCATATGCTCAGGTTTTTACTTCAATTGGGAGGAGTTGGTTGTGTTGTTCAGGCGCCGGATCCCCGGGCCTGGTTCCGGCCCCAGCCTGGAGCGCGCTTGTTAGGCCTGTGCTGATGTGTATACCACCTAGGTTATGCAGCCTGGAGCGCACTCGTTAGGCCTGTGCTGATGTGTATACCACCTAGGTTATACAGCCTGGGGGACACAGTTCAACTTTCTTCTACTGTTGGTAGTCTTGACCCAGGGGCGCTGTTCCTGGCTTGGGCATTTAAGCTTCCTTCCAGGGGTGCTCTTGCTCTAGCCTGTCCAGCTGAGTGTGCTCCACGGGCTGGTGGAGCTCTCAAACAGTTCCCAGTTTTAGTGGGTCCTGTGGTCCGGGTGTTGGGGTAGGGAGTCTAGGTCAGGGTCTGGGGATTCCCTCCAGCTCTGGTCTCCCTTGAGGGATACACTTCCCCTGTGGGGTACTCACCCTGGAGCTGGTTGTTTCTGTGTGGTGTAGGTCGTCAGTTGTTGTTGCAATCCGGGCTGGGTTGGGCGGTGGTGGCTCTGTGTGATTCTTTTCTGTCTCTGCCTCTGTCGAAGCTGTCGGGTCAAGAGTGTCCCTGCTCAGGCAGCTTCTTCGCGGTACCTCTGGGGCCCGAGTGGCCCCGCCGGGTCGTTGCAATCGTGATCGGGCGGGCGGGTGGTCTGCAGACAGTTCCCTTTGTGCGCTGCTGGCGGTTTTGGCGGGATGGAACCTCTCTGCTCGGGTGGAGAGTGCCGGGTCGTTGCGATCGCGATCGGGCGGGCGCGCTGCTGGTGCCGAGCGGCTTTGGCGGGATGGAGCCTCTCTGCTCGGGTGGAGAGTGAGGGGTGGGGGTGGGATCCTCGTGGAGACTCCCGGCTGGTAGGCTTCTCTGTTCCTGGCGATCCGCTGTTCTGTAAACCAGTACCTGGTGATCTGAAAGCGGCCCCCTGTGTCTCTGCTGTTTCTCTTGGGGCTCCCGCAGCCCCTGCCAGGCCGGCTGGCCGGCGGCTTGGCGCACTGCCGCGCGGCCAGTAAAGGTTGGGGGAGGGGTCTTCGCTTTTCTTCTGAAATTCTTCTTTTCCTCTGTTTCTTTTTTTGTTATTCTCCGCCTCTGGTTTTTCTCTGAGT
The DNA here is from genome assembly GCF_024711535.1 of Dipodomys merriami. Taxonomy (NCBI): domain Eukaryota; kingdom Metazoa; phylum Chordata; class Mammalia; order Rodentia; family Heteromyidae; genus Dipodomys; species Dipodomys merriami. The sequence goes on from NW_027203381.1 coordinate 121,634,313, forward strand.
GTTCGTCTTTTTGTTGTTGTCAGTCTCTTGGGGAGATTAAGCGTTGGAGCTCGAACTCTCTTTTTGGTTGGAGAGAGCTGTGGCGTTTCCCTACTGCCCCGTCGCCATCTTGGTCCCCCCTCCTGTTTTTCACTTTTTAATAAGCTGCCTGCCCCCCAGCCGTTTGAGGTCTATAGCAAAATGAAGCAGAATGTATTGAGATTTCCCATCTATACTCCCTGACCACCCCAAGGATCCACCTCCACTGTCCACACCTCAACAAGAGGGGACATTTGTGTGGTGCTGCAGATACTATACATAGTATTTTCTTGTGTTGGGATACTTGGGTGGTATTGTACATGTGTCCTGGCTTGTCCAGGAACATGTGGTTCCTGGCTCGTCATCCTTCCCGATATGAGTCATAGGAACTCCAAACTTCCCTGGTCTTGAATGGCCATGGGGAAATTGTCTCATGCATTGTATCTGACAGGAGGTCAGAAGTCCCTCTTCATTCCAGAGGGCTCCTACTTCGTTCCCTGAAGGAAGGAAGTCCGGTGTATTGGGACTGCTGGACCTTGCCTTGCTGGGTTTCCCTGCGCAGGCTTTTAGCAGTCATACCTGTGCTGTGGGGTCTCCATAGGACCCCAAAGGACAAGCCTGGGGGCTTCTGGACAGCTGAGTGTGTAGAAGGCAGTGTCCACAGAGGGCAGGGAGCTCCACGTGCCTTACCTGGGAACCCAGCAAGCATAGTTAACTTTCCCACACCTTGAGTTGCTTGCAGTGGAGTCGTCCATTGCCGTGGGCGGTCCTCTTCTGTTTGACCTACTTGTGCCTGTTGGGCTGAAGGTGGATATTTACTCTCCCCTGGTTTTGAGTAACTAAAGTGCTCTAACCATCAGTATTTCCTGATTCGGAAGCACAGGGCCTCAGTGTAAGTGGATGTGGCTGGGGCCTCCCGTGGGGCCTCCCCTCTGCCTCTACCCCAGACACTGGGCATTTCTTGGGAGTTTCTGTCTGATTTCTACCTTTCTGGTACCGTATACTAGTGGGAGTCTGGTTTCTCATTTCATTTCCCTGATGTTCTTGAGATTGGACATTTCCTTTACAAGCTTAGTGGTCATTTGGGTTTCTCTTGCACGTACAGTGCCCAGATAAAGCTTCCTCACTGTGGAGTAGGGCACCTCTGCTGCGGCTCAGGCAGTACATACATCCCTTCTTTAAGGAAGCACCTTGCTTTCTTCTGAGGATTATCACAATTGCGTGACCATTTCTGACTCCTATCACTGGTATCTCTTCTGGAGTTATCTATCAAAATCACTTTAGCTCACATCTTATTCAGACATGTAGTAGTTCACATAGCAATGCACACAGCTCCACCTCTCAGCCTCTGCCTCCAGCTCCCTGGCTGGGGCAACCGTGGTGCTGGTGTGAGCCTTGCTCCCGGGGATTATCTCTGAGCAGAGTTGCAGGGCAGATGTAGATTCTGTTCTAAGTACAATCTGGTGGAAATACAGGGAGGTGGACATGGGTTACCTATACTCCTTTTGGTCTATCTGCTTCGTAGGAGGAGTGGCTACCTCTGCAGACTTTCCCTCTGGCCTCCAGTTTGGGGACATAGGTGTGTGTCACAAGTAGGTGGCCATACGATAGGCTGCTTGAAAACCAGGAAGTTGCAGGCAGATGGGCTCGTGCTCGTGAGGAGGCCAGGTGTACTGCAGTTTTGGGCGGGAGATGGCTTGGGTTGGAGGCACACATCAGCTGGACTTGGCTTAGTTTGTCTGTGAAAAGGGGAACCCAGCAAACTTGCTTGAATGCTTCACTCATGTTATTTGGGGAGTAAAATATGCTAGTAAATTTTAAACTATTTTGTAAAATGTGAATTTCCACCTTTATCCTTAACTTTTTCCTCATCTGCTTTTGAAAGGGTGCTGAAGGAATGCATCTGGCGAGCCTCAGCCGGGAAAGGCTGGGAGGCTGGCTGGCAGCTGAGTTTGTCTGACAGGCTCTGGGCTCTGAGCTTGAATGGGCTGTGCTGCCTGCTAAGTTCTGCCATTCCTGAGCTTCCTTGATGCGGCTCACTGTCCAAGGAGCTCTCATGCCAAGCCTGCACAACGTCACCCACGACCCATCTCAACAAGTGCAAGGCCAACCCCTGTGGCTGCTTGCCAGGTTTCTCACACTGCGGCTGCTTGCTAGGTTTCTCACACTGCAGGCTTGAGAGTCGTACTTGGCTCCTACTTTGTGGAGCAATATCCTGGTATGAATGCTACCTGTAAAAAGATTAACAGGTGGTTATATTTGGTTTTGAGTGCCTTCAAAGCACTGGTATTTATTAAATCAGGGTAAACTGTGACAGAGTTGTGGCCTAAAGTTCCCTTTCCATGAGTATTTTGACTAGTAGGCTTACCTTGTAAAGCAGTCAGAAGTTGCCATCCTATTGAGCACATTCTGGCAATAGGTAGCAGTTGAGCATAGGAACAGAGAGGTTTCCTTGAGTCTTAAACTGCTCTGGTGGAGGACATGAGGAATCTGAGTGAGCCCAGAGGGAAGTGTCATTCTGAAGCTGTGTCAGAAGGCAGGACGTGTGACTCACCACTCCCACACTGTACTCCATGCTCCCTTCCCAAAGCCCAGGCTATGCGAGAGCCAGCAGGATGGCTCTTCAGAGAGCCTTTGCCATCTGTTCTATGGCTTGAATATGAAATGCATGCGTTGCCGCGTGGTCTGCTCCTTTGTCCCAGAGGTTCTGAAACAGGTGGTTTTGGGTGTTTAGTTTCACTTCTTGGTGGTCAGGGGAGGTGGACCACCTCAGTCCAAACGCTGTCTGGGCTCCTGGGGAGGTGTTCGAGCTCCCTGCTGCACAAGACCCAGCAGAACCTTGTTTGCTCTTGGCATTGGATGATGAGGACACTGGCAGTGTTGTGCTGTCTTTGGTTCACCCAGCTTGTTCCTGAGACAGCCCAGAACGAGACGCTAGTTGGAGGTCACGATCTGACATGATCTGTGATATTCTGATGTCATCCCATTCTCTTTGCAGTATAGGCACATCAGGGGTCACATCACTGACTTCGTGAACATGGCCATCTTTGACCATAACCAAAGCATCTCCTGCCTCCCTGGGGTTTGAATCTTACAGGTTGAATTTCATAGTTGAGACTTCTTAAGTTTATAGCAGTTGATCCTAAGGGTTCTTGTGGCAGTAGATTTCACTTGGTCATGTTTGTCTGTAACTCACATGAAGAATGATTGTCTGCCCGGCAGTCTGTCACTGTGAGGTTTTGCTGCAAGAGGCTCCAAGTGGGCTCTCTGCCAGATTCAATACTAGGACTCATACTTAGTATTTAGAAGATTGTTGTCATTTTAGAAGATCTTGTCGTTACTACACTTCCATTGGGTGGAGATGGCATTCTCTGAGTAACACTGGCCGTGCTGGGTGAGAAGGTGCGTGTTCTCAGGGATGCTGAATACCATGCCACCGCTGGCTCGATGGGGCCTAGCCTATCCAAGCCCCGTGTTCACCCCCCTTTGCCACAGAGGAAAAAAGGAAAAGTCATCTTTGCATCTAAGACAGGAGCAACTGTTTGAGCTTGTTCCTTTGGTGTAAACGGTGTCTTTGATGCACATGGGCAGGCCTGCGGCCCGTGCCTTAGAGCAGCCTTGTTCCCATCACAGCTGCCCTCTTCTTCAGGTGCTACACAAGTCTCTGGAGAAAACTTTTTGTATTTCTGAATTTGTTCTAAAGGCCTCCACCCCCAACCACATCACCCTCGAACTGTAGTTTCTTCATTGTACCATGGACAAGACAGGCTCTCTTCCTAGCACTCTTTCATTTTACCTTTTTTTTTTCTTTTACTATGAATTTTTTTTAACAGTTCAGACATTAGAGGGGGTCCCCGGGACCCAGCCTGATCACACTCTTTAGGGCACAAGCCCAAAGGTAGAAAAGAGAAAGAGGGAGAGAGAAAGGGAGAGATACAGAAAGTTGGACATGATTGGCAGAGAGAGCAAAGAGAGCCTGAAAGTAAACAGACTTCTGACCATTTACCACTGCAGTGGCAAAAACTGTCTACATCTGAGAATGGCATAAAAAATTAGGCACTCTGGCTTGCCAGGGAGTGTAGGAGGCATTTCAAAGGGGTTTCACGGCTTGGGCGTGACTCATAGCACCCCATTAAATGTGTGGGAGAGTCAGTCTGGTGAGTGAAGGAGAGCTGACCAGGCAGAAGCGACGTCCCAACTTCCCCCAGAGCCCTCTAGAGAGAAATGGCGGCCAAGTCCCCAAAACCAAGTGTCGGCTCTGAAGGTGACAGGCCTTTCGGCTAAAGGCTGCAGGAGCTCTCTGGCATGGCGCCACATCTGGACAGAGACTGAGCAACAGAGAAGCGTAGAGAGTAGTTTCACTCACCAGAGTAGAGAAATGGTGTGGACGTGGATGTGAAGGCCAGCAATGGTATTGGCGAAAAGTCTCATGTGGTGTCTCAAGGCAATTCAGTTCTCAGAAAAGGGGTGGTTAGGAAATTCTAATGTTTCCAATTCAAAAACCCCCATCCCAGGTCTCAGCACCATATGTAAGGTATATTAAATAGGTTTTGTTAGCTAGCCGCCGAAGAGAACACCATGTGCTACTCAGGCAGGAGAAGAAGTTTCTTTCTTTTTTTTTTTTTTTTTGGGTCTGGTCGTGGGGCCTGAACTCTGGGCCTGGGCGCTGTCCCTCAGCTCTTCAGCTCAAGGCTAGTGCTCTACCACTTGAGCCACAGCGCCACTTCTGGCTTTTTTCTTTTTGCTTATGTGGTGCTGAGGAATTGAACCCAGGGCCTCAGGCATGCAAGGCAAGCGCCCTACCACTGAGCTACCTTCCCAGCCCAGAGAAGAAGTTTCTTTACTCAACTGTTGCTCCCGCTGTGCACAGTGGAGAGGCATGGCCAAAAGAAAGGGGAGACCCACCCCTGCCAGGACTTACCTAGGCCAGGGACAGGAAGAGGTGTGGCCAGGTACAGGAAGGGTGTGGCCATACTGGATCCAGACGTGACCTCAGGGTCTGAGATCCTCCTAAAGTCAGATGGGAGGCATGTGACCAGAGGTGGCCCAGGATGTGACCTAGCAGAAGGGGAAGGTGACTGACTGCTTCCAGGTCTGCCAGTTACCTAGGTAACAGATACTGGGCAGAAACTTAGCCAAGAGGTAGGGAGGTGTCTAGTCAAGTGGGACAACTTCTTGGTTACTGACAGCTCGTGTGTATAACAGCGATGCTAGGAAATAGTAACTGAGCTGGAAAATTCCCAGTTCCTGGTGCTGTGCTATTGTAATGTCACCGTGAGCATGGTACCCACATGTGCAGCGGTGCTATTGTGTGGAAGTACAGTGGTGGCGGGGGTGTGCTGGCTCACAGTGGTCACCCTAGCTGCAGGGAGGCTGAGATCTGGAAAACAGGCTTGAAGCTAGCCTGAGCACAGAGTTCACCAGACCTCATCGCAAACAATAAAAAGCTATCCTGGTGGCCCACGTCGGTCACTCCAGCTATGTGGGGACTATAAGTAGGAGGACTGAGGTCTAGTCTGGCCTGGGCAAAAAATGAGACACTTTCAAAAATAGTAAAGGCAAAAGGTGTTGGTGCCATGGCTCAAATGGTAGAGCTCTTGCCTAGCAAGCATGAAATCTTGAATTCAGATTCAGATATGACAAAAACTAAAACAAAACAAAGCAACCCAACCCAGCAGTACAGCAACACAGTTATAGACAACATGTAATACTCTATTGTGTTAATAATCAACTCAGTGTGTGTGTGTCTGTGTGTGTGTGTATACTTATTATTATTCTTTTTTTGTTGGTCATGGGGCTTGAACTCTGGGCCTGGGCACTGTCCTCTACTCTTCAGCTCAAGGCAAGTTCTCTACCACGTGAGCCACAGCACCACTTCTGGTTGTCAGGTAGTTAATTGGCGATAAGAGTCTCATACATGTTCCTGCCCGGGCTGGCTTTGAACCGTATCCTCAGATCTCAGCCTCCTGAGTAGCTATGATTACAGGCGTGAGCCTTGGCACCTGGCTGACTGTGTATATTTAGTAAACTAAGCTTCCTATGTTTTAGAGGGTGTGCAGAAAGTTGCCTGTAAGTGCTTGCTGGCTGCAGCTTTGGCTGTCTGTGTGAACCCTTGATGCTCCATTGCATCAGGTCTGTCTTTGTTTATTATGGCTCCACAAGCATTCCATACGTGCATGCCATGTAGCTCGGTGTGTGGTGGACTGCGTGACACTCCACAACATGCACAGGTGGTGAAAAGGACAGCACACACTGTTGATCAGAATGAATCCTTTGTTAGTTAGCTCAGTTGTAAATAATGTGGTGTCCATACTCCACTTCTTATGAGAGCACATCTGTGCAGTGAACACACTAAAGTTCTTTAACAGCTCCTGTGTTGATAATTATTTAATTATTGAAAACCTGGCATATGCCCATAATCCCATATGCATTAGGTAGAGATGGGAGGATGGCGGTTGGAGGCCAGCCTAGTCAAAAGGTTTGTAAGAAGCCATCTTACAGAACAAGCTGGGTATGGTGACATGTGCCTGTCCCCCCAGCTATGCAGGAGAGTCAAGGTGCTTGCCAGTTTGAGCAAGAAATGTGGTTAAAAAAAGCTAAGGCTAGAAGGGCTGCCTCAATCTCTTGAAGTGCGGTGCGTGTGTAGCAAACGCCACATTCGAGTAAGAAGTGGGCACAAATGAAGCTAAAGACCCTTCTTGTGCCCCTGTTTGGAGAAGTGCGCAGTGAGCAGTTCCTGTCTTCTCGGCCGTCACCAGCATAACAGCAGCTCCTGTGGGAAGCCAGCAGACAGAGCCTCCTGGCACCTAGCTGTTGCCAGTCATAGTTTTAGATTCATACTGACAAGGTCTAAACATTTGTCGTCTGTTTTTCATTCATCTTTAGGCTTTCTCTATGAACTTTATCTAAAAATTTCACTATAAGGAAAGCAACATTTACAGTATTAGGATAATGTAAATATATTTTACCATAGAGCCAGGAGGTATAATTATGTAGCACAAAACCCTTGCCAATCGTAGGAGAGTGCTCACAGGAAGCGATGGAGGCTTTTTAGGTCTCTGTGCTGCTCCCGGCTGCTCCTGTTGCCATGGCTTCTCCTGCCTGTTTCTTGGGTTCTATTTTTGTTTTGCTGGAGCTTTTCCTTACTCAGCTGCTTTGTGTAACCATGGCCAACAGGCTACACTGCTCAAACACGTAATTATTTTCTTTCTCCTTACCTGATTGATAATCTGGCTGGGTCTGAAATTCAAGGGTTTTTTTTGTGATGCCTTCAAACTTAGAAACTATTCTTGGTAGTTTTCCAGTCTACTATTATAGGTGAGAAGTTGGACACTGGTCTTGTTCTTTTCAGGCAAACCTCTTCTGCCCACCATCCTCAAGCACGGATAGTTGGATTTCTCCTTACCTGCTCCCTTCTCCTTGAGGCCCATGAAGTTGCACCCTGAAAAGTTAGATTTTCTTTAGAAGTGATTCTCAAGCTTCTTTGTAGACAACGGTATGTTGCCTCGTGGCTGCTGGCTCTTTGGAGGACCCCTTCTTCACCGCAGGGCCTTGTTTTACAGCTCCTGCTCCTGGCCAGGTCACCCTGCTTCCTTCCGTGGCTTTCTTGCCTTTGGTTCAAACCGTTCTGTCATTTTTGAGCAATATTGTGGCTCATTCACTACACCCCAAGCTACTTGTTCTGACATTTTGACAGGACCTTGGCAGAATGGAAAGGAGATATGTACCTTACCAGCACTTTGAATCAGAAGACTTTTTGGGTCACTCTTGCAAAATGGAAAATTCTGGACCATGAGTCCCTTTGATGGTGGATGTTCTCTCTCCAGCAGCAACATCACTCAACACTGTCAAAGGATTTGGAAGAAATGAAATGTGCCACTTTCCATGAATTTGTCTGCAGCAAATATAAATCTTGTGTGAGACATGGGGTACTTTTAGATATCATCTCATGTTATGTAAGAGTGTTCCATAAACTTAAAAATAGCTGGGCACTTTTGTTATGGTTGCCTTGAGCTTTACTGTTGGATTTCCCATACTTGAGCAGTGCATCTCCAAGAGAGAAGATGTCACCACCTCAGCAAGCTGGGGAAGGTGCTGTAATCCGCTCTGCAGGGAGGACAGAGGTAGCCCTTAGCACTAGCAAGCTGCTGGATAATTCATCTAATGTGGAAGTGCTAAATCAAAAGCAACACTGTGATTAAAAAAGAATGGTAGCAACTAAAATCTGTGATAAATTAGATCTTCCTCTTCTTCCTCTTCTTCCTTTTCTCCTCCTCCTCCTCCTTTTTCTCCCCTTCCCCCACCTCCCCATTTCCCCTCTTCCTTCTCCTTCTTTTTGTACCAGTACTGGAGTTTGAACTCAGGGCCAGAATGCTGTTCCTTAGCTCTTTCACTCAAAGTGGGTACTCTACCAGTTGAGCTACAGCTCCATTTCTGGCTTTTTGGTGAATAATTGCAAATCCTGCACAGGCTGGATTTGAACAGAGATCCTCAGATCTCAGCCTCCTGAATAACTAGGATTACAGATGTGAGTCACCAGCAACTGACAGGTCTTCTGTGTCTGAGCAGTTGGCCTCGGTATGTATGTATGTGAGTATGCTTGTGAGTATGCTTGACCTCAGGGCCTGGGTCACTGTCCCTTAGTTTTTTTCTCAAGGTAGAACTCTACCACTTGAGCCATAGCTTCACTTCTGGCTTTTCGCTGGTTAATTGGAAAGTAAAGTCTCAAAGACTTTTCTAACCAGGTAAGCTTTGAATTGTGAAATCCTCAGGTTTTAGCCTCCTGAGTAGCTAGGCTTATAAGTGTGAGCCACTAGCACCTGGCTTCTCTATGGTTCTAATGTCTATGTTTATAAGAGAAGTTGGCCACTAACTTGTTTTTTTTTTTTTATTTGGTCAAGGGGCTTGAACTCAGCCTGGGCCTGGGCCTTGAGCTTTTTTATCCAAGAATAGTGCTCTACCACTGTGAGCCACAGCTCTACTTCTGGTTTCCAGGTGGTTAACTTAAGAAAAAGTCTTTCCTGTCTAGGCTGGCTTCGAACTGTGATCTCCAGATCTCAGCCTCCAGAGTAGCTGGGATGACAGGCGTGAGCCACTGGTGCCCAGCAGCCACTAATTTTTAATATCTGGACCATCTGTGACAGATTTTAGCTCCAGGGTTTTACAGGCCTCATACAGAGTTTGGGAGGACTCCCCTACTGTGTGCGCACTAGGGCAGTCTGTGTGGAGACGTGTGTCTCCACGATCCCTCCCTTGTTCTTCAGCCGTCCTGGCTGGCTGTTCTTTCTCCAGGACTACTCTTCTCCTGAACAGTATCCTTGCAGTCCACCTCAGGTGTGATTTGTTTTCATGGTGAAGTGTTGTGTAGAGTACAGAACTTCAGTGTCTCTGCCCACAGCCTGAGTATCTCCACATCATTTCCTGGTCCTGGTTTGTGGCTAGTTAGTGCCTTGTTGTAGGAACAAGGAAGTGATTCAAGAGGTTTCTGTCACCAGTGATTAGAAGCTTTTCTTGTGTGGGCAGTTATGCATTGAAGGCCAAATATAGCAGCAGTTTAACACATAAAACAGAGTTTTAGTATTTGTTGATTAACCTTACCAAATACTTTCAATTATAACATTACTGATGGAACCTGAGAATCTCTGCATGCAAACCCGAGTCTGTGAGGGAGGGTGGTAACAGGCTCAGGGGAGATAGTTGGTAGTGACCTTGGGCAGTCTGTGTCTGTCGCCAGCTGTCCAGGATAGTGGTTTGCAGTCTCTGCTGACCTGAGTGTAAGAGCAGAGCACGAGGGTGCTCCTGTCTCAGTCCACACCTTGCCACATCTGTGTGTCTACATCTCCTTGGAGTGAGAGGAGAGGAGAGCGGTTAATGGGGCTGGAGCACCCACAGTCTGTGTGTTGAGCGGGAGGCCTTGGAAGGCGATGGTGTAACTGAGTCCTAGTGAGAGGGCCCAAGGACAGAAGAGGTGGGTGACGCTGAGTGCCAGTCCCGGGCATGCGCTGATGAGGTTAGAACTCCTGCTCACGCAGGCAGGCAGGCAGAAAAGAAGGACACACCTTCTCCCCCTCCTTAGGGCACTCCGCTACTCACTGCCCAGCAAACAAACCAGACCTGCTGGGGAATGAGCTCAGGGCCGACTGCAGCAGCCCTGCTGGAGTCTGAGCCCCGCCCCCCACCTGTCCCATGTGCTGGGAGAGCTCTGGCCAGTAGGCAGACCCTGAGGAAGAGGCCACAGACCCTCCCGAGAGGCCACATCCTCATTTCCACCCTCTGCATCCTTAGCTGTCATGTTCCACCCACCCCAGGAGCCCATGCAGGTGCCCGCTGGACCCTCAGCATGGGACCAGCACTCACGCTCACGCGGTCTTGCCCTGCCTCTTGGGCTGCTTGACTCATCGGTATCTGTTTCTTTCCTTCTGTCTCCCATCTCTGAAGTTCACTATCTGTGTCTGTATGTGGAAATGCAGAGCTCATTACTGGTGTTGGGAGCATTGGACAGACGATACAAAGTCATCATGTAGTGAAAGAAATGCACCTACTTAAAGAGTTGCTCTAATGTTGCCAACAAGCTTTAATTTCTCACCAAACATTAGAGTGCTGAGGGCTGGTAAAAGGGATTTCTCTCAGGTCATAAAAATACTTCCAAGCCGGGTGCCGGTGGCTCACGCCTGTAATCCTAGCTACTCAGGAGGCTGAGATTTGAGGATCACAATTCAAAGCCAGCCCAGGCAAGAAAGTCCGTGAGATTCTTATCTCCAATAAACCACCAGAAAACCAGAAGTTGTGCTGTGGCTCAAGTGGTAGAGTGCTAGCCTTGAGCTGAAGAGCTGAGGGACAGCACTCAGGCCCAGGGTTCAAGCCCCATGACCAACCCCCCAAAAAAATTCCAATAATTTACTATTTCACTTAAAAAATACGAGGGCTGGGAAGGTGACTCAGTGGTAGAGCGCTTGCCTTGCATACATGAGGCCCTGGGTTCGAGTCCTCAGTACCACATAAGCAAAAAAGAAAAAAGCCGGAAGTGGCACTGTAGCTCAAGTAGTAGAGTGCTGGCCTTGAGCTGAAGAGCTGAGGGACAGTGCCCAGGCCCAGAGTTCAGGACCCATGACCGGACCCCCCCCCAAAAAAAAAAATACAAGGAGAATCGACACTGTTGTTCAGTGGTAGAAGCTTGCCTAGAATGCACAAGGCCCAGGGGTCCATCTTCAGCACTGAAAAATAAATAAGTTTAAAAATATAAAACAGTCCTTAGAAAAGTTTTATAGTGGCATAATTGACAAAAGCCTGAGCATATTTGAAAGTGGACCATGTGATCGCTGTTGAGACTTGCCACAGTGGAGATGGTGACACCCGCCGCCTCCCACGCCACCTGTGCCCTCACCCTGACAGGCAGGCCACCCCGGCTCCTCTGCCTTTCCAAGGCTCAGGTCAGTTGGTGGAGCCACTTGGCAGGACCCCATCTCATGAGGCTCACCCAGTCTGTGTTTACCCATAGTTCATCCCAAACCGTCTCTCTTATGAGGGAAAGTATCATTTGCTAAGAACGGAAAATGTATTTAAATAGTAGAACAGATGACAAAGTGCAGACCAAAGTGCAGGGAACCAAGAACAGGACAGCTGAGACCCTGATTGGCCACACGTTGTCACAGGACGCTAGCTTCATTGGCTCTTCAGAACTGATTGTCACATGGCACTGGCTTCATTGGCTCTTCAGAACTGATTGTCACATGGCACTGGCTTCATTGGGTCTTCAGAACTGATTGTCACATGACACTGGCTTCATTGGGTCTTCAGAACTGATTGTCACAGGATGCTAGCTTCATTGGGTCTTCAGAACTGATTGTCACATGGCACTGGCTTCATTGGGTCTGCAGAACTGATTGTCACATGGCACTGGCTTCATTGGGTCTGCAGAACTGATTGTCACATGACACTGGCTTCATTGGGTCTTCAGAACTGATTGTCACATGACACTGGCTTCATTGGGTCTGCAGAACTGATTGTCACATGACACTGGCTTCATTGGGTCTGCAGAACTGATTGTCACATGACACTGGCTTCATTGGGTCTGCAGAACTGTCACATGACACCAGCTTCATTGGGTCTGCAGAACTGATTGTCACATGATGCTGGCTTCATTAGGTCTGCAGAACTGTGGTGGGTCAGGTTTCCTGCCCTGAAATGGACCCACGTACTCCAACTAAAACTAAGCCTGTTCAGGAGCCATTCCAAAGTTGTGGGTCTCTGGCATCTCAAGGTAAAGATTCTGTTCCTTGCCCTTCATAGGAAGGGTGATTGAAAGGAGCCTCTCCCTTCCTGCCCTCCTGGGCCCCTTCAGTTCTGCGTGGGCAGGGCTCCGCGGCCAGCTGCTCCCCCGTGAGATTCCTAGTCTCTGTGCAAGGACCCTGCACTTAAGCGTGCGTCACAGTTCCCGTGGCCTCGTCCGTTGTCCATGTGGCATTTGGAAGCCAGCACAGGGCAGAGGAGCCCAGTCCTTGCTGACAGCACGCGTCTCGGACGCACTTCCACTTCCTAGCTCAGAGCAACTGAATGGTTTACAACTCTGGCTTTCCTTTGAGTTCCTCCTCTTGCTCATTGGAAATCCTACCCGATCCCTGGAAGTAGTGCTGCCAGGCTGGGTTCTCTTTGCTGCTGCTGCTGGACTGTAGGTCCTCTGCCAGAGTCCTCTTCCAGTGTTCCCTGCCGCCGCACTCAGCACGGGTTCCCTACCTCCCACCTCCCACCCCAAAGCCACTGGGTATTTTCTGAAGACTCTAGGGTGTGGATCTTCGTCATACCTTTGTGGTCTTCTGTCTGCTCTCCTGCCTGTTATACCGAGACAGTCCCCTTTGGTATTTCTGTCTCAGCCAAGATGCGCCTGTGTCCCTTCCTTGACCCTGGGCTGCCTTTCTACCTCTTGGTGCCGAGGACTTTCAGTGCTCTGACCCTGCCAGTTCTCAGGACTATGCAGCTCAGGAGTGCCGGCCACTCCCAAAAGTTAGGGAGGCAGCTTCTTTATCATGCGTCCTTCTGTGTTGGCAGCTTTCTCCTTCCCCGTGGGCATTGCCCCCCGTGGGCATTGGCTTGGGAGTGTCCTGCCTGTCCGTGCCCTGGGGTGAGAGCTGCCGTGTGCGCACAGGGGCCTTGCTTACTATTTACCTCCATGCTTGGGGAATAGTGTTTCTTCCGTGCCTTGAAAATGACAGTACTTAGTGTTTGGCAGAGCAAAGCCCTAATTTCCAGTCTAATTAAATTGCAATGTAAATATCACTTTAAGAGGAAATGCAGTTGCTTCATTTAATCAATAAGATCGTTCCTGGCACAGCAAATCCATAAAGTGCCCCTGAGTGATTTTTTTTTTTTTTTTTTTTGTTGGTCGTGGGGCTTGAACTCTGGGCCTGGTTGCTGTCCCTCAGCTCTTCAGCTCAAGGCAAGCACTCTACACTAGAACCACAGCGCCACTTCCGGTTTTCTGGTGGTTTATTGGAGATAAGAGTCTCATGGACTTTCCTGCCCTGGCTGGCTTTGAACTGTGATCCTCAGATCTCAGCCTCCTGAGTAGCTAGGATGACAGGCGTGAGCCATCAGTGTCCGGCCTCAGTGAAGTTTTTGTGCTGCTTGTACTATGTGTGAAGAAAGTGTTCATGCTCCGGAGTGACCCTCACCTCAGTGGCACTCCCTGGCGTGGCCCACAGGCTCCCTCAAGTGCTCTCCCGGGAGCCTGCATCTCGTTGCGGTGAGGAGGGCTCCCGAGACACAAGCAGCTACCAAGCAAAGCCCCAGGGAGCATCAGGGGTCGGGCCCACTGTCCTCCCCACCCACTGGTTTGTCTTGCTCTGCCCATCCCACATGGAACTGGGGACAGCTGCATGGCAGCAGGCTCACAGCTCTGCTGGGTTCTCTCCCTTGCATCTCGAAATGTCGCCGTCTTCTCCTCTGTGCTATTCTCCTTCTCCGCTCGTCTCTGTGAGGAAGGCCGAGCCCCCGGCCCCTCTCTTGGCCCCATCTCATCTCCCGCAGCGGGCACAATGGCATTGTGCCTGAGTGGCGGGAACGTGGCAGGAAGCTCGCTCTCAGCACATCACAGACCAGCTAGCAGGCCGGCTGATGCGGCTCCCAGAGAGGGCCTGGAAGCAGATGGGGGCCGAGCTTCTTGGAGGACTGCAGCAATGAGGAGGAGGGAGGGAGGAGGCATGTGGACTTGACCAGTCTGCAGAGGCAGTAGCTGAGCCATGTTCCCATCTGCCTGGACCTTGTCTTGGCTTCTTCCTCCAGGGTCCACCCTCCCTGCACACCGCCCCCCACTCGACTAGTAAGAGTCTGCAGTCCAAAGGCTATTGGTATCAAAGACAGCCGATTGAGGGAGACGAGCCAGCGCTTTCTGCAGCCCTTGGCCCCCCATGGCAGGGTGGGCACTGGCTGAGCAAAGGCCTGCTGTGTGTTTCTGCTCTCTACCGTCACATACACCTGCAGAGGTGCTTTTATTTTGAAGAGAATAAATATGTACAATATTTTGCTGACGGCCTCCTTCCTTTATGGAGGTGTGGTGTCTGTCTACGCCTGTCGGCTGGGTTGGGGGGAGCTAGCGTGCCGCCTGCCTGTGGCCAGCCGGTGGCACAAAGGCTGACTGGTCACTGGGTAACCCCTTTACAGTTTGTATGAGCATGTTTAAATTATGTCAACTTGTATTAAATTACGTCAACGTTGAGTTTGGCTTGCTGACTGGTGCATGATAGCACCCAGGAGGCAGGAGGATCAAGGGTTCAGGGCCGGCCTGAGCTGTATAGTGAAACCTTGTCTCAAGATGAGCTCAGTTCTGAGAGGTGAAATGTCAAGTAACCAAATCTTTTTCTTACACAGAATGGAGTTTGCTGAGCTGGGCTTGGAGAGCTTCAGGTGTGGTTGGAAGAAGTACCATCCAGGTGGATCGTACTTATTTTAGTTCTACTGAGCTGTGATCTCAGTGTTACTGACACAGAAGGAGCTTTGCCTCAGGATCAGAGCAAAAATATAAACTCAAGAAATTTCAGGGTAAGTAAAAGCTTATAAGAATTGGATAAAATGTGATTGATACAAATTCTAGGTGTGATGGCACATACCAGTAATCCTAGCACAGTCATGGCAGGGGGTGGATCTCTAGTTTGATTGAACCTAGCTACATAGCAAAACCCTATCTTAAAAAAAAACAACAAAAAACAAAAAGACTTGCTTGACGTAAGCTGCTTAATTAAGTCTTGTGGTTTGCCTTGCCTTTTACATGTATTTCGCTGAATAATGTCCAGATTACTGGTGACCCGTAGTAACTGGTTACGCTTGTTCACTCATGTCTTGCTGTGGACTCAGATCCCCTGGGAACCCCTCTAGGCACCTCATGGGTGCCGGCAGCTCTGGCCTCAGTCACTGCAAGTGAGGTCAGCACTTCATGCTAGGCACGAGGTGATTTTACCGGCTGTTCTGTTCTGTTGAGGTGATTGCAGGGGAATTTCTTTAGTGCTAAGTTTTGGCAACTAGGGCATGAGTCAGCACCATGGCCTAATTCTAGACTGCCAAAGTCGACATTCCCGTGGAAGTTTCTTCTTGGGTTTGGAGGAAGAGAAAGGACACAGAGTGTGGCCATGGGGACACTGCGTGCCCTGGGCTCCAGCAAGGCCCTGATGCACTGCTAGACCTCTTACCCCTCTCCCCCTCTCTCACCAACACAGACTGCCTTCGCAGGCCGTCTGCAGCTCTAGAGCTTCCAGACATCAAGGGTAGGGCCGGCCTGCACCATAGCCCGAGGAGCAGAGCAGTGAGGACAGATGAGGCCCCCAGGGATGTAAATGTGGGTGCAGGGGAGTGGCCAGTAGGCCCTGGAGGTCACTGTGTTTAGGGAGCACCATTGTGCCTATCTCTGGCTCCTGGGATTTAAGTTCATGTCAGAAAAGGCCCTACTTATTATTTCTTTGCCTTTAAATGTCACAGAAGTAACTGGTCCCACTTAGACTTATCTGAGTGTTGGAAGGTCAAGGGGAAGGTCATTTCTACTGTCACTATACCAGGTGGAGTTTTATATTTGGCTGTGACCCATCTTTCTGCCCATCAGTGATATGAAGTCAGTTTCTCAGTAACCAAAGTTTACTGAAAGGCACAGCATCCCAGAGCCACAGTGGGCCCAAGAAGACATACGGTTCCACGTTGCAGTGTTGAATGTAATTTATGACTGCCTATTTTTAACATGCCACAGAAGTAAAGCATTGCATTAATTATGCCTAGTATGTGAAGTAGCAAGTATTTTTATATAAAGTAAACATGCACTAGAGAAATGAATTATTCATAATCCTTTGCACAAATAAATTGTTCTTAAAGGCATAGAAGCATATGCTGAGAAAGTAGAGATGAAGGGCTGAGGCTGTAGTGCTAGGGCGCAGTGGAGCATGTCTCCTCCTGCTGGTGATGTGGGGTAAGTGTTAGCTGCACTATAGAAACTATTGCTTTTCCCCTGTACAATGAGAACTAATTTCGGCAACAAAGAGTTTGAGGCTTTATTCTTTTCTTTCTTCTGGCTGGGAAACATACAGTGAGCATAGGAGACTTGGCTGAACGTGCCAGTATGAGAGAAGAGATTGACTGACGTGCTGATTCCTCACCTGGGCCTGGAAGTTGGCTTGGCCATGTTGGCTCTGCGCCAGCTTACCATGCTGCCTGGGCTTCTTGCATCTTGACACCTGAGATGCTCTCCTGAGGTGGAACACCATGGGTGAACCGCACAGTCCTAGCGGTGTTCACCCGCCTGTGAATGACTAGACTGCAGGGAGGTTTGCCTCTGGCTTACACGAGGCATTCGCCAGGTGTTTCTCATCCTCTCTGTGTGCTAGATAGTCTTTCAAAGCAGAAACTTAACTCTTCATTTTAAAATGAAGTTCATAAAAGATACTGCCTTATGTAATTATAGCCATATAATTTGAAGTGTGCTCAGATGTAGTGAAAGGAGAATCTTAAAAATGTGTAAAAATTCCAGCCAGGTGCCGGTGGCTCATGCCTGTAATCCTAGCTATTCAGAAGGCTGAGATATGACTTGAAGCCAGCCTAGCCAGGAAAGTCTGTGAGACTTATCTCCAATTACCCGCCCCGCCCCCCCAAAGCCAGAAGTTGAGCAGTGGCTCAAGTAGTAGAGCACTAGCTTTGAGAAAAAATGCTTAGGGACAGAACCCATGAGTTCAAGCCCCAGGACCAGTACCAAACCAAAGAAACCTTTCAGTCACATGGAAACATACAAACCTGCAACTCAGCTGCATCGTGTGCTGAGTGGCTGGCAGTGCAGCTAGACGTGCACGAGCACAAGGTTAGAGCTGAGAGCTGGCTTGTGGCAAGGCTCACCCACAGAAGAGGTGGGTGCACTCTTCCCACACACGGTCCTTACATCCTGTGAACCAGGTGTACATAGAGCATCACTGTGCTCGCACGTCAAGCAGCCCAGTCGTACACAGAATATTACCATGCTTGTGTGGAACACTCATCACCATATTTGTGTGTTAAATATTAAATCATGTACAGAATGTCACCATGCTTGTGTGTCAAACAGATCATACACAGAATGTCACTGTGCTTGCATGTAAAGCACATCACTGTGCTTATGTGTAAAACATACCACTGTACTTGTGTATAGAACAGTCAGGCTCATACATAGAATGTCACTGTGCTTGTGTGTAAAATGTAGTCAGGTCATCTACAGAATATCACTGTGTTTGTGTGTAAAACAGATCACACACAGAATGTCACTGTGCTTGTGTGTAAAATGTAGTCAGGTCATATACAGAATGTCACTGTGTTCGTGTGTAAAACAGATCACACGCAGAATGTCACTGTGCTTGTGTGTAAAATATAGTCAGGTCATATACAGAATGTCACTGTGCTTGTGTGTAAAGCGCATCACGGTGCTTGTGTGCAAAATGTCAGGTCTGGACTTGCTCTCTGTGGACAGCTTCACCAATGGGAAGCCGCTTGGTGCAGAACACAGCTCTGTGTCTGGGACAGTCCTGCTGGCCCCAGAAGCCTAGGAGGGCTGGATTACTGATAACCAGACTACTTTACACTGCCCCTTAGCACCATAGAGCCACCCGAACAGCACTCCTCTTGAGGAGGAGTGTGCAGGGGAAGGAGCCGTGTCAACAGCAGCTGTGTCTCCAGGGGCCAGTGGAAAGCTTTGGGATGATGGGGAAGCGGTGATGGGAAAGGGAGGGAGGGCGCCACGTGGACGCTCCTCTGTAGTGGTCAGCTCCTGGTGTTCCAGTGCCCAAGGGAGGCCCGGGGATGACACTGGAATATCTCCTGTCCCGTTTCCATTTCTTCAACAACTGTAGCCTTTGGAGTCTTCAAAGTGGTGAGAGGATTGCTGGTGTCTTTCGTTTACTGGTGAAGCCACTAGGGCAGCAGCTTGTGTGTGGCTTCAGGGTGGTTATTGGAAAGTCCACGACCAAGGTAGGATTAGAGAGTTGGGACTTACAGGGACCATTTGGCGGGTGAGGAGGCAGCTACCAGGGTGCTGAACAGGGACACAGTCCTACTGTGCCCACAGCTGGGCAAGCTGGTAGATGTAGAATTTAAAATAATCTGACATCGGGCAGCAGTGGCTCATATCAGCTCAGCAACTCAGAAGGCAGGCATTAGGAAAATTGAAATTCCAGGCTAGCCTGGGCAAAAAGTTTATGAGATATGTCATCTCAACCCAGCTGGGCACCGCAGGAAGTGTAGATAGGAGGATTGTTGTCTAGGCTGGCTGGGGTAAAAAGTGAGGCCCTATCTCAAAAACAACCAGAGCAAGCCAGGCGCTGGTAGCTCACGCCTGTAATCCTAGCTACTCAGGAGGCTAAAATCTGAGGATCATGGTTCAAAGCCAGCCCAGGCAGGACCATCTATGAGACCCTTATCTCCAGTAAACCACCAGAAAACCAGAAGTGGCACTGTGGCTCAAGTGGTAGAGCGCTAGCCTTGAGCTGAAGAGCTGAGGGACAGTGCCCAGGCCCAGAGTTCAAGCTCCACGACTGACAGAAAAAACAGTAAAGAAGGTTGGAGAGGTGGCCCAAGCAGTAGAGTGCCGGTGGAGCAAGCCCAAAGTCTGGAGCTCATGCTTCTAGTACTGTGTTATCATCTGCACTGTCACCATTATCATCTCAGTAAAACTTGGTCTAAACACTAAGTTTTGGTGTGTTCTAGGTGGGTAGAGTCCAGTGTACGTGTGAGGCTTTAAGTTCCCTGGAGTGTGCTATCCACAGAAGTGCAAAACAAAGGAAAAGCTCAGCAGGCATGTGGTTGGACAGTACTGGGGCAGAAAGCTGCCCAGAATTCCTCTTTGCTGTTCTGTGCCCTGGCCTCGACCAGTCAGAGGAGAGGCCGTGGTGTCCTGGAGACCACGCGTGAGGAGAAATGGGAAGACCAAGCTGCAGGCTCCGGAGAGTCTGTTCACTCTTCAGTAGAGGCACATGTGGAGACCCAGCATGGTCCTCCCTCATCCCGGTAGCACAGGTGACGCCTGCTGCGCTGGCTGGGATGCACAGCTTGGAAGTCTTCAGACTCCACCTGCTTCTTCCACCTGTGACAGCATGCCCGGGGGGGCACCGCCACGCAGCTATTGCTTGCCTTTCCTTGGTCTCTGGTCAGGTAGCTGCGGTGAGTGACAGCATGGCATGAGTGACCGTGTGGCCTGAGTGACTACGTGGCCAGGCAGAGAGCTGTTCTTGGTGTGATCTTCTCTTGTGTCATGGGGTAGCTGTGCTTTTGTGTCCAGTCAAGGTCTATGAAGCAGAGGTAAGAAAATGCAAAGCCCTGTTTGTGGAAGTGGTGCAGGTGGCTTCGTCCAGTGCTGGTGTGCAGCCCCCCGCAGTGGAGTGGACGTGGCCAGCACAGCCAGCTCTGAGCACATGCCACACACACACACACACACACACACACACACACACACACACACACACACACACACACACACACACACACACACACACACACACACACACACACACACACACACACACACACACACACACACACACACACACACACACACACACACACACACACACACACACACACACTGTCCCTGTCCCGTCCCGGGCAGAGAGGCAAGCCGGTGGGGGCAGGGCAAGGCAGGCCAGCTTCATGGCTGTGGGGTGGGGCTCTGTCCTAGAGGCTGAGCAGGTATTTTCCAGGCAGGCTGCAGGGCTGGAAGGCGGGGTCTGGTGAGTCAGAGAGGATGAGAATAGGGGCTGGCAAGGCAGGCTTATGTGCATGCCAGACCAGTGTATATTTCAGTGTTGATCTGAATGGCACCTTCAGATTGGACACATCTGGACACATTGGACACATTGGAGGGCGTTTGACGAAAGCCAGCCCACAGCCCTGCCCTCCTCAGAACCTTTGGTGGTTGTGTAAGTGAGCTTTAGCTGTTTGGTTTTGGTGGTGGCTGGAATTAGCATGCTGCAGTGGTGGAGTCACAGCGGGCAGAGCACAGGAAGGACCGTTCCTCATGAAGTCTGCTTGGCTCCCTCATCCTGGGATCTCAGATGAGCTGTGAGCTCATCTGCCGAGACCCGTGTGCTGGGGCGGACCAGGGGCAGTGCATGTGCGCCCCTGTGTGCCTGCCGGATTAGCAGGAAGGCGGAGTTGTCCTCCGTGAGGCTTCCGTGGGGCCGAGTCAGAGGTCTGCACTGGGCCTTCCCGCTCTTCACGCCACACTGCTGACCTTGGCTCCTCAGCTGAAAACGTCACTGCTGACTGCACTGAGAGACAGAAGGGTCAGCCTGCTCCCTTCCCCACCTTCTCTGCCTGTGTCATGGAATACCTTCAATTGGAAGGGCCAGAAAACATCTCCAGTCCTGTCTAAACTGAGATTTGTTCATGTTTTACGTCACAAGGAATCCAAAGGAAGTTTTTTCCAAGGTTGGTACAGAAATCAGCTATGTTGGGCTTTGGTGTTTCTGCCATTCTTATAAGTAGTTATTCCCTCACCGTGGCAGTGTAGCTGCTGCAGCTCCAGGCACAACAGGGAGGTGGCTTATGGGGCCGGCCCTTTCGCCAGGGACATTCCAGAAGCTTTCAGCTTATTTTCTTCCCTGGGCAGAGCTGGTTCCTGCAGCCAGCGTAGCCACAAAGTAGACCATATGCTCTGTAACTCTGGTCCCTGGCAGGAGGCAGGGAAGAGCCTGGCTAGGGCCGGTTTGGCCACCTGGGCCCTTGGCTGCTTCTGCTTGGTGCTCCTTGGCTGGTGAGACTGCCTCATTCCGTGTGGGCTGTGCCCCCCTCGCCCTGCATCCTGCTGTGCCACCCTAAGCTCCCCGATCAGGTGCCAAGCCCTGACCCGAGTCCTGACCTGCCTGTGCTGAGCACTACCACATACCCCTCCATTTCTACCACCGAGCTTCAGAGTTACTGGCTTTATTTTCTCAGGTGCACCCCAGCCTGCAAGTAGCCTTCGTTACCCTGGTTGCAGAGGCTTTATGATTGGACAGCGCCGTTTTGAGCATGGCACTGCTCTCCGTGTGCTGTCCTCTCAGCTTGGGCAGCTCTGGGCCTTGCATGCTGCCCCTCTGCTGGGGGGCCTCCCTGGGCAGCTCTGCATCCTGGGTGTGTGGATCCTTCTGATGGAGCCCCTCCCCGGGCAGCGGTGGCTGTGGGAAGTGAAGGAATTAGCACGCACAGCCTCGAGATATAGACACTGGCCCCTGGTGGCCTGGCTCCTTGTTGAGGGAGAGCCACGTTTCCCTGTCTTTGTCTCCATTTATTTCTGGATCACCCATTTGGTTTTTGGAGCCCATTCCACTCATTCTTGAAATTCATATATTTTCTTTTTTTTTTTTTTTTTTTTTTTTGTCGGTCGTGGGGCTTGAACTCTAGGCCTGGGTGCTGTCCCTCAGCTCTTCAGCTCAAGGCGAGCGCTCTATCACTTGAGCCACAGCGCCACTTCCGGTTTTCTAGTGGTTTATTGGAGATAGGAGTCTCACGGTCTTTCCTGCCCGGAATGGCTTTGAACCGTGATTCTCAGATCTCAGCCTCCTGAGTAGCTAGGATTACAGGCGTGAGCCACCGGCGCCCGGCTGAAATTCATATATTTTCTATTTCAAATGAGACTGAAACCTTCATTCATATTTTGACTTTTTCCTGGAAGTTTTGTTCGTGTCTTTCCCTGTGTTTATTGGGGGCTCATTGTCAGTTCGTAGCATCACCCTTGATGGGAGACCTCTGGTACAGTGTAACACATTCTGACCAACAAGCAGCCACCTCTGCTTCCTGCTGGCCTGCCACTGACCGTGTGGCCTGTGGGTGGTGAGGAGCTGGCCCGCCCTCTGGCTGGTTGCCCTGCAGGTCCCTGCCGTGGCACTATGCAGACAGCAGGTGGTGCTGGAGGATCGCTTGGAAGACAAGGTAGCTAGTCACTAACTGTGAAGTGGTTGGGTTCATTCAATTCCGCAAAGTTGGGACCTGGGCAGAGGACCCAGGAGGTGTGGGAGGAGTACTTACTGCGCCTGACCTGGCTCCCTGTTTAATGTGTTTACTGTAATAGATTGTATCAGGGTACAGAAGAGGGGCTTCCAGATTGCCAGAGCCTGTTCCTACTTAAACAACTGCTGCCGTGCCTGTACAGTTGGTGTGGATACAGTTTTACACTTCTACCGTAGCTTACATTTCAAGTAGGCAATGAGTTAAACTTTAGGAAAAGCTAGCAAGTACTATTTACTTCTGAATAAGTAGCAATTTTAGCAAGTAGATGAACCAAAGTTTGTATTTGTTTCATTTGTAGTGAGGCAAGGGTGACATTTCAATACCTAAGCTTTACCTATTTATTTTATTAGCACACATTCATATTATGACATTTCTGTAAATATGAAAAATGCACTTGGGTCAGATTCACCCCTCTGCTATACTCCCATAATCTTCCTTCTACTCCCTTCCAAACACTATTCAAACTGCTTCACCCCTCTACTACCTGTCCTTAACCCTCCTTCTACCCTGTTCACTGGTTAGGAGGTTTTGTTATACAGTACTATAGTCTGTGTGTACACGCATGTGTGCACGTGTAAAACATACTTCGTACTCATTCCCCAGTATCCTCTCCTTTCCACTGATTTCCACTTCCCAAATACCCCTCCTTTTATGCACATGCCCTACTATTATTACTATCATGATCACTTTAGGTTTAGATTCTGCACATAGGCAAAAGCATATGATATTTGAGCTTTTGAGCTTGGCTTGTCCTGCTCAGTGCAATGATCTTCAGTTCCATACTCTTTTCTGCAAAGGGACATAATGTCATTCTTTATGGCTGAAGAATACTTCACTATGTGTATGTGCATTCACTGTGAGTATGTATATACATGTATATATATGTACATATATATATTTATATATATACATATCACATTTTATCCATTCATCAGTTGAGCATCTTTGGCTGAGTCCTTAGCTTGACTGTTGTGAAACAATGTTACTAAAACGTGGGTGTATAGGTGTCTCTCTTGTGTGTTGACCTTACATACCTCTGGAGAGATGTCTGAATAGTATAGCAGCATCCTACAGTAGTTCTATTTTTAGCTTTTTGATGAACTTTTAGAGTAGCTCTTTGAGGATTTCCATAGTGGTTGTACTAATTTACATTCCAACCAACAAAGTATGTAAGGGTTCCACACACACATCCTAGCCAGCATTTGTTGTTTGTTTTCTTAATAGTAGCCATTCTGACTGTTGAAAGATGGGATCTCAGTGTCATTTTGTTTGTGTTTTCTTCATAGCTCAGAATGTTGAAGACTTTTTCATGTATTAGCCATTTTGGGGACTTTCCTGTTCATTTGTCATTTATTATTGGTTATTTGTTCTTTTGGTGTTTGTGTTCTGAGTGTTAATCTTTCACCCAATGAATAGCTTGCAAATATTTTCTTCCATTCTGTAGGCTATCTCTTTATTCTGGTAATTGTTTCCTTTGATGTGCAGAAGCTTTTTAATTTGATACAATCCCATTTGTCAATTCTTGCTTTTATTTCCTGGGCCATTGGAGTCTTGTCCAGAAACTAATTGACTCTAATTTTTTATCTTCAAGTGTTTTCCTTGTATCTTCCTGTAGTAGTTTCAGAGTTTCAGGACTTGCATTGAGGTGTCTGATCCATTTTGATTCTGTGCGTGGTGAGGCTTGAAGGTCTTGTCTCAGTGATCTGCTTGTGGTTGCCCAGTTTTCTCAGCACCACTTGTTGAAGAGACTGTCTTTTCTCCAGTGGATGTTTTTGTTTCCTTTGTTTAAAAAAAAAAAAGATAACTAGTTGTGTGAGTTTCTTTCTTTTCTATTGATCTACATGTCTGGAAATAAAGAAGTGGATATGTTTCTAGATGCCTAAGACCTACCAATATTGAACAAAGTGGATAAAACCCACTTAAACAGACACATAATAAACAAGATTGAAACAGTAATAAAGAGCCTCCCAACAAAGAAAAGCAGAAGACCTGATGGATTCATTTCTGGTTTCTACCAAACCTTTAATGACTAACAATGCTCTTCAAACAAATACATGAAACAGAAAGGGAAGGAAAACTACCAGACTGATTCTATGAAGTCAGTATTATCCTGATACCAAAACACAATAAGGGCATGAGAGAGAGAGAGAGAGAGACAAAGACAGAAATAGAGACAGAGAAAAAGGAAAGGAGGAGAGAAGAGGAGGGGAAGAGGAAGAGAAAGAAAAAGGGAGAGCATAAATTATGAAGTTCCAATGCCAGAAGGACAGATTATAAT
The DNA here is from genome assembly GCF_024711535.1 of Dipodomys merriami. Classification (NCBI taxonomy): domain Eukaryota; kingdom Metazoa; phylum Chordata; class Mammalia; order Rodentia; family Heteromyidae; genus Dipodomys; species Dipodomys merriami. The sequence goes on from NW_027203381.1 coordinate 121,659,082, forward strand.
GACACATTTTTTCATCAGAAAATCATTCCAAATGAACAAGTTAACAGTGCACCAGCCGGGCGCTGGTGGCTCATGCCTGTAATCAGGAGGCTGAGATCTGAGGATCACGGTTCAAAGCCAGCCCGGGCAGGAGAGACCATGAGACTCCTATCTCCAATAAACCACCAGAAAACCGGAAGTGTTGCTGTAGCTCAAGTGGTAGAGCGCTCGCCTTGAGCTGAAGAGCTGAGGGACAGTACCCAGGCCCAGAGTTCAAGCCCCACGACCAACAAAAACAAAACAAAACAACAACAACAAAAAAAACAGTGCACCAGATCTTTATTTTTTATTTATTTATTTTTTTTGGCAGTTGTGGGGCTTGAACTCTGGGCCTGGGCGCTTGTCCCTCAGCTCTTCAGCTCAAGGCGAGCGCTCTACCACTTGAGCTACAGCACCACTTCCTGCACCAGATCTTTAAAGAAAGACTGAAACAGTGCTCTTCAACCGTTAAGAAAAAAAATACAAAGAATACTACCAAACTCATTTAATGAAGCGAGTATTACCCTAAAAACAAAAGTGAGTAAAGACATAACAAAAAAGTTATAAACCAATTTTCTTGTTTAACATACATGCAAAAAAATCCTCAACAAAATACAAATGGAATTTAATAACATTAAAATGAACACACACCATGAGCAAGTTGGTTCCATTCCTGGGATACAGGGATGGTTCAATGTGCACCAACCAATGAACACAATGCATAAATGGAATCAAGGATAAAAACCCCATGATCATTTCAGTAGATGCAAAAAACCCACTTTTACAAAATCCAGCATCCTTTCATGACAAAAGCTGTGAAGAAACTAGGAATAGAAAGAATATACTTCAGTATAATAAACATTTATATGGACAAGCAATGATGGCTCACTCCTGCAAATCTAGATCCTCAGGATGTAGAAAACCTGGAAGATCAAGGTTCAAAACTAGCCTCAGTAGAAAAGTCTATGAAACTTGGCCAGCTAATAGCCACAGTGGAGGTATGGCTCAAGTGATAGAGTGCCATCTCTGAGCAAGAAAGCCAAGCAAGAGCTCAAGCCACTCAAAACCCAGTACTAGCACAAAGGAAAACATATATGTATAACAAACCTACAGCCAACATTGTACTAAATGGGGAAAAGTTAAAACCATTTCATCTAAAGTCAAGATTCGCTAAATGTGTTCACTCCCCTGGGGACTCCCTATTCAATAGAACACTAGAATTTCTAGCTAGAACAGTAAGATGAGAAAGAAATAAAGAGGAATCAAATAGGAAAAATGATGTTAAGTTATTCCTATTTGCAGATGATAGGGTCTTATAACTAAAGTAGTCTATCAAATGATTTTATACCTAAAATATCCTTAAGAAATCAACCAGAAAACTTCTGAACTTGTAAACATTTTCAGCAAAGTAGCAGGATACAAAATTAATATACAAAAACTGTTAGCTTTTCTATATATTACCAGTGAACAAACAGAAAAAGAAATCAGTAAAAAAAATCCCATTCATAAATCCTCAAAATTAAACTAGGAACAGTTTGTGTGTGAGTGTGATTATGCGAGTGTGTGTAAATAGGGATTAAACTCACTTAAGAATCTCCACGAAGCAGCTGTTCGTAAATATTGTTTACTGACGTTCAGACACTCAGGATAGACCCAGCTCTCCATCGGAGCTCAGTAAGTATGACTTATACAGAGGAAAGCTTTATGTGTTTCTTTCTGGTAGATGTTTCTGAGGTGTTTTGATAGTATATTGAGGAATATTATGCTTTCTTGGTTTTTTGGCATTTTATTTTTAAGTGGTGAGGGGTGGGAGCTCCCTGTCAGGTGTGAGAACAGCGCTTCTTGGTCCACGTCACCCCTTCCTTGATCTCCCTCATTCCCGCCTCTACAGTTCATTTAAATGAATGTAATATAAATAATGAATGACAATTTAGAGTTCTAACAGAATGAACACTTTTTTCTTCTTAAAGAGTAGATTTTTTAAGAGTTGTTTTCTTCAATTAATATTCTAGGAACATTAGATTTTTTAGAACCTTTACTCTGAGGATATAGATAAAAATAAAATTAATTAGCTCCCTGGAATGTCAAATGCTCAGTGGTATATGGCTATTTATGGCCATCTCCTAGAATTAAACAGTTCTTAACTTGCAGACATGGTAGCTGAAGATGAATTAGGTGCACGTTTAAAATTGAGAAACAGGACTCTGAAGTAAAGTGTCAGTGAGGTGGTTCTAGAAGACATGCTGGTGCCCAGAGGGTTGATTCCGATGCTCAGTGGCCAGGCTTCTAGCTGTATGTTTTTCTCTTAATGAATACTAAAGGTATTAGAAAGAAATGGGAAGAAGACTAGAATGAGAAGACATGGTCGGTGGGCGAAGGGCACGGCTTCTGCAGTCAGCACATACTGGGTCTGCCAGTGCCCGCCACGCCTTGCCCGTTCACGCAGCTGCTGCTCACAGCTTGGTTGCCCTCTTAGAGTCAAAGTCACTCTGTCTTTCAAAAAAAGCAAAAAGGACACCATACTTGATGTTGGGAAGACTTGCTGTGCAGGGACAGCTTCGTGAGGTGGAGACAGTGCATGTGGAGCCACCTCATCTAGTTCTCAGGGGCGTGGAGTAGATTCCGAACAAGACTGCGCAGTGTGCTCATCCAAAACGTCTCTGTGCTTTAGAGGGCTCCCCGCTTTTCCATCCCCCAGCCGACCTAGTGGTGTTAAACTGGGGAAATCTGGAAAACCATGCCCCTTGGAGGAGACCAGGTAGTGGCACCCACTAGCCAGTCTACCAGCAGGGGTGGGCACTGCTTTCCCTTCCCTAAAAGAGAGGCATACAGCCCTACCCAGGCTCTGCAGAGCCCTCACGCCAGTCCGTGGCCGAAGGTTACCAGGGAGAGCAGGGCTTGGGACAGTGTCAGGCGCAGTTGCTCCAAATCATGCCAGGGCTTTGGGCTCTGGGGAGGTCTTTTGTCACCTGGTATCTACCCCGGCTAAGTGCCTGAGGGTAGATCTATAAGAACTCACATTTACATAAAAGCCCCTCGAGCACCAGCTCTGGAAAGGCTAGTCCCTCCTCTGTCTCAAAGGACCCCAATCTTAAAGCAGCAAGTACAAGGACACAGTTAATATAATGGGCTTGATGCATGTATGCCAGCTGAACACACACATTGTCTGAGAGAGTGCAGGACACTGCCTTTCCAGCAGGATGGTGTGAGGGCCTTGCCAGAGGGCAGAGGGCAGCGTGGGAGGGCTGGGGGCAGGCAGCCGCCTCTGTGTGGTTTTGGTGTGTCCCATTCATAGGCTTGAGGGACTCCCATGAGACCATGAGGTAGCTTCTGACACACCTGCCTCACACACTGGGATGTTTAAATATGGGAGCATGGAAGGGCTTTGTAGGTTTTGCCTTTTATAAATACTACATCTGAATTCACGAATTGGGATGTGGCTGAATGTAATTATTTTTGTTTTTAAATTTTGTTGGTACCTGTCCTGGGGCTTGAACTCAAGACCTGGACATTGTCCCTAAGCTTTTTTTGCTCAAGGCTAGTGCTCTACTACTAGAGCCACAGTTCCACTTCTAGCCTTCTGGGGGGTATTTGATTAGAGATAATATCTTGGACTTTCCTGACCAGGCTGGCATTGAATCGTGATCCTCAGCTCTCAGCCCCTGAGTAGCGTGAACACATTGAAGTGCCCAGCCTTGATTTTTTTTTTTTGTCTTTTAGATAGGGGTGCAGTCAAGGTGGGAAATGCTATTTTTCTATCTCAGAACTATCAGTTGGACCTTGTCTGGGAAATGTGGGATGGGAAGTGGCCAGGACACTTGGTTCTAACTGGCCCTGGCCTTGTGGCCTGTGCTCTGAAGCCCCTCTGTCCAGAGCTGAGGAGTGGGGGTGTAGAGGAGTGAAACCTGCTGAGCTCAGCTTCCAGAAGGAACAGACCGTGGAAATACCAGCACACAGCGCCCGGGGAGAGCCACTCCTCAGACTCCTGATCGTCCCCACCATCGTTTTGTCCTGAGAATTCAGGCTCCAAATAGCTTTTTGCCATCCGTCTTATCTTTTCTTAGCCCATGGTTGTCTTGGTCTGGACCACGTAGGGCTACATCAGTGTAGCGTGCTCTCTGACCCAGAGAGACCCCAGAGCTTTGGCTCTTCCCAGCATTCTCTGGCCTGGTTTGGTCACTCCAGGGAGACTCCATTTTGGCTGTTGCCTGTGGGCGTGGGCCCTGCCAGTGCCTCCCTGCCCAGGGCGGGTCAGGCCACGGTGCTGGTCTGCCGAGCAACTCGATGAGCACAGCTTTGTGGGTTTGGTGACGAGCAGTGTGTGGTCATCCCTCACTGTCTGATGCATTGCAGGGATTCGTTGAAAAACCATACAAGCCCCCACAGAGAGCTAAATATAGTCAGTGACTTCATGGAGCAGCTCCAGAGAGCTTTTCTTGTTTCTTATTAACACAGTCAAAGCACATTTGTTTTCCTTTTGAATGTGGTTTCTTGGTTGAATTGCTGGGCTGGAGCTGTGTCCTCTGCCTGAACCTCATGGTAGATGTGGAGCTCCCAGTAGGGAGCCAAGCTCAAGAGTGTGACTCCAGCCAGGGCTGCGTCCACAGAGGCTCGTAGAGGAAGCTGTAAAGCCAGCTCCTTAGACTGGTTGATGGTTTCCAAATACTTTTACCAAAATGGGTCATCTGTCTCTTGCAGGCCGGGCTCCTGGGGGCACAGAGAAACACCAGCAGCCAAGGAGGGGCGTAGCCAGACTGCGCCCACAGTTGGCCCAGTGTGTTCCACAGCCTCCCACAGGCTCACCGTGGCCAGGTGGCTCTGGTGCCAAGGCCCGGCCTGTGAGCCCAGCTGGCTGCCCCAGGCGCCCCCCCAGCCCCTCCCAACACTTCTGTCTTTGTTTCTGTCCTCTGAGGAGCCTCACACCGCAGTGGCTCCTGCACCTCTGCCTGCTCCTTGCTCACTGCGGTGGGCAGGGCTGCAGGTGCGGTGCTGACTGCCTGGCGTGTGGCCATTGTCATCATAAAAGAGGACCCCACTCTACCCAGTGTGAGTGAGTGTCTCTGCTTCTGTCCCACCCCTCCTCCTTTCTTCTTGTGTTTATGGGCCCCACACTTCTGGCAGCACGCAAGCTGCACCTAGGGAATTCAGGCCAAGTAACAGCTCGTGGCTGTCATACTAGGCCCTGAAGCACTCACTTTTACTAAACCCCATCATATCTGGGGTTCTGCTCCCATGGACGCCAACCCTGGACTGAACATTTTTGCAAAAATACATCTGTACGGGATGTACATAGACTGTCTTTCTTGACACTCCTAAACAATACTGTGTAACAACTACATAGCATTACGTTGCACTGAGTATGAGAATTGATGTGGAGGTATTTATAAAGTATAGGGGAGAATGCTGATTGCATATGATGCCATTCCGCTTTGTGGGAGGGGCTTGAACATATACAGACTTCGGTCCTGGGCCAGTCCCTTGCAGCCCCGAGGTGCCTGTGGTGAGGGTGGGCACCCCACTGGGTGGGGAGCGGCCACGGTTCAGCAGAGCTCAGGCACATGGGCTCCATTCCGGGGCTCTCTGACAGTGACATCGTGGTGTGTGCGGGGAAGGTTTGTGCTGTATGCAATTGGGTGAGAGAAGAGGTCACAGGTGACTCAGACCTACTGGGAGGTGAGGGAGGAGACTGCTGTGTAGCCATCCAGAGCCACAAGCCCACAAGAGGTCAGTGATGTCCCAGATCTGCAAGTGACAGGGTGTGCGCCCCAGCCCATCCTGCTGCTCTTTGCCTGGGCACGTGTTTCTCTCCTTTACCCCTACCTCATTGGCCTGGCTGCGACTTCCACCAGCCCCTTTCCCCATGCCCTGCCCACTTCACTGTCCAGTGCAAGATGCGAGTGTGTGGCCGCTGTGGCCGCAGGGTGAAGTTCAGCCTGAAGAGCCCTCCGAGCAGCTTCCTGGAGAGCCACACTTCCGCCTGGCTCCCAGGAGCCCTTGCTTCCTCTGTCCTCTGCCTGTGCCGCTGCCGGCAGACGACCCAACCCCTCCTGCCTCTCTGCATGCAGAGCACCCCTGGTGCACGCTGACCACCGTGTCGGAGCGAGGGCCAGGCGTGAGCGGACGGCCGTGCACGTGGTGAGCCATCGTCATCTCCGCAACAGGGCTGTGTCCTGGCCTGTTGTCTGCAACGCCCACCTTCAGGTGGCCCCAGCATTGTAGGGTGGGGCTGGAGACCGGAGAGCTGCAGCCAGGGCCTGTCTGAGTATTTGAAAGACCTAACTTGAGCCAGCACACTATGAAAACAGTGGTTTTCTTTCTTTCTTTCTTTTTTTTTTTTTCCTGCCAGTCCTGGGGCTCAGACTCTGGGCTCAGGTACTGTCCTTGAGCTCCTACTTGCTCAAGGCTAGCACCCTACCACTTGAGCCACAGTGCCACTTCTGGCTTTTTCTGTGATTAATTGGAAATAAGAGTCTCATAAACTTTCCTGCCCAGGCTGGCTTTGAACCATAATCCTCAAATCTTAGCCCTCTGAATAGCTAGAATTATAGGTGTGAGCCTCCAGCACCCGGCAGTGGTTCTGTTCTTCTTTGACAAATACCCATCACGATGGAAAAATAAATACAAAACTATGGTTTTTAATTTGACTGAAAGTTGGCAAAATAGCAAAGACAAGTAACTCGAGTTGTCACCTTGTAACAACTGCATCCTGCTGAAAAGCCACTCCTGCTTGGACGCGTAGCAGAATCCAAACATCACTTATAAGTGAGTGTGTATTTATGCCATGAAATTGCTCGTTTGTTTTTCATTTTGGCAGAATCTTTACACTTCATACTAAAACTTCTCAAGCAATTTTTGTTGTTATTGTTAGAGACAACCTAAAGCAAGGTTGGCTGACACACTACAGCCTGTTTTTGTATAGTGTTTACACATTTAAAGAGTTTAAAAAGAATGAGAAGACAAAAAGTACAACAGAGACATAAGGTCATGAAGTCTAAAATATTTATAATCTGACCCTTTATAGAAAAAAGTGGCCAAGTCATCTAAAGAATTAAAAATAAAATATATAATTCAAAGTCTATAAAGTTTCCATATATTTCTATCAAAAATTTACATAGATAAAAAAGCAAAACACTCAGGATAATTTTTCATATTTTAAGAAAAATGCTAAAAGAGGTAAAATATAAATAAGTTTATATCGATGTTTAATTATTTAAGTAGAGCAGAATTTTAAATTTCATACTTTGAATGTTTGGTTAGGTGATTTTAGTAACTTTGCACAAAACCTCAAGAGACTGTTCACCAACTGTGCATTGTCCATCTGCCTTCTGCACAGGCGTGCAGTGCTCACACAGAACACGTCTGAGCACACACTTCTTTTGCTGTTGGTGATGGTACTGCATTTACACTCAGGGCCTTGTGCTTGCTAGGCAGGCTCTCTGTCACTGAACCACACCCGCAGCCCGTTTATACAGTGATTATTTTGACACAGAAGCTCCTGTTTTACACTTCCTCTGGCAGCTGGGGTGGTAAGCACTTGCCCACCACGTCTAGGTTCTTGGATTGAGCTGGAGTCTCGTGGACTTTTCTGCTGGGCTGGACTAGAACTTGATCCTTCGCATCTCAGCCTCCCATAAAGGCAGGTGTGAGCCTATTGGTTGCAAGGGGTCTCAAGAACTTTATTGCCCTAGCTGGCCTTGAACTGTGATCTTCTGAGTTTCAGCTAGGATTCTAAAAACCACTACACCCAGCTATTTACACACACAGCTCTTAAAAAACGAGTTCCTTACCATGGCCAAAGTCCTTGGGTTCTGTGTGTGGCTGTCGTAAGTACTGTGCTGTGTGTGCAGCCTGTAGGAACCTGGATGCTGGGTGCTGCCAGAGGGGGTGTCTCCTTGCGCAAGGTGATGCAGGGGGTGGGAGAGGATTTGATTGGCTTGTTAGTTACCTGCACACTTCCTTCGGTCACATCCTCCGCCGAGAGCTGCTGCAGAGCATTGGTGTCGGTCTCCCTGCCGGCCGGATTGCGGGGGGCCTGCTCCAGCTCAGTGTGTATCTGGACCTGAGAACCCCAAGGGCTGTGGGCTTTACTGTGCCAGCAGTGAATGCTAGATCCTGAGTGACAGAGGCGCTGTGTGCTGTGCACACGTGTGCATGTCTGTGTGCATCTTTGCACACATGCACACAGGAGGCGCCTGGTGGTCAGAGTGTGCTGGGTGTACTGGAAAGTTCAAAGGAGCTGGCTCTCACCTCTGCCCTCAAGAGCCTGGCATAGAGAGCATATGTGTACCCCACTCTCCAGCACCCATAAATGACTTTCGGGGGCGGTGCTTGCAGGTGCCAGGTGTTTTCCTCCTAGAACTCAACAGAATGTCCTTACCGTGCACCTGCCTTGTGTGCACTCCCTGAGTGACCAGTGTTCCACCTTCTGCGGTCACCTGTGACTGTCTGCAGCTTCATTTCTCAGCTGTGCTCCTATTGATGGTTTCCTTTCATTGTTTCAGGGACTTCTGTGAACAGGACTTGGATAGGCTATCTGTTTCTCAGAAGGAAGATTTGCAGGCATGGCACTTCTCTCTCTGGCGGTGCTTTGTGTCTGCATTGGAGGGTTAACTGTCACATGCCACTTTCTGGGTGGTGTAGGAAGTCGTTGTGTGTTCGGGCCCCGTGCAACCTAATTCTGCCTACTTCTGCAGTTTGATGCACGAGCCCCAGGCAGAGGAGCGGTGGGTCGCTTATGGCCTGCCGGCAGGGTGGCTCTTGTCCCAGCTGCCTGCGCTGAAGCAGTCCGCTGCGTTACTGCCGAGTGACTGAGGAACACAGGATGAGCCTGGCACTGGCCGGGGCTGGCAGCCACTCGTCAGCCTGTGCGGTGTCGCTCGGCTTGGGAGCTCTGAGCATGGGGGCCTTCTTCAGCGTCGGGGGGCGTCGCTACAAAAGAAGGCGCAAGAGGCGCTCTGAGAGGAGAGGTAATTCGTTCAGCTTTTGTTGTCCGAGGAGGTGAGGGACTTTGCAGGCCTTGCAGAAGTGCTTTCTGGGGCAGACTGCTTTGTGTCTCTGTCTCGGGCCGCTTGCCTCCCTGCTCAAGGCCTCTCTGTTCTGCTGGCATGTTTCGGAATTTGAACGGGGCCGGCTTTCAGAAGGGACTTGGAAGCACGTCTGTGAGCAGGAGCAGAATCTGTCTGGAGGAAACCTTAGGAAAGATGCTTGTGCAGCCGTAGAAGTTTGTAGTGTCTTAAGGTTTCTTCTCTTGCTAGAAGATTTTAATGATTATCTTTCGCTGCCGCTCTGCCTAAATCTGCTCTTGATACTGAGACGTGAGACTGTAGCACCCATGGCGGAATGATTTTCCCTTGAAAATGAATTAATACCCAGGTTAATTTTAGCCCTTATTTCAACTTAATGTTTTAATACATTAAAATATCTATTTTTCCTTAAAACTAGATTCACAACTAATCTAAAACTAATGCTTGCAACCCTGTGGTTTTTCCAGGGGAAGCATTCCTTTTAAAGCTGTCTCTGTTGCTTTCTTCGTATAATCTGAAGTGAAGGTAAATGTCTGGGTGAAAAGCTGCTTCTAGCCTGGGGCAAGCCAGCTTGCAACCAGGTCTCACTGCCTCTGTGGACACCACCCCTGATAGGACCAGGACCCGCCCTGTCTCCATGACAGGCTCTTCAGGATATCCTGCAGTGGGACATGGTCCCCTGTCAGGAAATAAAAGAAGCCACTGTATTTAACTGTGCTTCCTAGAAGGAGGAGGAAGAAATTAATGTCAGAGTCAGCAGTCTTAGTGGAATTTACTAAATATGACAAAGAGAGTGTCTAGTGGGGTGAGGACATCCTCGTTCTTAGACCATCTGCAGAGAGGTAGGACTCCAGGAAGAAGGGCACGCTCCTCGGGACACGCAGTCTTTGGCGCTGCCCTACAGACTGACCACTCTCCCAGAAGAGCTAGGTTCTCACACCGTCACCCATGCTTCAGGCTTTGGAAGGCAGAATGTACTGAAGATGGTCAGTAGGAAAACAGCAGCAAGAACTATAGAAAATGCTCATCCAAGACCCTAAGCTTAACTATGCCACCCCTTTTCTGAGAACTTCCGTCATCCGATGTGTAAGCTGGGTGGATGTTGGGAAGTTCAGGATTACCTCTGCCCTTCTTCTGTGGGAGCTCACAGCAGCTCCAGCTCCTGAGACCTCTTCCTTCCCACACCCCAGAGCCCTCTTCCACGGCAGGAGATGCTCCAGACACGGGCCACAGCTTCTGTGGTAAGCGCCGACCTAGGAAGGGTGTGTGTCCCCCGTCCTCCTTCAGTGAGCATTACCAAGCATGTATCTGGGTGTGCAGTATTGTTCTTGGTTTCTAATATGCCCTGTCTGAAGCTAATAAAAATGCCCTTCAAATTACAGCCATCCCTTTTACCACAAACTGAAGCATGATCTCCTTTTTGATTTTTTTTAATTGTTATTGTAAAGGTGATGTACAGAAGGGTTGCAGTTATGTAAGTCAGGTAAAGAGCGTATTTCTTTTCTTTTCTTTTCTTTTTTTTTCTCCAGGGCTGAGGACCGAACCCAGGGCCTTGCGTGTGCCAGGTGGGCGCCCCTCTGCTGGGCTAAACCCCCAGCCCCGAGCACATTTCTTTTCTGATAGCATCACCTTTTCCCTCGCTGCTGGCTTTTCCCTCCCATCCCACTATCCCACCCACATGTTATATCGTTCATTTTCAACATAGTGTCCAGTGAGTCCCATTGTTGCATTTATCCTTGTCCCTCCATTCCTTACATTCCTAAAGATCGGTAAATGAACATACAGAACAAAAAGGAAAGAAAACAAAAGCAGCAAAAAAGAGAAAAACCTCTTGTTTACACCTCCTGAAGTTGAAGTGTGATCTCTTCTGTAACTCTTAAGTTGCTACAAAGCACGTGCAGTGAATTGTGGTTCCTTTGTGTTTAACCCTGGAGCAGTGTGTGCCTTTTATGTGTTAATTCTTTGTTCAAGCAGTGCAGGGCAAGTTGCAGCAATATATTTCTATTACTTCCCCTCACTCCTGGGCTCCCCGTTCAGTGCCGCGTACCCCCCCTCCCCCCAGCACACTGACTGGCCTTGTGAGGCTCAGGCTGGGCCTCTCACTCATCAGAACATGCTCTGGGGGATAGTGTGTGCTCAGCACTGGCAGGGATACCTGCCGCCCTGGCACTGGCTGTAGCTTGGTCAGGTTGTTGGGGCAGTTAGAACTCACTTAGGGACATCCCTGCCCCAGCCGGTCCCCAATGGTTGTGTGACATGCCTCGGTGCCTTCATCCCTGCACAGTACTGCTGTTAACTCGAGGGCTACCCAGGTGCAGGGGTGCAGGTGCAGGTGGGGTGAAATGCAGAAATGCCTCTTCACTTTGCCCTACCACCCGCCACACTGTATGAGTAAGGCCCCAGGGGTCCCCTTGAGGACTCTTGACACCGGTGAGGACACCCAGTCTGTACCGTCCTCGGGCAGGGGCCTGGCTGTGCTGTGGTTGAAGCCTGCCTCCCCCCTGCACCATTTTCAGGTAGAGATGTAAACCAGGACTGTCAGACCTGTGGAGGCTTGAGCCGTCTGACTGCTGTGCTGGTGAGATGGGATCTTTCCTAAGGTGGAGGGAGACAGGCAGCGAGCGGGCCACAGCCTGGTCCAAGCAGTCTGACACCTGGCGGCCTTTCTGGGCCCAGCTGTCACGCTAACATTTGCAGAGAATGCCCCCATGTGAGATTCATAGCACATGGCTCCTGGAGGTAGAGGTGTCTGTATACATGTGTCTGTACACCCACCTGTCCATCCACCCATCCACCTATCCACCTGCCCTCATTCAGTATCCTCTGTCTATCTGCCTTTCTATACATCAGATAGCCACTCATTCACACATTATCCATCTGCCCATACATCATCCACGTATCTGTCCATCTTCCATCTACTCATCTATCATCTGTCAGTCCTTTCACCCACCCAGCAACCATTTACCTACTCACCTGTCCATCTGTCCATCCATTCGTCCATTCATTTGTTGATCCATCATCTGTTCATCCTTCTATCCATTGTCCATCCACCCATCCATCTAATCACCTATTCATCCATTATCCATCCATCTGTCCATCCTCACACCTATGGATCATTTATCGCCATCATCCATTCATTATACTCCATTAGCCCTTCCATCTTTCCATGTACTATTCATCATCTATTTCACTTCTCCATTCACCATTTATCCCTCCATCCATCAGCCTTTCACCCATCTACTCATCATCCACTCATCCATACACCCACCATTCATCCATTACATATCTATCTATCCATCCATTTATCCATTATCCATCCATCCATCCATCCATCCATCCATCCATCCATCCATCCATCCATCCATCCATCTAACCAACTTCTGCATGCTGGCAACAGTGACTCAAGCACCCAGTGCACAGGTATAGTAATGGGATGTCAGTACCAGAGATATGACTCCCAACTTTCAGGCTTGAAGTTTTCTTTGGAATGGGTCATGTGAAATCCTGTTGGGTAACAGGAGAATGAAAAATGGATTTATGTGATTGTTGTTTTATGTTTGAGCAGAAGTGGAACTCCCCAGGCGCTAGTTAGAGTGGAAGACAGTTTTGGAATGCCTTCCAGGAGAGGAGCCCTAATATAGAGAGCTGCTGACCCCCAGTAAACAGCAGCAGTTGTGGACAGAGGGCTCAGACTTCCTGGAAGTTATTATGATAGACATAGTACATCTTATGAATTGGTGTCCATGGGCGTCTCAGCACCAGCAAAGACCCTGCTGCAGGACCCAGACTCCTCTCAGCCAGAGGGTGCAGTCCAGGGACAGGCAGAGCATTTCAGGCCAGGAGTTGAAATCCAAAAGCAAGCATGCAGAAATGATTTGTGAAACTTTAAATGGAAAAGTAGATCCAGAATAAATTGCAGCTCTTAGTCTACTCATCGGTTAATACTGAAAATATGGTTTACATGGTTGTTTTTTTTCCTGACTCTAGAAAATAAAGTGTAAGTTTTAAGTAAATGGTGTTTAATTAGGCTAAGTTAGAGCGAGCATGGACAGTCTTGAATATGTATGGTTACCCAGTATCCAGTACCCTACAGGGCAGAGGACGACTATAGAAAAGCTATCTTGTGGAATCTTGTCCTCCTTTGGGAGGATCTTGTGTTTTCTCTCATGCTTCAGGATGTGCATACCTTTCTTGGTGTGGCACACGGGTTCTACCATGCTGAGAAGTGGGAGGAGGGGATGTAGATCCCTGTGGGCCTGTGTTTAGAAGCGCAGTGCACATGTGTGGACTCAGTGGGCGGGGCTCGAGGTGGCCAGCAGCCATGTGAGAGGCAAGTCCAGTGCTCCGTGACAGCTGACCCTCACGGTGCCCAGGAGCCCCGGCTTCCTTGCTCTGTAGCTCCCTTTTCCTTAATAAAAAGCTCTAGATTCACCTGGAGTTGCCTCTCTTTCTGTCAGCAGTAGAAAGGGCAGAGAATTCAGAGGAGCACATGGTAAGTTTAATGAGCCAACCTGGAAGCAGAGGTGCACGCCGTGAAGAGTGCGACATTTCCCATGGGTGATGAACCTGTGTCCTCACCTGACACATCAGCCCAGAGTCCAGACCTGGGCCACCCTGATTGCAGCTACCAGTCTGTCTGTGTTCTCCATGTGTGGAATCTAGGACCCACCCAAGCACACGGTGACCATAGTGAAACATCTATTCGGGAGAGTGCAGGTGAAATCACCCAGACACCAACTGTGGGCACAGAGCCCTGGCAGGCTGGAGTGGCTTCCTCCCTGACCCTTCCCTTGGGGGTGCTCTCCTGCCATTGCTGTCATTCATCCTTCAGAGTTCATTGCTGCCAGAGTCCTCCAGAGGAACATGGCTAGATGGAACATAGGAGTGCAGGAGCCATCTGAAAGTAATTTAACCTTAGGTATAAAGTTGACATTTTTAGAACTTTAAATAGTGATAACATGATACAATAAATGCCTCAATTTTGCTGAATTGTATCAGAGTATAGAAACCTCCGTCCACGTACACCCGCAGACTCGTTCTGTGTGTCTGATGTCCCCATGCAGGGGGTCTGATGCCATCTCCTTCATCTTTGTCCCCAAAGCAACCTGAGCTATTGCACCTTCCATGGTGTCCCCTGTGCAGCCCAGGCCTGCGGCCAGCCGCTGGATGTGCAGGGTGTGGGGTTCTCTGGGACGCTGAAATGCAAGGCTACGCTGGCTGGTGGATGAGCTGCAGAGGCAGCTTGTGCAGGCTGAGTTGTTCTGTGATCTCTGCAGATTGTGTCTGGAGTTCTGAGACCCACCTGTGTGTAGAAGGAAGGCCTAGGAAAGATGGCTGCATGGGTGAGTGGATTCTTCTTTGCAATAATTAGGACATACAGGCACAAAATAAACTATGAAAAAGCAAAGATCGTAATGGTTGTAGCTGAATCTTTGAGTATGAACAAAGACAGAAATTTCCTTCCAACCCTAGTACTGGATTTGAATTGGAAGTTGAGTGACTGTTTTAGGCTTTGCATTTTATGTATTGATGACCAGAAGTGACTTAGGCTGGCTCCTGCCTTGGAGGATGATACACACACACACACACACACACACACACACACACACACACACACACACACACACACACACACACACACACACACACACACACACACACACACACACACACACACACACACACACACACACATGCACACGCACACGCACACACGCAGGCAACTGCTCACCACTCAGCAAGCCTCCCTGGACCTCAGCCAGCTTAGGACTTCCATTCTTCTCTCTGTCTCTCTTTCTCTCCCCTGCCGGCCACCCTTCTACCTATCCTCCTTCCTCCTTTCCTCCCTTCCACCCTTGCTGACAGTTTGGAAACTGGCATTGTTCTTTGCTTCCTGGAGAATGAGAGAAAACTAAAAGTAAGCTTGTTAAAGCCCACTTGCATCTTTTCCTCTATGAATTTGGCTCATGTTCATCTGTCACTTTTTAACTGGGTACGTCTCTGTATGCTTGATTCCAGCCATTGTTAGAAAGCTGAGCAAAGGAGAGTGGCATTGCTTTCAGGGAGCCCTCCCCACTGGGCTCAGCCGGAAGGGCTGCCTGGCACCCCAGGGGTACCCAGAGTCCCTCGCGGAAGTCACTGGCATGGCACATATCCAGAGCCCCCGGGATGAGGTGCTGGGACCCGCTGAGCCGGGCTCCTGCATGGGAGCGTCTGTCACCTCTCCCTGCAGGCCTGGAGCAGTGGGTGGACTGGCTGTAGTGGTGTGTGGAGTGTGCAGGTGGCTTCTTCTCACGGACCCTGCAGGGCCTGAAGATGCCTTCAGTGTCGCCGTTGCATCTCATGACTCCATCCGGACGTGTAGCACTCAGGGCTGTTTCCTTCCAGTCCACCTCCTGCAGTTGCCCTGTGCTGCTAGCGGTAACTATGGCGTTGTTAGGAATAGTCCTAGAGGCTTCATTCTGTTTAGTCATTGCAGCGAGGAGGAGAGTTAATTAAGCCTCAGTAGAATAGTCTGGATTTTATGTGCCCAGTATTCTCATTTATTAAAAAAATCCTTGGGATGTGTCTTTAATTTATACCATTATGGGGTTTTTAATCATAAAAATAGAGGTTTATTTTCTGCTAATCACCCGGTTATGGTAAATGTTCTGTCTTGAGAAAACATGCTGACTCTGGTCTTTACATCTTTGTTAATTTCTGCAAATCGGACTCTGCTACATTGCCCCTCTTGGGTGATAATTTTACGATTAGGTGTAAGATCCCAGCAGATGTGCACCAGAGGGTAACAGAAAGCAGGATGACGTACAACTTGCATATGTTTCTGTTCAGATTACTTTAATTCTCTTGAAGACCAAGTATGTGGCAGGGACGGTTTGCCTGCATCTGCTGGCTGTGGTCAACACCGTTGCAGTGGCTATTGGTCATTTCTGGTGAGATTAGGGACCTTATGTGCCACGAGAAGCAACACCAGACAGGGACATCAAGAAGTGGGACCAGTGCTTGTGTTGGCCTGGCCTCTTGCTGGACAGATCATGGTAGCGGCATCAGGAGGGTGGGCAATGTCCCATTGCCAAATTCTGAAGGCCTGCTCGCCGGCCTGCACGCCACAGGGGTGTGTAGGGGAAGGTGTGCTGTCACTGGTCACATCAGGGCAAGGAGGCTGAGGGCCTCGCTGGACCAGGTGCGGTGTGGGCTCTCCCTTTGTGCCCCTCACCCACTCACCAACCCTCGGACCACAGTGCCCAGTGGTCAGCGACCCTCGCATGGCACTCATGTCCCTTAACAGAGGAAAGAAAACATTTCCCACTTTCTGTGACAGGCAGATACTCTCACCTCTTCTAGCCAGTGTAACTAAAGCTTTTGAACTTACAGAGCTTACAGGTCCAAAACCACATGTGTGGTTTTTGTTTTTTGTTTTTTGTTTGTCGGTTGTGGAGCTTAAACTCTGGGCTTGGGTGCTGTCCCTGAACGATTCAGCTCAAGGCACACACTCTGCCACTTGGGCCACAGCGCCACTTCAGGTTTTCTGGTAGTTAATTGGAGATAAGAGTCTCACAAATTTTTCTGCCTGTGCTGGCTTTGGACCACGGTCCTCAGATCTCAGCTTCCTGAGTAGCTAGGATGGCAGGATGTGAGCCACCGACGCCCGGCGCACAGGGTGTGGTTTTGCTGGACACTTTGCTTGTGGTAAGGGAACTCATGGGGCTCATTCCTCCCACATTTCTGCGATCTTGTCCTTACCAGGTGTTGTAATGGCCTGTGCCATCTCGACGTGGCTGCTGCCTGTGCCCTGGCCGTTGCCTGGCTGCCCTTTCCTCTCCCGTTCCCTAGCCCCTTCACTTCAGTACTGGCTGCTGAGCAGCAGTCTCTAGTGCATTTCACTAGCGACACCAGGTTTGTGAGATGCTTTGCACATAATGTGCTTGCACAACCACTCAGTGTGTAAAATCCTCAAAGGTCAGCTGGCCACAGACTCCCAGGAGCAGGAAGTGGCTCATTGTAGAGGAGTATTTTTGAAACCCGTAGTGAGATTATTTGTGTAGCAGAGTTCACATCCTCATGTGCTCCATCACGCTGTTGGGGCTCCTGGAGGATGGTAGACATCAGTCCTGTTTTAAATAAATAGGCAACCAATTTGTCTTTTAAAAAAAACGTTGGCTTCAAAATGATCTCTCCTTCAGCTCACTGCCAGTTTATTCCTGTTTTCAAATCTGTCGCTTAATAGCTATTTAAAATAAAACCATTAACAGTCATAAAGAACATATAACACTTCTCTAAAAATCATCCTTTCTTGGTGAAAGGGTTAAATTCAATAATTATTGTTAATGGTTTAAACATGCTTATTCGTTGTCTTCACGACTTGTGTGTATATGCATCATTCCTGGGGCTCAAAGTTAATGTTCTGCCACAGCTTCAGTTCTGGCTTTTTGGTGGTTAATTTGAGATAAGGATCTCATAGACTTGCCTGCCTGGGCTGGCTTGGAACCGCGATCCTCAGACCTCAGCCTCCTGAGTGCTAGGATGACAGGCCCCTAGCTTGTGTTCACATTCTGAACCTATAAATATTTAGTGGAGCCAAAGATAGCCTTTCACCAGCATAATAGAGAATATTCAAGTTCTAGTGCATCCTGATTTTCTTTTTTTATTGTGTACATTAATTGTATACATGGGTTTTATTATGGCATTTCCACACATGAGTATCAGGCACTTAAGCCAAATTCACTCATTGTTGTCTTAGTCCCCCTCGCTTTAAACAAGTTTTTAATGCATTTCATCCCTCTGTTTTCACACTTGAAGTACCTGCATCATACTTACCCCTCCTTTACCCCTTCCTGCTGGTTCCCACACCCAAATCAAACTTCATTTTGCACTTTTGTCGTTCCTTCTTTAGGTCTAAATGTGAGAGAGCATCTGACATTGTCGTTCTCTGGCCATTTCACTTCATGTGCTGATTTTGCATTCCATCCACTTTCCTGTAAACAACAGAAGTTCGTTCTTCTCTATGGCTGAATAATATCCATTGTTATATATACCACATTTCCTGTATCCTTTCATCAGTGGGCAGACTCCCAGGCTGACTCCACAGTTTGGCTATGATGAATTGTGCTTTTATATGCATAGACAGGGGTGTGAAGTATGAGGTATCTTCCAGGAAGTATCTGTGTTTGCTTTGTTAAGGGGGGGAGGGAAGAAGGGAGTCCTGCCGAGGCAGGAACATCGGAGGTTGGTAGAGATGTTACGCTTATATAAGTTATTTTGTAACATGAAATATCAGAAAAATACAAAATCATAAGAACTTTTCTCCCTCCCCCCTGCAATTAAAAAACTGAAGCACTGAGGTTATAATCATACTCTTTGAGTTCGAAATAGAACACTTGGCGTGAGGGCAGAGCCATGCAGGTAAGCGGACCTGGGCTGGCCGCGGCCAGCTTTTCTGTGGGGTCACTCAGGATCCAGGGTGGGTGCGATAAAGAGCACTTTCAGAGGTCCTCGACTAAACACGCCACCTGTGCTAAGCTGTTTCTGAGAGGGCTCTGCTCTGATGGCCGCTGGGCAGCCATGCAGGCCCTGGCCTTGTGACTAGCCTGGAGTGCTCACCCCACCTAATTGCTCCTACAGTTCGGGCTTTTGTAAGTCTAACCTTAGGATTAGCTCGTCTAGTCCTGATAATGAAGCAGGTCAGAAGAGTGGCTGAGCACTGCTGGTTAAATGCGTTAAATATGGGTCTTGGCTCCTTGGAGGTCTTGGTGCCCTCATGGGCCACAGTCTTCACTTAACCTCTTCCTGCCCAAGGAGGCATCTTGAAAACTGAGGGAGTTATCCTGAATATTGCTATCAAAGCTTTCCTTTAGTTGGAGAAAATCCCTGCGCGGGGTGGACGTGGCTGTGAGGTGCTGCGGCTGCCTGCTCTGTGTGGCGAGCTTTGCCACCAGGGTTGACCTTAGACACGCCACGTGCTGGCCTCTGCCCCGCTCTGCTCGTGGCTCCCGCTGGCATTCCTAAAACGCAGCGCCGCATTTTCCACTGGACTTCCATCATAGCCTTGACCCTGCCGCCTCCCAGCCCAGCGGGCCAGCGGGCAAATGTGTGGAAAACTCAGCTTCACCCCACTGCGCGCCCCTGCCTCCTCTGAGACAGTGTAGATGTCCCGGAGTGTGAGCGATAATGGCGATGTAGACCTGGCTCTCTCTACTTCCCCAGAATAAAAACCCGCTGTGAAAACTACGAGGTCACTTGGTAGCCTTGGGTTTGTTTTAGAAAACTACAATTAAACACACTACTTGACTTTCCCATTTTCATCCTGTGCTTCCACACCCCAGCAGAGGGCAGAGGGCACAGGAGCTGCCTCTCCCCCCGGGGGGTCACCTAGCTTCTCCCTGGCTTTCCTGAGCCAGTCTCGTCAGTGTGCAGGAGTGTCCGGGGATCTGATGTCATCTTCCTTGGGTTTGCAGGAGTTGGGCGTCTGTGCTGTGCTCGTTCCATGGGCATGGCCGTTGTGGTGCAGTCTCTTCTCTTTTGCTTGTCTCTTGTTTTGATCTTACTACAATTGTTGTTGGGTATGTGGTACTGGATCCATAGTTTCCCCCAGGCTGTCTTTGCAGAGCAAGGGTTTATTTTTGAAGAGGTCCAGTTTACCGCCTTACCCTTCCCTGCATCATGCACAAGTTCCAAGTCGCAGAACTCTTTACACAGTACTAGATCCTGAAGGTTTCTCCCAAGATTTTTCTACAACATTCATACCTCTGTGTTTTGCATGATCCATTTTAAGATGGCTTCGGGTAGAGCAGGGCCAGGTCAAGTTCCCTTTTGAGCCTGGATCTCGCAAATCCTGTGTGATCTGTTAAGGGCTGTCCTGACTCAAGTAGTTCTTGCACCCCTTGAAAGCTGTCCTGTCTCTGGTTGTTCTCCACCTCTGTGCTGTGCTGTCTGTGGTTGATCTCCACCTCTGTGCTGTGCTGTCTGTGGTTGATCTCCACCTCTGTGCAGGGCTGTGCTGTCTGTGGTTGATCTCCACCTCTGTGCTGTGCTGTCTGTGGTTGATCTCCACCTCTGTGCAGGGCTGTGCTGTCTCTGGTTGTTCTTCACCTCTGTGCAGGGCTGTCTGTGGTTGATCTCCACCTCTGTGCTGTGCTGTCTGTGGTTGATCTCCACCTCTGTGCAGGGCTGTGCTGTCTCTGGTTGTTCTTCACCTCTGTGCAGGGCTGTCTGTGGTTGATCTCCACCTCTGTGCAGGGCTGTGCTGTCTGTGGTTGATCTCCACCTCTGTGCTGTGCTGTCTGTGGTTGATCTCCACCTCTGTGCAGGGCTGTCTGTGGTTGATCTCCACCTCTGTGCAGGGCTGTCTGTGGTTGATCTCCACCTCTGTGCAGGGCTGTGCTGTCTGTGGTTGATCTCCACCTCTGTGCAGGGCTGTGCTGTCTGTGGTTGATCTCCACCTCTGTGCTGTGCTGTCTGTGGTTGATCTCCACTTCTGTGCAGGGCTGTGCTGTCTCTGGTTGTTCTCAAAACTCCGTAAAGTAGTTGCCAAGCAGGTCGGTGTAGTGCTGTACTGGGCTGTACTCTGTTCCACGTGTTGTGCTTGTCTGTCCTTAGCCAAAACGTGCTCTTACTGGCTGTATCTGATTGGGAGTGTTGAGACCACTAGACTTTCCTCCTGTCCACTCTTCTAGTTAGTGAATTTACATCACTTCTGTGGCCCTTTTCTTCCCTGGTTGAGATCTTCTTTCTTTCTTTCTTTCTTTCTTTCTTTCTTTCTTTCTTTCTTTCTTTCTTTCTTTCTTTCTTTCTTTCTTTCCTTCCTTCCTTTCTCTTTCCTCTTTCTCTTTCTTTCCTTTCTTTCTTTCTTTTTTTTTCTTTCTTTCTTTCCTTTCTTTCTTTCTTCCTTCCTTTCTCTTTCCTCTTTCTCTTTCTTTCCTTTCTTTCTTTCTTTTTCTTTCTTTCTTTCTTTCCTTTCTTTCTTTCTTTCTTTCTTTCTTTCTTTCTTTCTTTCTTTCTTTCTTTCTTTCTTTCTTTTTTTCTTTCTTTCTTTCTTTCTTCCTTTCTTTCTCTTTCTTTCTTTTTCTTCCTTCCTTCCTTCCTTCCTTCCTTCCTTCCTTCCTTCCTTCCTTCCTTCCTTTCTTTCTTTCTTTCTTTCTTTCTTTCTTCCTTTCTTCCTTTCTTTCTTCCTTTCTTTCTTTGCTGGTTTTAGGGCTTGAACTCAGGGCCTAGGTGCTGTCCCTGAGGGTTTCATTTGTTTAAGGCTAGTTTTCTACTACTTGAGCCACCCGTCCCCTCCTTTCCCCCCTTCCCCCGCACCCTGCTTTTTGGGTGTTTAATTGAAGATAAGAGTCTCATGGACTTTCCTATGCGGACTGGCTTCAGACCACAATGCTCAGCTCTCAGCTAGGAGTATCTAGGATTTCAGGGGTAAGCCACCAGTGCCCAACTCTTTTAACCTTTTACTAATACATTTGACAGACATATACTGAGGTTACATTAACAGACAGATAGGCTATCCAAATGACTGTTGTGAAAACTATGGATATTCTGCCAGATGAAATATGTATGAGACTTACATTTAGTAACCATTTCCTAGAAGCCATGAAATTACCTTTTTTTAATTTACAATACAATATTTTGTTCACAAAGCAATATTGGCTTTAAAATCTTCTTTTTCTTCTACTGTCATTATAGACTCTGTTAGTACAGTATTATAAAGTATTTAGGAAGAGAAGTATTTATGAAGAGGGATATTCAGGAAGAGGAAACTCTTGAATTTATTAATAATTAGATAGTCATTCTTTGGCTATTTCCTGGATTTTCTCTAGCCAAGCAGAAGGTAAGTTGTGCCTGTCTCAGACACTGTGTTAGGTTTTGACAACTACACGTGTCCACGCAGCCTTACCTGTATGATCCTTTCAGGCGGCATGGTGTCAGGTGAGATACTGAGGAGGCTTGTTCTTCTTGTGAGTACTCAGGACTAAGACCAGATGGCATACAGGTTTGAATACTGTTGTGTTCTCTGGTGGGCTGTTGGGCTGGTTGGTGAGCTTTGGGCCACCTTGCAGGGGAGGATTGCCACCCTATCCCTGGCTCAGACCCTCTGAGGCCCTTCCGCTCCCTGGAGTTGAGTGGGGTCCTTGGCATTGGCCTTCGTCCTCCTTTGTTGTGACTCTTTGCAAATCAACCACCATCCTCTATGCAAGAGTTGAGGCAAGAGTCCTTGCTGGGAAGAGAGGGTCCCATCCCATTGGCAGACTGATGTTCCTGTTTTATGATCTTTGCCTTTAATTTGCAGTGCTTTTGAGATTGTTCCACAGAGTAGATGCCCTCATGGTAGTCACAGTAAGTGTCCTCTTGCTGTCTTTCAGACAGAAGCAGCCTCCGCCAGTCAAGTCCTCAGAAGTACTTTGCCATGGACATAGACGATGAAGAGAACATGAGTAAGATCTAGGCCTATCACGTAGCATCATGTAGCTAATTTCCCATTAAATTCTTAGTGTTTTGTAAGTTTGACTAATGAGACCAATTTGGTATTTCCTGAGATATGGGCTGTTGGCAGTGGCATGTGTGTTTTCTAGTAGGCATGACTATTTACTGTGGACGTTTTCCCTACAGCCACCTGTCTAGATTTTTCATTCCTCGTTATCGTCATGGGGCCACCATTTTTATTCCAGAAATACACCTCTAGGTGCCTCACAGAGCTGCATGTGAAGCCCTGTCACAGCGTGGTGCTAGAGTGACACTCTGAACGTGTCATGCAAAATGAAGAAAGCCTTGGAGACTGACCCAGCGGACGTACAGTTTGGGACGATGGTACATACAAGGCACCCTGCAAAGACAGTGGCGATTCCTGCATTTGGAGGGAAGGGTGCGCACAGGGTCTTCAGCTTAAAAACCTGGAATGACACTGCGGGCTAGTGTGGGCCAACATGCACTCTGGGCCCTCTCCCCTCCTACACACCCCCTCCCTGGGGCTGCCGGGATGGAGGGCCTTGAGAATGGACGTTCTCCCTTGATACTGTGAGGAGCCCACTGAGCTAACTTCTCATCTGCTAACCATCAGTCCGGGGAGCACGTGTATAAGTCAGGTCACAAGTACCCCAGACAGCAGCACGCATGCCAGGGAAGTGGCACAGAAGACTCCGCTTTTCTAGCTAACATAGGCGTGTGTCTCAGGAAGAACATGCCCACCTGTGTCCCACTGGAACCCATGACTTCACACACAGCTGGCCCTGCTTTATCTGATCGATACCCAGAGGCCAGTGGCACCCTGAGAGGCCTGAGGGGGAGGAGGGGGTGCTGTGGTGCCGAGGAGGTCTGGGGGTGGGCTCGGTCACACACTGCAGTATGCCAGCCCAGTGACCCCCCTGAGGGTGCTGCAGGTGTCCCCAAGGCCACCTGCCCAGGCTAGGTCTGTCACCTGCAGCTGCAGCCATCTTCTCCGAGCCCCTGGCAGCTCAGCCATTAGGAAGGTAAACTGCCAGAACAATTGTCACAGAAGGACTGGCTGCTGGATCTGTCAGCCCTGCACTTTTGATCATTTTGAAATCAGCAAAAAGTTTTATGATTCACTTCACATTTCTGATGTGCAGAGAGAAAACATATCTCCAAAGAGCTGTGAGAGGGCTCTCTGTTCCTTGTTTTAGTATTTTCTTTTTCTTAGCAGCATTTTGAATAAACAGAATATGAACAGTAACATGGTACTTCTGAAATGAATAATAACTGAGAATTAGTGTGAAATGTTATAGGAAGCATGTTTTTCTTCTACTCTCAAAACTATTTGTCAATTCAGTCCTGATGGTTATTATGTTTGAAAGGAAAGCATTTGGAAGTCATAAATGTTTGGTTAAATGCATGCCGGAATATGTTTATAACAATGTGATTTTTTTATGCTGGTAATTCTGTAAACAATATCTAGTATGTAATGTTCTCAGTCCGTTTACTAATCTTTCCATTCCATCTCTGCTCTTTTTAACCTTTTGTTCCCGGAGTACCGAAAGGAGTAACCTACCGGCCTTTTGCTGGAGGATGTTATAAATGGAAATTTAGGGTCCATTCCATCTACTTTGTCAGCTGGGAGAAGTGGTGTGTGTGTTAGGGAGAAGTTTCCCATGGGCTTTGTCCATCCAGTGTGATCATTGCTGTCTCTGGATGGCCATGGCCTTGGACATTCGCAATCCTTCACCCCACGGATAGACACCAAAGACCCAGGGTCTTAGCCACATTGACCTTTCTCGTAGGTTGTACTGACAAACAACACTTCCAGAGTTTTCAGTGTATTTAGCATAAGTAGAACTGCTTGTACATCCCACACTAGAAATAGACCCGAAAGCCACCATATCAGACCACATGTTCACAATTTTACAGAATATTTTGCTTAATATTTATGTGAATATTTGGAAGCAACTGGTAAGTCATTTACAACATTGTGATACCCTAAGCCTTATGTGAAGGGCTTGTAAGCCTAACGGATGAAAAAGGAATTTTTTTTTTCAGACTGTTCAATCAACCTAAAGGAAGGAGTAAATGCTTTCATATCTTCCTTTTTATAAAATAGTTTTTGTTTGTTTGTTTTTTGTTTTTGAGATGATAGAGTCTCCCAAAGCTCACGCTGGCTTGGAGCCCTTGAGCCTCCTGCCTGAGCCTCTCAGGAACTGGGACTGGTATAGATTCTGTCCCCCATCCTCACTTCCCCTTTTAAAAATCAAAATGATGTCTATTTTACCAATTATCTTTATTAATTTTAAACATGAAATATCTTTAAAAGGGAAGATAAAAAAATCATTTTAAGCTTGGTAGGGTAGCCCAAACCTGTAATCCCAGCTAGGGAGGATTGAGGTTCACAGCCATCTGGGCGAAAGTTAGTAAGACCTTTTCTCAGTTAATAAGCGGGATGCGGTAGCATGCTACTGAAGCTGGCCCTGAGTACCAACAGGACAGCCTATCTGAAAAATAACTAAAGAAATAAGTGAAAGACTGTGGACGTAGCCTTGGCCTGCCATGCTGCTACCCAGGCATATGGCTTGAGTTCAAACCCTACTACCACCAAAACCAAGAATTACTTCAAAGTCACCAATTCATGGCAGACCCTGGAGGCAAAGACCAGCAGTAGAACACCTACTGCCAAAAAACTTAGATGCATTTATGAAGTTAAGAAATTGTAGCCTACAATTCTGTATTTTTCTCTTATATATATTTTTATCATAAATATTCCCAAATACGATGAAAAATCAAATCAATACTAAAAAGTAAAGCCATATTCTTTTTTTTTTTTTTTTAATTTTTTTTTTTTTGGTCCGGTCGTGGGGCCTGAACTCTGGGCCTGGGCGCTGTCCCTCAGCTCTTCAGCTCAAGGCTAGCGCTCTACCACTTGAGCCACAGCGCCACTTCCGGCTTTTTTCTTTTTGCTTATGTGGTGCTGAGGAATCGAACCCAGGGCTTCAGGCATGCAAGGCAAGCGCTCTACCACTGAGCCACCTTCCCAGCCCCTAAAGCCATATTCTTAAAAAAATTTTAAGTCATAATACTCTACATAATGACAGTTTCTATGACCAATTCATAAATTAAATCAAATAATCACGTGTGTTGATTTGATACTTTAAACCTTAGACACAAACTTGGGAATGTGTGTTTTAAATTGTGCTTCCTCTTTTGAGAGATGCTGCGGTCAGTGTGGGAACACTTGGCCTTGACAGGGAAGGCTGAGAGAAAATGTATGTGTCTGCACACGGCTGTATTCCACGCAGAAGCTGTTTGTGTACTAACTAGCAGAGGGAGTAGCTCCTAGGCAGCGAACCTCAAATCACTCATTTCAGCTGAGGCCGAGAGTTCTTTGAGCTGAGACATAGTTCCTCGTGTTTGCATGAGCAAGGCAATGCATACGCACACATCACTTACCCAGTTACAAAGAAATAAAGGAATCTATAAATTTTGCATTTACAAGATCCTGCAACGAAGGCGTTGTAAGTTACTCTTTCTGGGCACCGCAGGTTCCAGCAGCACTGATGTTAAGGAAAACCGCAATCGGGACAACGTGCCCCCCAGGGACAGCAGTGCACCCGGTCCTGGCGAGGGCACACAGCTCTCCAACGGGGGCGGCGGCAGCACCAGCCGGAAGCGGTCCCTGGAGGAGGGCAGTAATGGCCACTCCAAGTACCGCCTGAAGAAGCGGAGGAAAACTCCTGGGCCTGTGCTGCCCAAGAACGCCTTGATGCAGCTGAATGAGATCAAGCCTGGCTTACAGTACATGCTGCTGTCTCAGACGGGGCCTGTGCACGCCCCGCTGTTTGTCATGTCTGTGGAGGTGAATGGCCAGGTGTTTGAGGGGTCTGGCCCCACAAAGAAGAAGGCAAAACTCCACGCTGCCGAGAAGGCCTTGAGGTCTTTTGTTCAGTTTCCCAATGCCTCCGAGGCCCACCTGGCCATGGGCAGAACCCTGACTGTGAACGCCGACTTCACGTCTGACCAGGCCGACTTCCCCGACACGCTCTTCAATGGCTTTGAGACGCCGGACAAGTCAGAGCCGCCCTTCTATGTGGGTTCCAACGGAGACGACTCTTTCAGCTCCAGCGGGGACCTCAGCCTGTCGGCGTCCCCAGTGCCTGCCAGCCTCGCCCAGCCCCCCCTGCCCATCCCCCCTCCGTTCCCACCCCCGAGTGGGAAGAACCCCGTGATGATCTTGAATGAGCTGCGCCCAGGGCTCAAATACGACTTCCTCTCCGAGAGCGGGGAGAGCCACGCCAAGAGCTTCGTCATGTCCGTGGTCGTGGACGGTCAGTTCTTCGAAGGCTCTGGAAGAAACAAGAAGCTCGCCAAGGCCCGGGCTGCCCAGTCTGCCCTGGCCACTATCTTCAATATGCACTTGGACCAAACACCGTCTCGCCAGCCTGTCCCCAGCGAAGGGCTCCAGTTGCACTTGCCGCAGGTAAGGAAGGGTATGTGCTGTAAAGCCAGTGGCATTGCCCTTGGTGACACTTTGATGCTGCTACCTTGGGCTTCCGGTGTTGCCTGGGACCCCGCGTCCTCAGCAGAAATAGGACTGTCACCAGGGAGTCCAGCCAGGGACTCTCCTCGCTGACCATGGTCAGATGGTCCCTGAGAAGCATGGTGGCCTCCTGCTGCGAGGTGGGGTTGTACTGGTGTAGGCACAGTCCACTTGAGATCCACACCGCCCTCCCCGCTCAGCTGGACGTGGTAGCATGCTACTGAAGCAGGCCATTACCCCACACCAAGTGTTTGTCAAGAGAAGGGCAGGCGAGCCCCAAACACTGGACCTTTGTCTCCAGTAGGTAGTTTTATCTTTGAATGGTCATTGCAGGGGGCAGTCTTCTGCATAAACTAAGAGCTGCTGGCCAGCTCACCAGTGGAAACCCACGTGGGGTCGCTGCTGTGTGCTCCCAAGTCACAGGCTGCATTTCTAAGGCCAGGAGCTGGGCTTGGAGAAGCAGCTGTGGTGGTGGGGAGCGGTGGTCTTGAATCTGCTGGCTTCCGGGCGTCTCTGTGCGCCCATGTCCCACCAGGCACCCATGGGGCTTCTCTACTCCAGCTGGCTGTGAGCAGCTATGCTGACGTTTGTCTCCCACCCAGTGGCATCAGAAGATAGGGGTTCTCTGGGGCTCAGGTCTGTGGGCCCCACCATGTTCACTAGGTCTTGCTTCTCTTCTTGGAAACCCAAAACTCTGCTGGTCTGTTGTTTTAAAAAAATTTATGCTTAGCCGGGCGCTGGTGGCTCACGCCTGTAATCCTAGCTACTCAGGAGGCTGAGATCTGAGGATCGAGGTTCAAAGCCAGCCCGGGCAGGAGAGACCGTGAGACTCCTATCTCCAATAAACCACCAGAAAACCGGAAGTGGCGCTGTAGCTCAAGTGGTAGAGCGCTCGTCTTGAGCTGAAGAGCTGAGGGACAGCACCCAGGCCCAGAGTTCAAGCCCCACGACCGACCAAAAAAAAAAAAAAAAAAATTATGCTTTTGACTTTCTTCTGTGTGGCTTCCTTTTTACCTAAAAAGCTGTCTAGTGGAATCTAGCCACGGGGAGGGGCATGGATGGCAGGGTCCTCCACTGCTTTCCTCCAGATCTTTAATGTGCAGGTAACACACACTACATTTGGCCAGAGTGAATCAAGCACTCCATGGACAGCTTGCCTTTTTCTGCGTCCAGGTGTGTGAGGCCACCTCTCTCCTGCCTGTGACGCAGCTAGAGGTGTCTCATGCAGCTGGGTCTGAGCTGACCATAGCTCTCAGTTTTAAAAGAAGGAAACTACCAGATACAACACGAGCTGAAAGGAACACAGAAGTATTTTACTGTTCGTTTGTTTGTTTGTTTTAGGATCTAAGTATTTCCTACTCTATTAACTCCTTTTGGTCATTCCTCCAAGAATTGCCAGGGCCTGCGTAACTTTACAAACCAGGCTCTAGGTCCCCGGTGATTTTTTTATTTTTAGGCTTATTAGTGGGTAAAATATTCAGCCTGAGTTTGTCAGACCAACTGAAGTGACTTGTCCCCTCTTAATGTTCATGGAGTGGGGTCAGACCACTGAAGCCACTTCAGCTACTCTGGAGCCCACGTACCAGAGGCTTTGCAGTGTTACCGGGAGCCCCTAAGGGAGAAGGCCTTAGCCAGCTTCCTAGTATGGCTGCCCGTTGTAGGGCTTCTGGTGGAAGGACTAAATCTCTGGCCTAAAAGGCAGGGGTCCTGGGAGGGACCTGGATGGCAGGGCCCCTCTGCACCTTCTGAGGCTACTGAGCACCAGAGCCTGGACTCCAGTCCAGAGCCACCCGCGTGGGGGCGGTGAGCTGGGTCTCCTGCCGCTGCTCAGTGGTCCTGCCACCTCTGTGCCTTCCGGAGCGCCCTGGCAGCGCGACTCTTTCTTCAGAGTACCTGGGGGTGGTCTTCCAGGACCAGTCCTGGGAGGGTCATGCTGGGGTTCAATGCCTTTTCACTACAAGTTTCAAATGCACATTCAAGAGTGGAAGCAAGCTTAGCTTTTTCCTGGTGTGAGCCTGGAAGGATTCAGGACAGGTGTTCCTGGTCTTCTACCGTTCTGCCTTCCTGGGCTTCAGGGCGTGGGGGGAGGGTTCTAAAATCAGACAGCAGTGGCTGCGTGATAACTGGTGCCCTGCTGTAGTGCACCCTGCCCACATGGCACTGTTGAGTCTTGTCCTGGAGCCCTGTGTGTGCCTGAGGCTGAGCAGTGCTGCTGGGATGTGTGGCTTGGCTTTTAGGAGCACGCTGCTTTGTCATTCCACTCACCCCTCCAGTTTAGAGGGCAGTCACTTCATGAACCACAGGGGGTATGAGCTGCCCGGGTGTCTCATGGCTACACAGGCTCTGGGTTCCGGCGAAGGCCACCAGCTCCTGTCCTCTGCAGGAGACCCGCTGAGTGCTTGCAGAGAGGCTTGGCCTTCTGCAGAGCGGGAGCTGGCATTTCCCAGGTGTGTCCGGCATGTCTACTGTCATTTTCCCACTGAGTAAATTCGAAGGCATTGTCCTGTGTCTGGCATCCTGACTCTGGACGGCTCTTGCAGCCCACTTCTGTCCAATCCTTCTCCTCACCCGTGTCATGTGTGTGTTGCTACTGTTCCTTTGAGGTCACGAGAACCTGGCCACAGGCTCTTGTCACTCTGAACCTGTGCAGCCACCCTTTGAGGCTCACTGGTGACTTCTGGTGCGGAGACAGGTGGAGAACATCCTGCCAACAGCATTATTGCAAATAGGCTGTCCGCTAGAACGAGCGTGACTTTCCTGGTTATTCTGGAAGTCTTTTGTTAAGGGCAACATTAGGTTTGCCAGTGGCAGTGCGATTGTCTGGACGTGTGTGTAAGGTTAGTAGTATGTTGGTCTCATTTGGCTCATCAAACCTCGACCCAACAGCCATTGTCCCAAGCACTGGAGACTCATCATTTCCAAGACCTAAACCACCAGAGAAAGACTACAAAAGCCAGGCGCCTGTAGCTCACATCCGTAACTCTAGCTGCTCAAGAAGCTGAGATCTGAGGATTGCAATTTGAAGCCAGGCTGGGCAGAAAAGTCCCCGTGAGACTCTTATCTCCAATAAACTACTCAAAAAAGTCAGAAGTGGTGCCGTGGCTGAAGTGGTATAGTCGGCCCTGAGTTAAGCCCCAAGACTGGCCAAAAACAAAAAAAGAAAGACTGCAAAATCTGAGAAATGTGTTTCCTCTGTGACGCCCCCCACCTTTAGACAGGCATTTCCAGCACTGTGTCCAGACCCTCCCTCCTGAGCACCGGTGTGTGTGCCGTCGTGTCATTCATCCCAGGGAGAGCCCTTCTCGGGCTCCAGGACGTGCCCGGAGCTCACGCGTGTGAGTGAGCCCGGCCAGCCTTTGTGGGTGCGGGGACACAGGGACACCCAGCAGCGGCCGGTGTGCCTTTGAGGGCAAGGTTCTGTGCAAACATCTTTTTTCAGTTGCACTTCCAGGCTGCCCTTGGCCACACTGCTGCCCACTGCTGGCCTCAGACCCTTGAGGGGGCCAGGAGAGGAGCCTCTCTGCTGTCTCTAAAAATGCAACCAGGGGAGTCCAGCCTCTGCGTGCGGCAGAGCAGCGTGGGGTGGGAAGCGGAGTGCAGGCCTCTCTGTGCCTCAGTTTCCCCATGTGAGATCGGGCTCTGTGTGTGTGAGGATTGGGGGGGTAGGACTCCCAGCCAGAGCCTTGAAAGAGCCTGAGGCATCTGTTTCCAAAGAATGTTTTGAGAGCAATGTGTGCATGTGTGCATACTGATACATATCATGTATGTACACATACACATGCATGCACACCCATGTGCACACATACACATGCCCACACACGTGCACACTTGCTTGTTGGCTTTACCCTTAATGGTTTTCTGGAGGAGAAGCGGTGTGCATCCCTGTGTAACTCACAGTGCGTGTTGGTGGGAGGTGGGAGGGAGGGCTGGACGCAGCCCGGGAACACACTGACTCTAACCTTGCTCTCTGTGCCTCACCAGGTGTTGGCAGATGCTGTCTCACGCCTGGTTCTGGGTAAGTTTGGTGACCTGACGGAAAACTTCTCCTCGCCTCACGCACGCAGGAAAGTGCTTGCTGGAGTGGTCATGACAACAGGTAAGTGTGTTATGCTCTATCTGCATGCCCGCTCCCATGTTTGACAATTGTGAGATGCTGTCAGTCTGGAGAGGCCCTGTGACACCACCGGGAATTACTTTCTATGCCTGTGCCTGTGTAGGGACAGCATCTCCGTGTGCAGGTAGAGGGGCAGCAGCTGCTGAACACAGGCATAGGAATGCGCCTTTTCCCTGTCGGGGCTGAGGCGTAGCTCAGTGGGAGCTCACTTGCTTTGCAGACAGAAAGCCAGACTTCATTCCCCAGCACCAACAAAGTAATAAAACCTTCTTTGTTAAACTGGGGTTAGAGCTCAGAGCCTCTTCTAGGGCAGGCATCCCACTACTGAGCCACACCTGTAGTCCTGTTTGCCCAGGTTATTTTTAAGATGAGGTCTCACTTCCTGTCTAGGCACATACCTAGCCTGCAGTCTACTGATTCATGCTTCCTGCAGTTGCTGGATGACGGCACATGACAGCTTCCCTCGGTTGAGAGGGAATCTTGCAGACTTTCCTACCTGAGCTGACCTAGAGCCATGGACCTTCCAGACCCAGCCTCTCGTGCAGCTGTCTGACAGGCGCATGCCACCGTGCTCACTATGGGTCTCTTGAACTTCTCTGTCTGGCCTGGCTTTAACCCACAATCCTTCAGTTCTTAGTCTCCCAATTAGCTACAAGATTACAAACTTGAGACACTGCCACCTGACTAAATACTCAGCTTTTTGACCTGAGTCTTGCCTTTGGAGAAAGCATACTGTGTTGTCTTCAATTATGTGATTGGCCTCAATTTGCTCAGGGAACAGCACACTACTGACTTGCTTGCGTTTCAGCTGGAAATCGTCTGCATTCTCAGTTAAGTGTTATTTCTGCCAGATCTGTGTGGCTCCAACAGGACATCTAGATAGACCACAAAGTCTGTGGGGGAAAACACATTTCAGGATAGTAGTCTCCCCATTAGATTATTTAGAAGTTTCCAGCAGTGAAGGAACTGCTGCCCTCCTCCTTTATACCCACGGAGTGGGTACAGCATCATCTCCGTGGTTGCTAAGGCCAAGGATGAAGAGCCGCACGCTTGACCAGTGCCTGGCTCCCGGGGGTGGGGGGGCAGCGTGGGACGGTCTTGGCCTAGCCTGGATAGGAATGTAGGCCGCAGAGCAGAGAGGTGGAGCTGGAGGAAGAAGGCGCACCAGCCAGGGAGACCCCCTCCCCCATTCTCCATGCTAGTAACCTTGTCATCTCCCGTGCAGTGGCTCTGCCGGCTCTGTGCCGGGAGTGTGAGCCTGCTGGGAGGCCACACGCAGGGTTCTTTTGCAAGGCCAGGGATGGAACCCAGGCCTCCCGCCAGCCAGCCTCTGCCGTGAGTCACACCCAGCCTTCACTTACGTCCATGTGTCCTGTCTGGGTCAGTGACCTCGCAAGGCTGGTACCCGAGCAAGCCCTCTCCGGAGGTCACTCCCCCTTAGCTGCCTTCAAGCCATTCTTCCCAACTTTTACAGGGTTTTTGTTTTCGGCAAGGGGGGAAGAGGGGAGTATTTTTGTTTTGAATAACAGGTGTTTGAACTCATAACTTTGTCCTTACTGAGCTGGTCCCGAGCCACGCCCTCAGTCCTCTTTGCCTTAGTTATTTTTCAGGTAAGGCCTTGCATTCTTGCCCAGGGCTGGCCTAGGACTGTGATCCTCCTGCTGCCTGTGCTCTCCCCAGAGCTGGGACATCAGGAGCACACCATCATCTGTGGCTTATTAGCAAAATAGGGTCTTGCTAATTTGTTGCCTGTGCTAGTTTCAAACCACAATCCTAATTTCACTTTACACAAGCAGCTGGGATTACAGAAATGGACCACCTGACCTCTCTGTATTGCTTTGAATCTTCATTTGGGAGGTTCCTTTCAGGACAGTTAGTACCTTTGCATAGTGCTCCCTGCCTAGATGCCAGGGGTGTGTGCTCCAGGGAAAAGGCTGTATTAAGAATGGGAACTCAGGGAGGGGTCTGAATGGTCTCACAGCCCACGTCTCTGTGCGACACCAGCTGCTCTCCTGTCTTTCAGGCACAGACGTCAAAGACGCCAAAGTGATAAGTGTTTCAACAGGGACAAAGTGTATCAACGGTGAATACATGAGTGACCGTGGCCTCGCGCTGAATGACTGCCATGCAGAGATAATCTCCCGGCGGTCCCTGCTCAGATTCCTCTATGCACAACTTGACCTTTACTTAAAGTAAGTTCAGCAGCAAACAAAAAGGAAGCTATTTTGTGTGTATGTGCTGGTCCTGGGGCTTGAACTCAGGGTCTGGTCACTGTCCCTGAGCTTTTTTGCTCAAGGCTAGTGCTCTACCACTTTAGCCACATTCCACTTCCACTTCTGGTTAATTGGAGATAAGTCTCACAGACTTTCCTGCCTGGGATGGTTTCAAACTGCAGTCCTCGGACCCCTTATCCTCCCAAGTAGCAAGGATTACAGGCGTGAGCTACTGGCACCTGAGAAGGAACCTGTTTTTAGTATCTTCTATCAGAAAACAATACAGAGTTTTTTGTTCCTGTATACCCTGAGAAGTTCTCAAAATGCTAGCTGTATTAGTAATACTGAGGCTGAGTCCTGTTCTCCTATGACGTGCATTAGACCCTGCTCTCCTGTGCTGCTGACTGAATCTCATTCTTCCATGATACTCCATCATGAAATAGAGTGGACTAAACTTAAAAATACATGCACATGTATGCCTGAGGTAGGCATTCATATGGAACATAGTCCATGTTTGAGACCCTGTGATTTTTTTTTTCAGTATGGATAAAAACAAGATTTCCTAAATACCCCATAATGGTGGTTCTCATTCTAATCTGGTCAGAACAAATCATGGACCTGACTGCTTTTCTTAGTAAGACCATTTCCTCCCTGTTGTCTTTCTGCTGTGAAATCATGACTGAGGAGTGGTGGCCTACAGTTAGTGACACGTCTGGTAGGGAATGGACCTGAGCTATTGACGCCCATAGACATGTCTAGCAGAGATTCTAGATCAAGCTCAGACGCCAAATGCTAATGATACAGCTTTCAACATCTCTTTTGTACCTTTTCTCATGCAGTAGCAAGGATGATCAGAAAAGGTCCATCTTTCAGAAGTCGGAGCGAGGTGGATTCCGCCTGAAGGACACCGTGCAGTTCCATCTGTACATCAGCACGTCGCCCTGCGGGGACGCCAGAATCTTCTCTCCCCACGAGCCAGTGCTAGAGGGTATGAGGGCAGCCTCCAGCAGTCCATAGGCCTCAGGAAGATCTATCACATGTAGACAGATGCCACATACTGTGGGTGTGGGTGCAATGTGGGGTCTGGGGAGCATGGATTATTTCTTCTCTATGAAGTTTAATTAGTAAATTGTAAATTAAAATGCAGATTTTAATTCTGATTTGGCTAATTTCTGATTAGCCCAGTAATTAGAATGGAGGGGAGATAAGAGATCAAAACGAGAACCCTACTTAACCCACCTCTGGGTCAGACGACTATGGTCCTTCATTTTTCTGGTGAGCTATGGAAGTGGGAGGCTGCTCTCCCAGAAGCCAGTGGAGGCTGGTGCCATGAGACACTGCTGGCCGCACAGGCTTCACCCCGAAGGCCAGGCCAGCCTTGGCGTCACAGCGTTCACAGCCATCTGCTCCCATGCCTGAGCATCATTATGTATTCTGTGTAGGACATTTGATCCCATTGTTTCCCTTGATGATAAAGGCAGTAGACTTACTGTGGACACTTGCTAAATATTTTCAAAATATGAAAAGGGAAATAAAAATCACCCATGTTTATATGACCCCAGAATGACCATACTTCCCATAGATTTATTCCTGCATATGTCTACATGAGGGTTCAAGTACAACGAACACCAACTATCTGTCACTCAGAATTAGTAGATGTTAGCATTTTGTCCTGTTTGCTTCCACTCATCATTGATGACAGAAAAAACTATTTCAGTCAAAATGCTAACTGCCTTCTCCTAAACCCCACGGAGACCACTTTTGTAAATTTGGCTTGTATCACATCCTTTTAAATCAGTTTTATAATTTATAAATTATATTGTATGTGTATTGTACATGACACAAGCGTGTGTATAAGCTGTTTTAAGTTCATAGGGCATCGTTAGATCTGCTGCACAGTAAGTTGATAGCTTACTCCCTGTGGGTCTGAACCTTTTCTTTCTCTTAGAGCCAGCAGACAGACATCCAAATCGTAAAGCAAGGGGACAACTACGGACCAAAATTGAGTCTGGAGAGGGGACAATCCCTGTGCGCTCCAACGCCAGCATCCAGACCTGGGATGGGGTGCTGCAGGGTGAAAGGCTGCTCACCATGTCCTGTAGTGACAAGATAGCTCGGTAAGGCCCGAAGGCCCCTGCTGCACGGGGTGAGTCCTTCCAGCCACCCCGCTGCGTGTGTAACTCCTTCTAGCTACCCTCTGCATGATGTCGCCCCGCTGCATGGTGTGAGTCCTTCAAGCCACCCTGTCGTATGTGAGTCCTTCCAGGCAACTTGTTGCATTTGTGAGTCTTTCCAACTTCCCTTTTCCAGAACTGTTTGGAGTTGGGCACTATTCCCTGCTTGGGTACTTATCCCAAGAGTTCTCTGAAGGTGGCCCCTGCGAGGGCGATGGCACAGGAGGCTCACTGCCTCTTTATAGCCAGCACGTCTTTTCACTCATTCATGGACTTGGGGTTAGGGTGATTGTGCCGAACATGCTACAGACTGTGGTATTTTAAACTATTGGTTCCCAAAGGAAAGCACAGAGAATCTCCTTGTCTGCGGCAGGTGTTTGATTCTTGACTGATACACTTGCAGCTAAAAAGTGTCCTCTTAGCACTGCTTTTGCTGCACCCCATAGTTCTGGTATGTTGAGTTCATCTTCCTGCATCCAAAGTGTTTTATCATTTCCCTTATAGCTTCTTTAATTCATTGGCAATCTAAAAGAAATTTCCCTGTTACTCTCAGCTACTTCAGGTCCAAGACAGACTACTTTATAGA
Source organism: Dipodomys merriami (assembly GCF_024711535.1). NCBI lineage: Eukaryota > Metazoa > Chordata > Mammalia > Rodentia > Heteromyidae > Dipodomys > Dipodomys merriami. The sequence goes on from NW_027203381.1 coordinate 121,695,178, forward strand.
GAAAAGGTTTGAGGGGAGATTGAAAGTCCTACACAGGTAGCAACTCTGCACCCCACACAGAGCACAAGGGTAGCAAGCTCTGATGAGGACACCGTAGATGGCTTCACCTCATGGATAACAATGGCAGGTGCTCCATCAGACAGCAGGCCAGAGCGTAATGCCAGTGTCAGATGCAGGCTTGCATCATAACCCGCTCACAAGAATTAACCAAGGGTCCCCAAAGGCTGTCTTCCATGGTGAGTGCCCTCTGACCTCTAAGCTCCACCACCTATCTCCTTCCACGTCACCTCAGCAAGACCTGGCTTCCCTCCTCTCACTGCATCTCGCCGAGACTGGTTTCCCACACATGGACCCTCACTGTGCAAGCCTCCACCAAACCGCAGCAGGTGGTTTATGGTTTTTACACTAACGTTTATAAGATAGTAGGCCCATGGTTTTCCTAAACCTTGCAGATTCTCTTACCTGGTTTTGGAATCAATGTTATACGAGTCTGGTTGAGTGAGGCTTTCTTCTTATTGCTCTTCCCCAGCCCCTCCTAAGATACAGTGTGCAGAACGCAGAGAAATGACCAGTCCCCAAGTTATGGTGGCTGTTGTTGCCCTCATAGCTGTCAGTGTCATTTTGGCTGAAGATAGATCCAGGAGTTTCCGTTAGAATTTCAGGTCCTTTTCTGGTTACTAATTCCTTAAAATTTGGTCTATGTAGTTAAAATATTGAGCCTTTATACTATTCTAGAACTTGGGGGTTTAAGGCAGCTTTGAACTAGCAAGTTGATGGGTTATGGACGCAGGCAGAGGGTGTGGGAACGCGGTGGAACCACAGTGAATGGCCGTGAGGGTGAGAAGAGAGGAGGGCCAGAGTGTGTCCGGGAGGAAGGATGCTCGAGGTCAGCCCAGCAGTTCCTTCTCCTCCCATTCCAGACCTGGGCTGCCCGGAGGAGAGGCTAAAAGCAAGTGGCAATCTGTGTTGGAAAGTCAGAACTGGTGTACTGACTCATAAGGTCTGTGCCCCTTGTCTTGTACTTAACCCACAGCCTTGGGCACAAACACAGATGAGCAGAGGCAAGGCAGTATCAGAGTGGCTGAGGAAAGCCACGATTCCTACTAGTATAGATGTCCAAAACAATGCCAGTTGGCTAAAGCCCTGTCTCTGTCCAGGGACCCCTGTGGAAGAGGCAAGTGGGCTGGGCAGGGCTGAGCCATTTTCCACACAGAGGGTACCACAGGTGGGGAACAAATTGCTGTGGTAGATGATGGGGGTGGGGGGAGAATGCAGTGTCTATCCATGTGTCCTGCCAACGGGCTGGCAGACTGGCAGTGAAGGCTCTGGGATATGGGGAGGCTTACCTGGGGTTGGGAGTTGTGGGCATGAGGAGAGCCTGGGCTCTGGTCACTGTAGCCTGGGTCTCTGGCTGCAAGGGATTGTGACTCACACACAGCCAGATGAGATCAGGGGGCTTGGTGAGTGCAGAAGACAGGCAGGGGAGGTAGGCAGCAGGAAACAGGGGCTTCTGGTAGCGGTTAGCAGCATAGGGAACCTGGGCGGGGGCTCCCCAAAAGGGCATGCTACACGGTTGTTCATTTTGAGGGGCCTATGTGACTGTCTTTGGTTGATCTGGTTGGGTTGAGAGTTGGAAGCAGGTCTGGGGCCACGCCAGGAAGCTGCAGGCCTGGGTCCAACTGCCCGCCAGTGGGCAGAGGCTGAAGAGGCTATAATTGGGGACCTGGCTGCCCATTGGTGGGCAATCAGGGCCAAGTTAGGCACTGCACTGGGTCCAGGGCACAGAACACATAGCCCTCTGAAGCCTGTTCTCAAAGAAATCACCTGAGGAAAACAAAAGCGAAAAGATCACGCGCAGATGCCCTGAACCCAGGGCAGCAGGCCTGAGGTTGCACCGTGAGCTTGAGCATGCTCCTCACCTCTGGTGACAGCAGAGCAAACCCCCCCCTCGCCCCCCAGCCCAGTCTGGAACGGGGTGGGTGTGGACACTCCGGGGCACCGCAGTCTGTGTGATGGTTTGTTTTGTAGGTGCTTTTGCTGTGTGGAGTCTGTGGTCTGGGGAAGGTGGGCATCTGTTCTCTGCAAGGCTGGGCCTGTTGGCAGAGTTGGCTGTGAAGCCTCCCATTTTCAGCCTAGGGCCTCCAGAGTTCTGGAAGCTCCAGGGATCCTAGGAAAGGAGTACTAAGAATTAATGAGTCCTAACAGATGCCTTTCTGCAGGATCACAGCATTAGTGTGCCCAGGGGAAGCCTCTGCTTGAGAACCCCAAACCCTGGGCTTCTAATCTGCATTAGAAAGGAGCTCTGAGGTCTCCAGAGCCCCTTCAGCTTTGTTTTATAAAGTAGGAAGCTTGCTTTCCTTCCCTTTAAGGAGGATAGAAAGAGTGAGTCTAGGAATTGAGGCATTCTTCCATTCAACACATTAAAAAAGTCTTTTCTGGGGCAGATACACTCTTGTGATGCTGGGACAGCCAGCAAATACAACAGACAGCAGTGATGTTCCTCCTGCAGGCTAGAGGTTGGAGGTTGGAGGTTAGAGGTTAGAGGTACTAGGCGAGGAAGACCCAGGCACATTGGGCGTAAACTTAAGAAGAAGGTGGGACCTGTGGCTGATTCCATGGAGCTCCGGGCTGAAGGAGGGCAGGCGAGGGTCTAGAAAGCCACAGGCTATTGCACACCCAGCATTTGCTCAAGAGCCATTGGGGATAGCGTGCGAGAAGGGCTGACTTGCGTGTTCGCAGTCCTACAGCATGCGGCTGCCTGTTGGAGAGGGGAGGGCTGTGAGGGGAGGGCTGGGCTGTGGGGGAGGGCTGTGAGGGGAGGGCTGTGAGGGGAGGGCTGGGCTGTGAGGGGAGGGCTGTGAGGGAGGGCTGTGAGGGGAGGGCTGGGCTGTGAGGGAGGGCTGGGCTGTGAGGGTAGGGATGGGCTGTGGGGGGAGGGCTGGGAGGGGAGGGCTGGGCTGGGAGGGGAGGGATGGGCTGTGGGGGGAGGGCTGGGAGGGGAGGGCTGGGCTGTGAGGGGAGGGATGGGCTGTGGGGGGAGGGCTGGGAGGGGACGGCTGGGCTGTGAGGGGAGGGCTGGGCTGTGGGGGGAGGGCTGTGGGGGGAGGGCTGGGCTGTGAGGGAGGGCTGGGCTGTGAGGGAGGGCTGGGCTGTGAGGGGAGGGATGGGCTGTGGGGGGAGGGCTGGGAGGGGAGGGCTGGGCTGTGAGGGGAGGGATGGGCTGTGAGGGGAGGGCTGAGAGGGGAGGGGAGGGTGGCATCACGACAGCCAGCCAGACGTCAGGCCTCACATCTCTTCTGAACGTGGATCCCCAGGGATCTGTGCTCATCATCTCTGAGAGGAGGAAGAGAGGTGATGCGACCCCAGCATGCAGCCTGGGCAGCTACAGGCCAGAGACCGGCAGAGCAGAGGGACACTGGTCTGCATGCTGGCCCACCACAGTTTACCACTCAGACCTAGAGGCTCCTAGTGTCCACTGTGGTCCAGACAGTGGGAGGTGCAGATGGGTGTGGGCTGGGCGCACGGTGCCTCCCCTGGGACAGCTGGTGGAGGGCAAGTCCATGTGACCATCACCCCGCTGCACTTACAAGCCTGCTCTCCTTCCTGGGCCAGCCCTCTGTCTCCAGGCTGCCCACTTCCCTGTCCTACTGACGCCAAGTGGCACTTCCCAGCGTGGCACCATGGCCTGTCCCCACCCGTCCCTTTCCCTGAGGCCCATTGCTGGACCCTGACATCACATCCTACAAGGTACCAGGATCAGTCCTCGTCCCTAAACACCTGCACCCAGTAGAAGTCGCACTGCTCGCCCCAGTCTACACAGCCGCCACGGCCGCCATGCTGGCGCTGGCTCCCAGCTCCTGCCGCCAGGCGGCCCTGGGCCCCTCCTGCACCTGCCTCTCCTGTATCTGCAGCTAGATACGCCTTCCTCCTACAGCCTGTTACCCCAAGGAACCTTCCCTAACCTTCTGCCCCTCATCTTCCCTTTTCATAGTACCTTATTCTTTCCCTCAGGTTGATTTGCCTCAGTGAGTGGGTCTTCATTGGTGCTTTATTTTTAAATGATTTATTCTTATTAGCATCTGTCAGTCATACAAGAGGTTTCATCCTGAATGTCCATTTATATATACATCTCTGTCTTTCTCCCTCCTTCCCTCCACCTCTTCCCAAGCTAGTCTCAGCAAGTTTCCTTGTTCTATTTTCAACCATGTACGTAAAGTATTTTGACCGTATGCACCTCCTTTCCCATCTCCGTTCATCCTCCTCCTCCCACTAGTGCCTGCATCCCACACAAAATGTTTCAACTAACTAGTATTTGTTTTCATTAAAGTGTTTTCATAATTTTTCAGAGGGTATTATTATGGTATCTCTTATATGCATGCACCACAGTCAGATTGATCATGTATATATGTATATGATCATGTATGTGTTTATGTGTGTTTACATTTTAGGTTTAACATCTACATGTGAGAGAAAACATGTAACCTTTGTCCTTCTGAACCTGGCTTACTTTTCTTAGTATGATGGCTTCCAGATCCATCCATTTCCCTACAAATGACAACTTACATTCTTCTTTATGGTTGACTAATACTCATGTATGTGTATGCACATACATACTCCACATTGTCTTGATTCACTGGCCAGTTGTAGGGAATATAGGCTGTTTCCAGATCTGGGCTGGGGTGCTGCTATCATATCCTGACTTACATTCCTTTGGGAAAATGCCTGGAAGTAATATTACTGGGTCATGGGCTAGTTCTACTTTTAGCTTTCTTAGGAAACACCATACTGATTCCCAACAGTGTATTAGGGCTTCTCTTTCCCCACATCCTCATCAACATTTTGGGTTTTTTTTGTTTTTGTTTTTGTTTTTTGGGTCCAGTCATGGGCCTGAACTCTGGGCCTGGGCACTTTCCCCTCAGCTCTTCACCTCAAGGCTAGCGCCCTACCACTTGAGCCACAGCGCCACACAGCGCCACTTCCGGCTTTTTTTTTTCCTGCATATGTGGTGCTGAGGAATCGAACCCAGGGCCTCATGCATGCAAGGCAAGCGCTCTACCACTGAGCCACCTTCCCAGCCCCAGCATTTTGTTTTTGTTTTTTGATGGCCATTCAGACTGGACTGAGATGGAATCTCAATTCTAAAGACTAAGTAACCTAGCCGGGCGCTGGTGGCTCCCACCTGTCATCCTAGCTACTCAGGAAGCTGAGGTCTGAGGATCGCAATTCAAAGCCAGCCTGGGCAAGAAAGTCTGTAAGATTCTTCTCGAGAGTTAACCACAAAAATCCAGAAGCGGAGCTGTGGCTCAAGGCTAGTGCTCAGACACAGAACTCCACACCAGCTTAGGAAAAAAAGATAAGTACCCTAGGAGCTAGTGAACGCAGCCATGTGGGTGCTCAGGGCAGTGTGGCCCAGGCTGCGGGGTCCCCTTCTGTGGGGCTGAGCAGTGTGGGCACGTGGCAGGCCATCCTGCAGTGGAGTGGAATGGCTGCTGATAAACGTCGGCTCAGCCGCTCCCGCTTCATGCCTATCTCTGCTGCCCTCCCAGCTGGCAGGCGGGGCAGGGAGGCCACCTGCCCTCGCATCTCCCAGGCAGGCCGGATCCCAGGGGCTCCACATGTAGTACCCCGGCCTGCATCCTGGGAGTGAGTGTGGGCTCCTGTTGGGGCATCATTTTCAGTGGAAGTAATCAAATGAATGCTTTTGTTTTGGGAATTCACTGCAGGTTTTCATAAGAAATACAAGGCCCCTGGTCTCTCTGTATAGCTGGTCTCCAGCCCTTGTGTTGTCATGGGAGTATGTCAGCAGAGTCACTGCACAGCTTAAGATCATGTGTAAACAGTTTTCCTGTTGAACATTTTGACTGCTAGGCCAGCTGGGTCCTCCCTGCCACCTTCTCCACTTTCCCTCTCAGTGTCTGCTTTGGTGCTGCCCCTCAGCCCTGCCTCTCCTGATGCGTGCCCCTTCTCCCCACAGCTGGAACGTGGTGGGCATCCAGGGGTCGCTGCTCAGCATCTTCGTGGAACCCATCTACTTCTCCAGCATCATCCTGGGCAGCCTGTACCACGGGGACCACCTCTCCAGGGCCATGTACCAGCGGATCTCCAACATTGAGGACCTGCCCCCTCTCTACACCCTCAACAAGCCTCTGCTCAGCGGCAAGTACTCCATGCCACCCTCTCCCTCCTCTGTCCCTCCCCCTCTGCCACCTCGCCCTCACACCCAGGGTCACACCATCAGCACCGCCCCCACCACCTAGAGCCAGTCTATGGCCACCAGATTGTGGTAGCGCCACTGAAAGAAAGCACAAGACCCCACCTCCAAGCCTGTGAGGCCCCTGCAGGACTGGAGCCTTTCGCTAGCTGCAAACCTTCCTGGGTGGAGAGATGCAGTGGGCCCAGCACCGTCTCTCCCTCTGCGCTCACACGACTGCCAAACAACAAGACGCGCAGATGCTGTGAAAGTGACGGAGGCACTGGCTCTCCCAGCCTAACTGAGCTAGGCCTTGCAGAACACCGTCCCGACGGGAGGCCCCCCAGGCCTCATCACAGCTGAGTGGCCACCACAAGAGCCGCTGGCATGGCCGCCCCCTCCAGGAGGCAGGGCCAGAGCGGCAACACGGGCTGAGCCTTCCTCGGTGCTGCCCTGCCCTTTATACCCTCTGTTATCCATTTCTTTTCTTTTTTAGAATTTCAGTGGCTAAGAGTAAAGTGAACAGGAGCTTTTGAATTCACGGGTCCTAACTTCTAAGCCCACCCTTATTTAAAGGGACACAGTTAAGGTACTTCTACCGTTTAAAAATGTTGTTTTACTTACTATTTGAAAGCACGAAACTAAAACCATAATCCTAAACTAAAACAGGCTTCTTCTGGTGTGTGTGAGCTTTGCCCTGCTTTAGTGCTTGGCCACTAGCACGTCTTTAACAGGCAGAAAGTAGCGTGGCAGTTCTGTGGGAAGCATGTCTGTCTGGGCAAATGAGTGTGCAGGTGTGGAAAGACAAATTGTCTCAGATCAACTCTAGCCACTCCTTCTCAAAACAAACTGAGTTAGGTCACTGATAGCACTCAATGGGGGTAAATTTGAACATGAAGCAAGTGTTCTTTGGATTAGTGCATGAATCTTTCATGAGCCAGGAAATATTTTTCCTCTGTTCTATGTTATACATTTCAGAGTGGGTGTTGTATTGGCCGTTGCTATAACAGCATACCCAAGTCTGGGTACTTTTCAAAGAAAAGAGGTTTATTTAGCTTGCAGGTTTGCAGGTGGCAAATCCAAGACCAGGTAGGTCTTGTGAGGGACCAGGGTCCTTGTGAGGGATGGAAGAAGGTACGACCTGGGTGGGAATAGGAGCAGGACACCATGGTAGGACAGAAGGCCAGAGCCCAAGACAGGGTTGGGGTACTCCTGAGCACATCTTGTCTACTGCAGGTCCCCAGAGAACCACATGATTCCTTCCCAGGGCTCACAAGCACAGACCTGACACCTCACCACCACAGCACAGACCTAACGCCTCCATCATCTAGCATAGACCTGACGCCGCCATCACCCCAGCACAGACCTGACACCTCCATCATCTAGCATAGACCTGACACCTCCATCAGCCCAGCACAGACCTGACGCCTCCATCACCCAGCACAGACCTGACACCTCACTACCACAGCACAGACCTGACGCCTCCATCACCCCAGCACAGACCTGACGCCTCCATCACCCAGCACAGACCTGACACCTCACTACCACAGCACAGACCTGACGCTCCATCACCCCAGCACAGACCTGATACCTCACTACCACAGCACAGACCTGATGCCTCCATCACCCAGCACAGACCTGACGCCTCCATCACCCAGCACAGACCTGACGCCTCCATCACCCAGCACAGACCTGATACCTCACTACCACAGCACAGACCTGACGCCTCCATCACCCCAGCACAGACCTGGTGCCTCTATCACCCCAGCACAGACCTGACACCTCACTACCACAGCACAGACCTGACACCTCCATCACCCCAGCACAGACCTGACACCTCACTACCACAGCACAGACCTGACACCTCCATCACCCCAGCACAGACCTGACACCTCACTACCACAGCACAGACCTGACGCCTCCATCACCCCAGCACAAACCTGACGCCTCACTACTACCTCCATCACCCCAGCACAGACCTGACTCCTCCATCACCCCAACACAGACCTAACACCTCACTACTACAACACAGACCTGACACCTCCATCACCCCAGCACAGACCTGACGCCTCCATCACCCCAGCACAGACCTGACGCCTCCATCACCCCAGCACAGACCTGACGCCTTACTACCACAGCACAGACCTGACGCCTCCATCACCCCAGCACAGACCTGACATCCTGGTAGGTCCTTCCTCACACCACACTGTGTTCCCAGGATGCCAGCCTTTGGAAGACTCACCCAAACCATGCCTACACTGCCTCTGCTTGGTGAGGGTCTGGCAGGAATCACCTCACCATCCTAGTTGTTCCTGTGTTCATGCTGTGATGAGCTTAACAGTAGACTTTGTTGAAGAATACTAACTCTGTACTTGGGCCTAAATTAACCAAAAGCAAGATCAAAGCCTAACATTCCATCCTGCACTGTGGTATAAAGAGAGCAGTCTGTGTTGTTAGGCTGGTGCCAGTCCTGGCAGTTCTGTCACTGACACCTGCGTGTAGGCCCCAGTTCACACTCCTGGGTCACACATGTCAGGGCGGTCACTTGCCCACATATGCCAAATAAAGAGTCAGGTACTGGCATGGGAGATGGTTCTTTAGTTCATCTTCAGCCATGTCTGGGGATGCAGACATGAGTTTTAGACTCGCAGTCTAACACTAGACTCACAGTCTAGGACAGGCAGGTCTTGGTGTGTCCTGGTGGACAGAGGGAGCAGGTGCTGTACAGCCCATGTCTCAGGCTTGCTCAGATGGGGCCGGATGGCCACAGTCCTGGTTCTGGTTCTCTGGGGTTCCAGGGAAGTTGCTTTCACTGCTACTGGAGTCTGTGCAGTATCTACCTTGGTCCTCGTGTCCAGTGAGGCAAAATGTGAAACCGTGAAAATGATAGGAAAGTTTATTAGGAAAGGAGTGCCAAATAAAGAGACGCGGTGAGAGCGATGAGATTTATGACATGCCATCGTGCATGGAGGTGGGAAAGCGGCCGGCAGAGCTGAGGCCTTGCAGCGGGCAGGAGACGGGACAAGGGGATGAAACCAAAGCCTGCCTGGCAATGAATGCAGGGGCAGCTGCGAGAGAAAGAGGCAGCGGGACATCCGGCAAGCGAGGGGAGCAAACCCCAAAACGAGGAGATGAGGACGGCGCACTATCTTATGAGGAGCATGAAGGAGACCCACCAGTCAGAAAGTTGTCTTCAGAGACCCAGTTTTCCCTGTTAGCCACGTCATCTCTGTAACCCCAAAGACAGGGCAGGATGGCTGGAGATGAACTGAGGCGCTGACCTCCTGTGCCGTGTGTATGCCATGGGTTCTATTTCTCTGCCGTTTTTTTCTCCTAACAAGAAAATATTTACTATGTTCACATCTTGCCTGAATTCTTTTCCTCAACAAAAGAATTTATTTATTTACTTTTGTCTGTCCTGGGACTGACAGCCTCCCTGCTGATAGGGCCCGAGTACTAAGCAAGCTCTGGGGCAGGGTGGTGGTGGCCAAGCTGTCTTTACTGCTTTTTTTTTTTTTTTTTTTTTTTTGCCAGTCCTGAGTCTTGAACTCAGGGCCTGGGTGCTATCCGTAAGCTCCATTTGCTCAAGGCTAATACTCTACCACTTGAGCTACAGTGCCACTTCCAGCTTTTTCTGTGACTAGTTGGAGATGAGAGTGTCACCGACTTTCCCACCCATGCTGGCCTCAAATGTCTATCCTCAGCTCTCAGCCTCTTGAGTAGCTAGGATTACAGGCGTAAGCCACCAGGGCCTGGCCCTTTACTGCTACTTCCCCCCCCCCCCTTCAGTTGTGGGGCCTGAACTCTGGGCCTGGGCACTGTCCCTTAGCTCTTCAGCTCAAGGCTAGCACTTTACCACTTGAGCCACAGCCCCACTTCTGTTTTTTTCCATTTATGTGGTGCTGAGGAATTGAACCCAGGGCTTCATGCATGCAAGGCAAGCGCTCTACCACTGAGCCACCTCCTAGCCCCTTTACTGCTACTTTTAATGCAAATGTTGTCAGTACATGAGAACAAACCAGGCAGTGCTGAGGAACTGTTACCAGAATCCCTGAGAGTAAAATGGGTCTGGGTCCAAATGCTAATGCACACTAAGAGAACAGGATAGACTATACCGAGAAGCAGGGAAATGAGCTTATGTACAGTTTTTGTGGGAACTTGAGAGAGTTTCTGGCTCTGCTTTGATGTGAGCAGTCTTACCATCCACAGAAGAGAGGAAGTGTGCACATGCAGATATTTTCCTCCCGAGGGGAGTCTTTTTCTGGCTCATGGCTCTTGAATGGCCCATTTTCACTCCCAGCATGGCATTTCCTGGAGAACACATCCTGGATTTGGGGGGACTCTGTGAGGGCAGCAGAGACCCAGAGGAGGCAGAGAAGGAGGCTGTCTGGTTCAGCCTGGTGCCCCAGGAGGTCCGGACCAACTGACCGGTCACAGTGAGCATGGAAGTCCTGGAGGGGAGGGTCTCAGAGCTTCCTCTCTGGGGGTCCTGTGGGGCCACCAAGGGCAGGCCATGTGTCATTTGAGTTCCCTCCTGCCCAGGGCTTTACAGTTCAGATTTGCAGAATAAAGGCCACTTCCATCAAGCCTGTAAGCTGTACTTTTCCTAGCCCATTAGTAAGGAACTAGCAATCTCTATAACATGAACCGTATAGTTCCTCTAACCATTTCCTGTCACCCTACTGTGTGAGGGGTGGCTTTAAGTGGAAATAAGAAAAAAAGTCAATGCCAGCTTCTGTGTGTGTGTGTGTGTGTGTGTGTGTGTGTGTGTGTGTGTGTGTGTGTGTGTGTGTGTGTGTGTGTGTGTGTGTGTGTGTGTGTGTGTGTCTGTTATTAGGCCACTTCTCAGTTGCTCTGTATGTTTTGCTTTAAAAGTTCTGATTCAGCACACTTGATGTATAACAACTGGGGGACTTTCATTACCAGCCGAGTTGTTCCTGCTTTTATTGGTTTCTGCATGGTGGCCTGTGATCAACTCATTGCCCTCCTTCTCGCTTTGCAGCCCTGGAAAGATGAGCTGCTCATGGCTGCCAGGCCCAGGACACGTGGAAACTCATTTCTCTGACCATTTAGGGACCTTGTGCCCCAGAAAAAGCATATGGATAGTATCTGAGCCTCAGGCTAGCTATTTCCTTTTTGCTTTATTTACTCCATTTTTGCTAAAAATGACATTTTAATGAGCATAAAACAAAATACAAAAAAAATTGTACTTTTAGCATCTTACATTTTAGTTAATTGACCATTTAGCTTTAATGCAGATGTGGCAGTTCTAGAGTTTAAGTGTCCTTCAACAGTGATCTTTCGATTTTCTCAGAAGTAATGGCTCAGAGGAAGATGGTATAATGCAAGCAATAGTCATTTGTTCCTGAAAGAGCCAATCCTAATACAGCCAAAGATGCCAACCAGTTATCCCTAAGCAGGCATGCCCGACCCTCCGAAGAGAAGCTGTCCTGCACTGTCTGCAGGGGACAGCTCTGCAGCCGGCCTAAGAAGGGGCAGCCCCACAGCCAAAGCGAGGCTCCATCAGGAAACACGGGAGAGTACACTTCCACAAGCAGCCAGGAAACACGGGAGAGGTGCACTTCCACAAGCAGCCAGGAAACACGGGAGAGTACACTTCCACAAGCAGCCAGGAAACACGGGAGAGTACACTTCCACAAGCAGCCAGGAAACACGGGAGAGTACACTTCCACAAGCAGCCAGGGGACACGGGAGAGTATACTTCCACAAGCAGCCAGGGGACACGGGAGAGTACACTTCCACAAGCAGCCAGGGGACACGGGAGAGTACACTTCCACAAGCCGCCAGGGGACACGGGAGAGTACACTTCTACAAGCAGCCAGGGGACACGGGAGAGTACACTTCCACAAGCAGCCAGGGGACACGGGAGAGTACACTTCCACAAGCAGCCAGGGGACACGGGAGAGGTGCCCTTCCACAAGCAGCCAGGGGACACGGGAGAGTACACTTCCACAGCAGCCAGGGGACACGGGAGAGGTGCCCTTCCACAAGCAGCCAGGGGACACGGGAGAGGTGCACTTCCACAAGCAGCCAGGAAACACGGGAGAGGTGCACTTCCACAAGCAGCCAGGGGACACGGGAGAGTACACTTCCACAAGCAGCCAGGAAACACGGGAGAGGTGCACTTCCACGAGCAGCCAGGGGACACGGGAGAGTACACTTCCACGAGCAGCCAGGGGACACGGGAGAGTACACTTCCACAAGCAGCCAGGGGACACGGGAGAGTACACTTCCACAAGCAGCCAGGGGACACGGGAGAGTACACTTCCACAAGCAGCCAGGGGACACAGGAGAGGTGCACTTCCACAAGCAGCCAGGAAACACGGGAGAGTACACTTCCACAAGCAGCCAGGGGACACGGGAGAGGTGCCCTTCCACAAGCAGCCAGGGGACACGGGAGAGTACACTTCCACAAGCAGCCAGGGGACACGGGAGAGTACACTTCCACAAGCAGCCAGGGGACACGGGAGAGTACACTTCCACAAGCAGCCAGGGGACACAGGAGAGGTGCACTTCCACAAGCAGCCAGGAAACACGGGAGAGTACACTTCCACAAGCAGCCAGGGGACACGGGAGAGGTGCCCTTCCACAAGCAGTCCAGGAAACACGGGAGAGTACACTTCCACAAGCAGCCAGGGGACACGGGAGAGGTGCACTTCCACAAGCAGCCAGGAAACACGGGAGAGTACACTTCCACAAGCAGCCAGGAAACACGGGAGAGGTGCACTTCCACAAGCAGCCAGGGGACACGGGAGAGTACACTTCCACAAGCAGCCAGGAAACACGGGAGAGGTGCACTTCCACGAGCAGCCAGGGGACACGGGAGAGTACACTTCCACAAGCAGCCAGGGGACACGGGAGAGTACACTTCCACAAGCAGCCAGGGGACACGGGAGAGGTGCACTTCCACAAGCAGCCAGGGGACACGGGAGAGTACACTTCCACAAGCAGCCAGGGGACACGGGAGAGGTGCACTTCCACAAGCAGCCAGGGGACACGGGAGAGTACACTTCTACAAGCAGCCAGGAAACACGGGAGAGTACACTTCCACAAGCAGCCAGGGGACACAGGAGAGTACACTTCCACAAGCAGCCAGGGGACACGGGAGAGTACACTTCCACAAGCAGCCAGGGGACACGGGAGAGGTGCACTTCCACAAGCAGCCAGGGGACACGGGAGAGGTGCACTTCCACAAGCAGTCCAGAAGCCAGATGGCCTGGTGTGAGCTCCTCAGGCTTTGTCCTCCCTGGTCATCTTCCTTCACGTTCCGGAGAGTCCTCTCTGCAGTTAGAGTGCTCTTTATGCTCAGTGAATACACGTTAGTTCTCTTGGCGGGAACCTTGCCCTTGCCTTTACAACAGTGGTAGCAGCCGGTGGGTAATATGTAGACCTGCAGGTATGCCGAGAGCATCTGTGGGAGATCCCTCCCGTCTAACGTGACCCTTCTCATAAATTCACACGTATGTGCCTGAGCTCCATGTTTTCTAAAAGGCCTAGAGTGTAGCAGGAGAGCCTTTCCCCTTGCCCTTTGTGTTTGTCATTTTGGTGAGTTACTGAAAGATGGCACTTCAGCCCTGAGGTCAAAGTTCATTTCAACAGAAAAAATTATTCTTTTGACCCAGGACCACTTGGTGACACATTCCTCCATTTGCCATGAATTGTTTTTGCAATATTTGTCAGATATTAGTTGACATTGTGTGTGTGTGTGTGTGTGTGTGTGTGTATCTACTTCTGGACTCCAGTGGTTTCCACTAATCTTGCTTGTCTGTTTCAAGGCCAGTGTCACACTGCCATGATTGCCATCATGCTTTTAGGTTTTGAGCTCAGGAAGAGTCAGCCCTCCAACTTCATTCTTTTCCTCTAATGAAGGACCTGGACTACGTTGGTCCTTCTTGTGTTTCCATAACAATTTTATAATTTGCTTTTCAATTTCTACATCAAAGCCTTCTTGGATTTTTGTTTGGTTGGGTTACTGATGAATGTGTAGACCAGTCTGAGGAGAACCAGCATTTTAACAATTTTGGGGGCTGGGAAGGTGGCTCAGTGGTAGAGCGCTTGCCTTGAATGCCTGAGGCCCTGGGTTCGATTCCCCAGCACCACATAAGCAAAAAGAAAAAAACGGAAGTGGTGCTGTGGCTCAAGTGGTAGAGCGCTAGCCTTGAGCTGAAGAGCTGAGGGACAGCGCCCAGGCCTAGAGTTCAGGCCCCACGACCAGACCCAAAAAAAAACAACAAAACAATTTTGGATCTCCCACTTGAAGAATATAGTGTGTGTCTCCACTCACTCTCATAACCTTTTGCTTCTCCTGGCAGCGTTTACATCGTGCATGTCTTTTGTCAGATACAATGATAAATGTTTCATATTCTCAGTGCTACTATAATTGTTCTATTTGTGTTTAGAGTTTCTGTTGTCTGCTGCTGGTCTATGAAAGCATTGGTTCTAGCAGCTTTCTAGGAGATGCTGCTGGGTTTTATGACACATGGCCATGCTGTTTCTGCCTGTGAAGTTTGGCTGCCATTGATTTCCTTTACCCTTTTCTGACTGCATGGATGGGACTTTCCATAGGTGTTCAGAGAACTTCCTTGTTTGGTGTGTGATGGTAGGGGAAAGAATTCAGATGTTCTTTGCTTTTTCATCGATGCCTTGGTGTGCAGTCTAAGAAAGTTTCTATTTCCAGTTTGCTAAGAATGAATAATGAAGAATGGATATTAGATTGTTTTCAGTGCTTTTTGTCTGTTCTGAGATGGTCATTTGGTTAATGTCTTTATTTGTTAATATGGTGACACTGGTGTTTAAAAAAAATACTAAACCAACCTTGCATTCCTGGGAAACCTGTTGATTGTAGGGCTTGAACTCAAGGCCTGGATATTGTCCCTGAGCCTTTTTGTGCTCTTGGCTAGTGCTCTACCACTTAAGCCACAGTGCCATTCCAGTTTTTGAATTGTTAATTGGAGATAAGAGTCTCACAGGAACTTTTCTGCCCAGGTTGGCTTTGAATCATGATCCTCAGATGTCAGCCTCCTGAGCTGTTAGGATTATAGGTGTGAGTCCCTGGTACCCAGCTAGGCTTTCTTTTTAAATTTGTTAGATATTGTTGGATTCATTGTCTTCATAGCTTTTACATCTATAGACTTCTGATTTGTAGGGGGTTTAAAAGGTCTGTAGTTTTGTTTTAATGTCTTCACTGGACATAAAATGTGCTCTGATGCACTTCTTCCTCTCCAGGAAGAGTTCATGTAGGGCTCACAGTAATGCTTCTTTAAGTGTTGGTGAGAATTCACTAGTGAAGCCATTTGGGCTTGAGGTTTTTTAACTACAAATTAAATTTCAGTAATAGGTGTAGGGCTATTTCTGTTCTTTTCTTCTGAGGAGGCTTAGTGATTTATGTGGTTCTAGGAATTTGGCCATCCATCTGACTTGTTAAGTCCGCTGACGTGGGCGTTCACAGCCACTCTGTCATCTTCCTAGGGTCTGTGGCACCCTCCTGACATAACTTCTTCTTATTCCTTAAACTGGGGACCTGCATTTCCTTATCGGTGTAGCTAGAGGGTTATTCTCTAAGAATCAAGCTTTGGGTTCATTGCTTATTTTCTGTTATTTCTCTTATTTTCTGTTTTATAGTTCAATGATTTCTACTCTGAACTTCCCATCTCTGCGTACGTGTTTCCACTGTCCCAGCTTTGTTTCAGGTGTTAGCCGCAGAGCGGGATAAGGCTGTTGTTTTAGGTGTTAGCCGCAGAGCGGGATAAGGCTGTTGTTTCAGGTGTTAGCCGCAGAGCGGGATAAGGCTGTTGTTTCAGGTGTTAGCCGCAGAGCGGGATAAGGCTGTTGTTTCAGGTGTTAGCCGCAGAGCGGGATAAGGCTGTTGTTTCAGGTGTTAGCCGCAGAGCGGGATAAGGCTGTTGTTTCAGGTGTTAGCCGCAGAGCGGGATAAGGCTGTTGTTTCAGGTGTTAGCCGCAGAGCGGGACAAGGCGCACTGGACGGGCGGGCCTGGCTCGCCGTCTCCTGGGCGCGGCGGCGGCAGAGGCCCTGGCTGTGGTGCTGCTGCCACCACAAGCAGTGCGTTCCTCTGCAGGACGGTGTTTTTGCTCAGTGCTCAGTGCTCACCCTGCAACCCCCCTCACTGTGCGCTGTGCCCGCCTGGAACCCCTCCCTCCCTCCCTAGGGCGGACGGGGGCGTGGTGTCACCCCACGGTCCTCTCCGTTCCAGGCATCAGCAATGCCGAGGCTCGGCAGCCGGGGAAGGCGCCTAACTTCAGCGTCAACTGGACCGTGGGTGACTCCGCCATCGAGGTCATCAACGCCACAACTGGGAAGGACGAGCTGGGCCGGCCGTCCCGCCTGTGTAAGCACGCGTTGTACTGTCGCTGGATGCGTGTGCACGGCAAGGTACTGAGCCGCCCCGCCCCCGAGCGGCTTCCCCGGGCCCCTCCCGCCCTCCCCTCCTGGGCTCACCATGCCATCCTGCCACCACCCTGTGTTCCTCCAAACTATTGCTAGCTCAAAAGCACGCTCCTACGCTGGGCACCAGTGGCTCACACCTGCAATCCCAGCTACTCGGGAGACCGAGAGCTGAAGATTGCAGTTCAGAGCCAGCCCAGGGAGGAAAGTCCGTTAAGAGTCTTATCTCCAACTAACCTCCAAGCTTGGCTCAAGTGATAACACGCTAGCCTTGAGCCACAAAAGCTCAGTGGCCAGGCCCTGAGTTCAAGCCTCAGGCCTAGTAAAGACAAACGCAAACACCAAAAAAATACATGGCCCTGGCTGCACAAGTCTAGGACTGCGTCCAAGACAGCATGCGCCCTCTCTGCCGCAGTCAGACCTGCTGCCTTCCTTTCTGGCCCTGTGTGAGGACACTTCTCATTCAGGTTCTGGAAGTCGCAGAGGAGGAAGGGCCGGCCATCTGCCCTAGCACGTGCTCCCAGCTCCCACTCAGCTGCCCTCCATTCCAGCTCACAGACTTTTGCTTTAGCTTTAGCTTTAGCTTTAGCTTTCCCATGACCCCATGTCATTAGTTTTCATCCACTCTGAGTCAAGTCTCTGAGACCAGCACAGAACCCGCCCTGCCCCGGAGGATGGCCCCCGTGTGGCTGACGTCCCATCTTCACATGGAGTGGGGCACCCCAGTGCCTCTGGGTCCTCAGCATGCCCTGCGGTCCCCAGACCCGCCCATAGCGGCACAGGCTGCTGCTTGGGTCAGCGCCTGCCCGGGCGCCATCCCCGCCTCCCCTTAGACGCCGGCGAGGTTGTTCACACTGTGGTCGCTGCAGACACCCACTGATGCGCACTCTGCTTCTCCTGCAGGTCCCCCCATACTTGCTCCGCACCAAGATCCTGAAGCCCACCACCTACCACGAGTCGAAGCTGGCGGCAAAGGAGTACCAGGCTGCCAAAGCGCGCTTGCTTACAGCCTTCATCAAAGCGGGGCTGGGCGCCTGGGTGGAGAAGCCCACGGAACAGGACCAGTTCTCTCTCACGCCCTGAGCAGGGCAGGCGCGGAGTACAGGGCGGGCCCAGGGGACTGCAGCACCGGGCGTGCTCCCCAGAGCCCCAGGGAGCTCACCGCAGAGGGCACACCGCTCGGGGAGGGTGTCGGGGGCCTGGGACCGCCGGGCACCCAGCTTCGTCCCCAGCGCTTCACGCCCAGCCAGGCTGGCATGGGGAATTGTGGGGTGCCAGGCATCTCACATGTGAACCGGGGTAGGTGTGCCATGGGGCGCAAGGGGCCGTGGGATCCACACCGCCCCCGGCTGCCCCCTGCCCCATACTTCCTCCCCTTGAGCTGTCCAGTGACTGCTTTCTATCTCAGTTTACGTTAGAAATTGAGTTCTACTGCGTAGGGCTTCCTTAAGTTTAGGAAAATAGAAATTACTTTGTGTGAAATTCTTGACTAATTTATTCAGAGCTAGGAATGAGTTTATAAAATAAGAAGTAATATGTCAGGTTGCATACTTTAATTGCAAATGCATTTATACGTGGAGGAGGTGGGAGCGTAAAGTAGGAGGTGGAACCGGGAGAGACTGACTCACGTGTGTCCGTGCACAGCCCTCCACCCTGTGAGTCACAGTCAGGCCGCACAGGCCCGTGAGGACTGTCCCCAGCCCGCGCAGTGCGGGCTGTGTGCACAATGACCCGGCCCTACCTATAGCAGTGACTTTATGTCCTGCAGACTCCTAACGCAGGACCTGCCATCTCAGCTGCTTCTAGAAGCTTCTGTGTGCCTAGTTTGGGTTATATCATGGAAATCTTTTCTCAGTTTACTTCTAAACCCAACACTAAACACATGCAGAGACCTGTACTGGCCTTCTGTCCGGGGCTTTTAACAGTGTTCGGCTTCTGTGGACACAGGTGACCGGGCAGGGCTGCTGCACAGAGCTGCCCTCCCTGCACCTTCCTTGGGCTCTGTGGTGGGAGCGAGGCCTTCACAGGACGGAAGGAGAAGTATTGAAGTAGATTCTCATTTTTTGAGCATACCATGGAAGGCATATTTTTAAGTTATTCTTTATAGAGTTGTCAAAGACATTTTTAAAAAGCATTCAGAAGGAAGCTGGTGAGACACTGCGAGCAGGCAGGGCCCAGCGGCAGGGCCCAGCGGCAGGGCCCAGCGGCAGGGCGGAGGCCTCCTGGGGCTCGGACCTGCTGCTCAGCCCCCGCTGGCGTGCGGGGTGGCCGGCAGGGCGGAGGCGGGCGGGCAGCCAGCTCAGGCCGGTGCATGGTGCCTTGTAGCTTCCACTCAGGGTTAGGGAGCGCGGAGGGAAGGCCGGCCGCCTGTGTGCTCCACGCAGCCCGGGGACTGTGGGCAGAGACAGGTGCAGACCCGCCCTGGCCTGTGCTGCCCGGGTGTGGTGCTGAGTGGCACACCGGGTTTGGTGCCCTTCATGGGCTTAGAAAAACCAGGCAGCTGTGGGGCAGATGCGGCCGTCACCGCGGGGCCTGGGTGCCTCGTGAGTCCGGAGCTCTGCCCGGGAGCTGAGGCCACATGGGGATCCCCGGGATGTGTTCAGAACCAACCCCTTCACCTCCTGGCAGGGTCCGAGAGCTGCGTGTCCTGGAGGGAGAGGTCAGGCGGTGGAGCCCTCCCAGGCAGACTCCTGAAGGCTCAGAAATAACCCAGACAAGTCTGCATTGTTACTCTTGTCTCCTTAAAGGGTACTTTTTCTAGTTGAGATTGGGAGGTGGACTTAGTTTTGAAAGAATATGTGGATTTGGGCCATAGAGTCCAGCAAAAATATACCCCATATACATTAAAAACAAGACAAAAACCCCACCCAGTTGTCTGGCTTTACTCTCTGCAGTCAGATGGTAGCTGTAATGAACACAATTGCCTCGCAGCGAGGGGCTGGGGGAGGGGAGGGGCCGTCCTGCTGGGCTGGGAAGGCAGCTGGGCTCAAAGGACTGCTTCCTCAGGCTCAGGAAGGAAGGCGGCTCATCGCACCGACACCCAGGCACAACTGCACCGTGGTGGCATGGGGGGGGGTCAGCGTCCCTGCAGGGAGTCTCAGGTCTCAGGTCGGGTGACGGACAGGTGTGCTTAGCCAGGGCTGTTGCAGTTGGGTCAGAGCCCTGGGCAGGGCTGAAGGCGTTGTGCCCAGAGCCCTGATCCCCTGTCCACGGGTCAGGGGTTCACCTTCCAGCGAGGGACACCAAAGAACTGGCTTCCATTCCCAGTCATCTTTCCCTGCGTGGGGAAGGTCTCGTCATTGCAGTCCGCTTTGTTTTCAGTGTGTGAGCGTCATCTCATAAGGCCTCGCTGTCTCTGGAATTCATTTTGTTCGACATACTCACTCACCTCAGGCTGCGGTTGCTGCTTCCTTTCAAGCTCCCTTCCATCTTGTCAGTTGACGCTGGTGCGCCAGGGCTGCTGCCGCTCCTCACCACGTGCACAGATCTGAGGGTGTGGTGTGAAAAGCCACGTCTGTCCATGCTGTGAGTGGCCCTGGCCACTTCCACACTTCACACCATAGTTTCCAGCTGTGCCCAGTTGTGACTGATCTAGCAAGAGACATGTGATGAGTTTGCCTCCCCTTCCCCCCCCACCCCCGCTCAAGTTCTGTGAAATTCTGGAACTTCTTTTGCACCAATCCCAAACTCTACACGTGGAAAGGGCAGAAGGCCCGTAAACGTTTAGGGTGTGCAGCTGTGTGAGTCCTTGTCTCGTGCCGTTGTGTGGTGGCTGCTCTGCTCCGGCTGTCCACACTGGGTCCGGGGCTCACATGGTGCCCGGGAGAGGAAACAGGGGCCGGGTGGATAGAGATGGATGGGTCTGACCCAGTCCAGCCAGCATGTCCAGTTGCTCACCTCCAGAAGATCCTGTTCTTGCAGCTGTACTTCCTGCTTGCTGTCCGGGGGTACGACCCCAGGAACACTTGCTGTGGCCACAGCGTGGGCTTATGGTGTGCTAGGGACCCAGGGGCCGTTCTGAATGGAAACAAACGTTTAGAAGCACAGTCTGTAGAAGGTCCGTGGCGTAAACCTCTAAAGCTGTTTGCTGCTCTAGGCTTTGGGTTACCTGCTTTTAATTTGATTTTAGAATTTGGATACTTTATATGAATGTTATTCAGCCAAGAAACTTGTTGCTAAGATACAATCTTCAGTGTTCTCTGTATGTATATTTATGTATATACCACACGTTAACCTGCATGAGCTTCCTCTCACTGAGGCCAGCCAGAACTGAGCATGAGACGCTGTCACATATAGACAAAGATTCAAGATGTCCTCAAATAAAGAATAAGATATTTCACTACTATGTTGGTACAGAGAGTTTCTTTCCCTTTTAAGTTATTCCCGTCACTCACCTCAGGCTGCGGTTGCTGCTTCCTTTCAAGCTCCCTTCCATCTTGTCATTTGAAGCTGGTGCGCCAGGGCTGTGTGCCGCTCCTCACCACGTGCACAGATCTGAGGGTGTGGTGTGAAAAGCACGTCTGCCCATGCTGTGAGTGGCCCTGGCCACCTCCACACTTCTTCACACCACAGCTTCCAGCTGTGCCCAGTCCTGAAGGTGTGATCAGACTTCACTAAGATTGAAGGTGTGATCAGACTTCACCCAACGTTTGAAGGTCTGACTTCACTTTACCCAAGAATGTGGCTGACACTGTCTGTGGCCTGCTCAAGGTCATACTGAGTGCCCAGAGTGTTTGCCCAGCTCCCATCGCTCCTTTCCCAACACCTCTGGATTCCGACTTCCTCTCCAGCTTCCTGAGCGCTTATGGGCTCCCCTACCAGAAATGACTTGGTGGGAGGAAGATTATGTTGTAGCTGATCTTTGTCTTCTCCCGTCTGTGCCAGGAGTGATGGGAAGCCTGCAGTGCTGGCTCGAGTGTGGGCAGAACGCAGGAAGGACCTGCACCTTCAGCATGACCACGGGCTGAGAACACTGGGTAGTTACAGTGAGAAGATACAGATTAAGAACTGGAATACTATTTTAGAAGGACATTCATAAGTAAATGAAAAGTTGGCTGCAAAGCAGTACGTGTACCCCGTGGTGTGAGGGAATGTCACGCTCATGTAAAATGTAAATGGCCTTGGCGGAGGGGGGAGGGGGTGGAGGAAGGAGAGGTGGGGGAAGGAGGGGGTTTCCTATGGTCTGGAATGTTGCTTTTGTTTTTTAATGTTCATTTGACTAATACATATTTAAGTGAAAAACCTAGAAAAATTGCTAAAAGTCATAAGTTCTCCAAGTAAAAAGCAGTACTATTATACTCTCTTTTGAAATTGATGAGATATTTAAACCAGTCCAATTGGGAATTTGACTTAACCTTCTGTAATACATTTGGCCTTTTATCTGCTTGTCCAGGCAGAACATAGTAGGGCCAAAATGAACACTAGAAACTGACGAGTAATTGTACCTGTTTCTTCTGAGCTGAAATCAGGTACCGATATCTAATTTCATTCTCATAGGCAGCGTGCTTCTCGTGTCTCTCATTTCCTGTTGATGAATACTCTTAAACAGTACTATTGGGCTGGTTTTCAGCCATACCTGTCTTCCTTCTTCATAAATGCAAGGGAACCTGATTATGATGTTTAACAGAATTAATGAGGGAATATCTGGGAAGTAGATCCAAGTGATAGAGCACTTGCCTAGCATGGGCGAGACCCTGGATTTTATCCCCAACACTGAAAAACATTTTAGTAAGGGAAGGTTTTAGATCATTTTTTCAGTGCTAAGCACCTGGGAGTAAGAAACATAGACACAATCTTTTTCTTCTTGCACATACCTGAACACCTGCCTACATGTCTCATTAAGTTGTTAGACATTAAGACTCGCTTTCTTTCAGTGATATATCGTAAAATAGGTCAGTTAATTATATTAGATCTACCTGTTTGAAACTGTCTTTATTGTCCTCAGTAATTCAGTAATTCTAAGATGTGCACTACAATTTATTTCTCTGGTTTTCTGTTTTTAATATCCCTAGAAAAGCATGCTAACACTTTTGCTTCAAGTGGAAAAGTAGGTCAGACTTTTTTGACAGAAAATAAGTCTAATTTGGTTCAATAGGCTGACACGAAGGATTAGGTTCCATGGAGGATGTGCGCTGTAAATAGAATGAGCTAAATCTGCAGCTTCAAAGGTGGCAGCGAGAATGCATTCAGAATAGTATGATAGAAACCCTTCAAAAAAATGGGGAAACAAGCCACTAAAACAAACGTTTTAATGTCCCCAACCCCCCTGGAATACATCAGGCCTGGCAAGGTAACCGAGACCCACGGACAAGTGACAGACATCGAGAGGGGCAGGATAATGAATCCCTGGGCAAGTCAAGTGGCTTCAAATCTTTTGCCCTCGAAACCCTTGCAGTCCCAGCCCGCTGCTTGGGAGCCAGTGACCCAACGGGCGCCCGGCAGCCCTGGTGACAGTTTGCAGGACCCAACTCAAGAAATAAGTGGAGCACAGTAGTTTCCTCCAGCTGTCCTGCCATGTGGGAGCCGTAGGTAGGACAGTGCTCAGTCTGCCCCTTCTGCCCCTGCCAGAAGATGTTTTCCCTGCCCAAAAGATGAGCAGCGCAAAAAGGCAAGAGTCACAGTGCCAGTGCACCTGGCAGACAGGTTAAAATTTGAAACTGGAAAACCGTACAGAGCGAGATCCCGCACAGCCTTAAAACTGGAAAACCGCACAGAGCGAGATCACGCACAGCCTTAAAACAGCGCTGGTGTTCGTTGCTGTTTTTTAAATTTTTGGCTCATTTTGGGGAGTTACTACTTGGAAGGAGTTGGGAGTACATTTGAGGGATATTACTAAACTCTATCTCATCTTCAAATTCATGTGGTTTCCTAACATCTTTAGAACAGACGAAGTGTAACTGAGGCTGGGTGGGGTTGATCCTGGCTAGGGATTGGCAGGCTAGAAAAGCCTAGAGCCGACCCCAGAGCCGACACCAGCCCCGGGGAAGGTCATCCAAGGAGGCCTGGGAAGGGCTTTCAGCCCCAAGGCCTCCGGGCCCGGCCCACGCCGAGCAGCCCCCACAGGCCACAAACGCCCACCCTCCGTGGGACCCGCTGCAGCTGTGTCCGGTCAGGCCGGGCGGGCGCCAGGCTGTGGGTCACCTCCAGGAGTTATTTCCTCAGCCAAGCAAGCCTGGAAGTTTCCCTGCACAAGAACACAGGCTTATGCAGGAGCTGGGGTTTTTTTGTTTTGTTTTTCTGGGCCTAGGGCCTGGGTGCTGTCCTTGAACTTCTTTTTGCTCAAGGCAAGTGTTCTACCACTTGAGCCAGGGCTCCACGTAGGGCTTTTTCTGAGTAGTTTGTTGGAGATAAAAGTCTCACAGATTTTCCTGCCTGGGCTGGCTTTGAACTGTGATCCTTGGATCTCAGCTGCCTGAGTAGCTGGGATGACCGGCGTGAGCAGTGGTACCCGGCTGGAAGCTGGGGTTTATAAAGCAAAGTCAGGTGAGGGCAACCTTCAAACTCACCTTTGTTTTTCCTCTTGCCGGAAACGAATCAGCTCAGCATGGATGCCCCGGTGTTGTGGGGAGGCGGGGCCCATCTCAAGTATGCCTGCCTTTCATAAAAGGGACACACGTTCATGGTAAATCACTGTTATGTACTCTAGAACTTCTCTGTATACAGTGAATGCATACAAGTAGCCCTGTATGGTGATGATTAAAAAAAAAAATCAAAAGGGTCAAGTTGAAGACAGTCCCTCTCTTAGCCTAGGTCTGACTATTAAAGAGCAGCAATGCTGCTGGCGGAGCATGGCCGCCTGCCTAGCGGGCGCTGGTCACTGAGCCTTTCACGCAGCTGTGGAGATGCGGCTGCTCGGGGGCCGGCCTCCTGCCAGCTCCCACCCGGCTGCTGCCAACCGGTCAGGAGAGTGGAATCTGGGATTACCTGTGCTGTAGTGAAGGCCTTGTTCGGTCTGGAGCTGTCTGTTCGTCAAGGGCGTGGATTCATCCCTTCCTGACCCTGCCCTGGGTGAGGGCATCGTCCCGCACAAATGTCTCGAGGCGTGGTCTGGGCTGAGTAACGGGAGAGACGGACAGGCGCAGAAACAGGAGAAAACATGAGGGGAACCATGCCTGCTCCAATAGGCAATAGACGAAGTGGAGCCTGCAGAAGAGTCCTGGACGACATCCTCGGTGATGAGCCTGTCTGCATGCAGACCCGAATCCCATCTGACTCGGGGGTGGAGACGGCAAACACGGCAGACACAGTGGAAACAGAGCGACCCTGTGTCTCGTCTCAGCCAGGGGACACATCTACAGCCAGAGTAGAGTCATCGGTTTTAGGAGAAGTGGCCAGGTATCTGCAAGGCCAGCATGGAAGCTGTTGCTGGAGCCACAGGTGATAGGTGTGTCAACGCCAGTGCAGAGCAATTCTGTATTGGCCAGCTATGGAATCTTGGAGCCAAGAACAAGTGGCACTGGGGGGCTCCTATCGGTTTTCTTTGCTCCCTGTCCCCTTGTCCTTTGTTCGTGGGCCCCGGGTAGGTTGGTTGCCGGGGCCCCTTATCTAGACGTTCTGGCTTTGGGTTTTGGCCAACGCCTTTGACGGCAGCCCAGGTCAGTCAGCCTTTCCCCCATTTCTGTCTCTCAGCGGGGAGTGGCAGAGAAGCACAGAGATGTACAAGTGCTGAGCGGGCAGCCTGACAGAGAGACAGTGGCCTCGCTGTCCCCAGATGAGCACCGCAAGGAGACCTGGGTGAACACCCAGGGAGGTGCCCCACTATGGTACAGGGAAATAGTTAGATGAATGGGGAATCGCCCCAAAATAGAGGCACAGACAGAGCCCGCTGATCTTTCTGAGGCCCCCAGCACGGCGAGGGGCGGAGTCCAGACACAGCCGCAAACCCCTCTGAAACGAACCCCTGACCTCCCCGCAGGTCCCTGGTGTCCTTTGTGAAGGTGGAGACTTCAGCCAGAAAAGCTTTTCCTCAGCGCTGGCTTTGATAAACCTCATCCAAAGTTGGTGTGGTTCCCTTGGTAAACTGTCAGTAGCACACATGGAGGACGAGGACAGTGCGGTGCAGCCCTGCGCCCCTCGGAGCCCAGGCAGCCAGCGACGCGCCAGTCAGCAGGCTTCACCTTGCCAGACAGGAAAGAGCTCAGCCTTCACTCCTGAGATCCAGGTCCCTAGCGCCTTGAAGCCAAACCTGGAAGATGGCTGGTGACGCCACCTAGTGGCAGTACAGGTGACAGGCCCAAGAACCCTTTTGCTGGGGACTTGGAGCAATTGACTGGGAAGTGCAAGGTCCGAGTTCAAGCCCCAGTGCCACCAGAGAGGGGAGTGTGGAGGAGGGAGGATGCTTTAGGCCACGTGCAGTGGCTCACACTCGTAATCCCAGCTACTCAGGAGGCAGAAATTGGGAGGATCTCAGTTTGAGGCCAGCCAGGGCAAAACGTGGGTCAGAGCCAACTGCAACAAATATGCTGGGCCTGCTGTCCAGGCCCACAATTCTACCCATGGAGGGCAGTAGAAGGACCTTTGAAGACATTCCCAGCGTCAAAGGGACGCCCTGTCTGAAGAATAAAGCATAGAAAGGGCTGAAAGTGTGGGGCAGGTGGAGTGCCAACCTAGCCCACCAGACAGTCCACAGCCCCACTGCCAACCTAGCACCTGAGACCCTCAGTCCACAGCCCCAGTGCCAACCTGCCACGCCGACCCCAGTAGAGTCTGCTTAGCATGGGAAACCATCTATCAGACCATGATAGGGGCCTCGAGACCTATCTCTGAGTTTTGGGACTTCACCGAAGTCTACCTCAGAGAATGGGGCTTTACAGAAACCTATCTCCAAGTTTTGGGACTTGACCGAAGTCTACCTCGGAGAATAGGGCTTCTAAGAGGCCTACTCCTGGGAAAAGGCTGGAAAAACCCCTGGGAAAAGATGTGTTTCTGCCTTTCTTCTCCTCATAAGAGTGCCTATCAATCTTTTACTGTTTCTGCTGTTCATTGTACTTACTCATTGTCAACGTTCCCTTATTCAAAGCTCTTTCTTAAGAGTGTTGACGACTCCAATATCTGATGAGTGTCTTAAAAATATGACTAACTCACCAGAGTTAAGTGCTACCCTGAAACCCCTCTTATGGAGGCTAGTAGACAAGCCATAAGCAAATATAAAAGTATTGGGGGTTTCACAAAGTCACTCCAGCAGAAGGAATTGTAAGAAATTTACAAGAAGCTGTAGGCGCGGCTAGAACAGAAGGAATGTATGGCAATTGCTGAGATAACTACTTAGGAGAAAGAACTTCCTGTTACTCTCTTTCATTTATTAAGAGACTTGCTAGATCTAGGCCTCCGGGGTGCTTACTATTAAAGAAGAAACAGGAAAAATCTTATGGGATAATTAAGGCCTCTATAGAAATAAGGTAATGGTGAGATGGTGACAACGTTGAAACCCATTATATTTCTTAGAGATAAGCCGGAAACAAGTGCCTTTCAGGCGACCAGCTGGTGACCACCCAAGAATGAAGCCCTGCAGCAAGATTGTGTAAACTTTTGCCCTTTCAGGCGACCAGCTGGTGACCATCCAAGAATGAAGCCTTGCAGCAAGATTGTGTAACCTTTTGCCCCTTTTCTTATGAAGACTTCTGTTATAAAAGTTTGTTATCCTCTGCATTAAATCGCACTCAGCACTCAGCATCCACTCCTAATGTGTGTGAGTTGTCTGTTTGCCATCTCCCCATCCTATTCCAGGTTCCTCCCCTAGGTATCCTCCATCGGCCCGACAGAACCCGGTCCGCGGCACCAACCTAGCGCACCAGACCCTCAGTCCACAGCCCCACTGCCAACCTAGCCCACCAGACCCTCAGTCCACAGCCCCAGTGCCAACCTAGCGCACCAGACCCTCAGTCCACAGCCCCACTGCCAACCTAGCCCACCAGACCCTCAGTCCACAGCCCCACTGCCAACCTAGCCCACCAGACCCTCAGTCCACAGCCCCACTGCCAACCTAGCCCACCAGACCCTCAGTCCACAGCCCCAGTGCCAACCTAGCCCACCAGACCCTCAGTCCACAGCCCCAGTGCCAACCTAGCGCACCAGACCCTCAGTCCACAGCCCCACTGCCAACCTAGCCCACCAGACCCTCAGTCCACAGCCCCACTGCCAACCTAGCCCACCAGACCCTCAGTCCACAGCCCCACTGCCAACCTAGCCCACCAGACCCTCAGTCCACAGCCCCACTGCCAATCTAGCACCTGAGACCCTCAGTCCACAGCCCCAGTGTCTCCCCACAAAAGACCTCACACTCAAGCCGTGCTCCGGTGCCTTCTGTAGGGCTTTTCAGTCTTGATGCTTTTACCCCATGTCTCTGGGTTGGCTTTTTCTATGGACATCAGTTGAAATTTGTTTTCGTTCCTCCTGGCCTCCTGGAAGGGAGATGCTGTGGTCAGCCGGTTCCACATGGGAAAAGCAGGGCAAAGAAGAGTTCCTTTTTGGCCAAAATTGAGCAACAAAAGCAGCTTAGAAGGGAAGTGGATTTTAGCAGGCCATAGCTACAGAGCTGAAACAAATTTGTGAAACAAGCCAGGTTCTTCCAGAAGGTGGCATTTAAGAATAACGTGCTAGCTGGGAGCTGGTGGCCTCTCTGTAATCCCAGCTGCTCAAGGCTGAGATCTCAGTTACTATCTGGGTTGTTCTCCGATGGGGATGAATCAAGCAGACTTCCTCCTTACTGGCCGGGACACCTGGCTCCTGTTGTCTGAAATGGCTGTAGCCAGGTGTTAGCTGTAGGGGTCACGGTACCAATGACATCTCTTCCCAGGGGTCACGGTACCAATGGCCTGTTGCTTCCTGGAGCCAGGTCTCCAGGCTGCTGGCTGGTGTCCTGCCGCCGGTGTGGCAGCCTGTTGTCCCCCGTGGATCCGTCTCTGCTCTTTCGGGAATTGCTCTCACTCTCTCCTTCAGCCTTACATCGTGGCGGTTTTTGTAGCAGCTCAGTAGGGAGTGTCTGGGCCTTGGGTGTGGGTTGTTGGGAGGCCGCCTCCGTGCTTCAGTCCTGTTTCTAAGGCCGGCTATGGACACGTCCCCTCGCGCCTGTGAGCCAGGCCAGGACCGTGGCTCGGCTCCTCAGCTCCCCAGGACAGCCACGGTCCTGGGCTGCCAGCATCTCCCCGCCTCTCCAGCACGGTGCCCACACCGCGGGTCCTCCCGCCCCCTCCAGGCTGTCTCGGCTGACCCCCTCGTCCTTCCCGAGGAAACGCCCCTGGGGTTGTCCCGCTCCTGGGCTGACACCAGCATCCGCACTCGATGGTGAGCCCGCGACTTGTGCTGCTTCCTCTAGAAACCACTGGCAGCGGCCAGTCGGCGCCGGGCGAGGTGGCCGCTGTGTGTCCTGCGTCCCACCCTGAGCCAACGCCAAGCAGCCTGCTCTCCCGAGACGCCCTTGTCACAGAAGCCAGCGCTTCAGCTGCCGCAGACCGTTTCCACGGTGCTGGCCACCCGCCCGCAGCTGGGCAGCCGGTGATGGGCTGGATGCCAGCACGAGGTGACGGCTGGATGCCTGGAGCCAGCACGAGGTGGCGGCAGCCTCTGAACGCCGCCCAAGCCCTCTGCTTCCCTGCTTAGCAGCCAGGCCGCCGAGTTCACCACCTTGGCTGGCTTTGAAGAGAGCTGAGCTCTGGTCCAATCGCCACATCCTCCCGACTCCTCCACAGGCCCGAGGACCGGGCCAGGGCGGCAGCCCGGTACTACGGCCCAGCCCCGAAACAGCCAAGGCCTGGCTGCACCCCACGGCCTAGCCCTCCTGGTGCCCCTACCCCACCCGCACCCCTTGGCATAGAGCCACTGTGCGCGCGCCAGCCCCTCCCACGCGCAGCCCCCACGGTGACCGGCTGCCGCACACACCAGCTCCGTGCGCTGATGCGGAGCAGTCTGCCATCAGCCCGCACCTCCTCCCTCCCACTGTAGCCCCTGCTGCTGGCACCATGTGAGCCCCAAGACGCTCTGCCATGCCCTTGCATGCCATGCTCCATCCAGCCCCCGGCCTCAGCCCGTAGCAGAGCAGGTGAGCGGGGGAACGAGGCCGGGGGAGGCGCAGGTGCAGCGCATGCCCTATCCAGAAGCCTGGCTGGCGTCGGGCCGCGGTCAGCGCAAGCGCCGCCCTGCAGCTGACCTGGCCGGAGACAAGGCTGCGGTGGCCAGCCCTAGCCTCCAACTTCAAGGTACGACACAGGCGCATCCTGGGACTCGTTTTTTAGAAAATGTACTTTATTGGCGGGATGGGGACGTATCAGTGGAAAAGAATAAATACACCGCCCGCCCGTCCCGCTGGCTCCGCTCAGCTCCGCCATGCGGCGCCCCAGCCAGCCCGGACGGCGTCCCGCCCCATACCTGGGCCACCCACGGGGGCCTGGAAGAGGCTGCTCCGTGCCTGGTGCTGGAGGAGTCCCAAGAGGGATGTGGCCAAGGGGCACGGCGGGGCGCGCGGGGCCACACCAGCCAGGGGCAGGCCGCCCTGCTCCGCAGGCACTGCTCAGATCTGCAGCCTCTGCAGAGCGGGCGTGACTGCAGGCAGCAGCCTCAGGGGCAGCCTGAGGGGCAGGCCGCCTCTGCTCCTTTTCAGTGGCACTCGATCCACGCAGAGGCCCAGGGTCCATCGGGGGTCACAGGAAACCACTGGCTGGGCCTACAGGCCTTCCCCTGAATGGAGCCCACCGCCACAGCCTGCGGTGGCGCCCCGGACTGCAGAGCAGAGGGCTCAGCCCTGGGGCGCCGGGCGGGAGGCGGCAGGCCGTCACCCCAGCACCTCGGGGCCTCCCGCTGCGGTTGCGGTCTGCGGGCCCCGGCTGCGGCTCCTCACGGCCGCTCCCCGCATCCAGGCCTGGGCCTGAGCCTCCACTCGAGGGGCGCTACACAGGCCTGAGGGAGGTGGCCTCGGCCTGGGACACGCCACGGGTGGCCCCAGACGGGCCCCCAGGCCGGCAAGGCCCGCGGTGCAGACGTGCCGGCGGCTCAGTACGCAATCTTCCAGTGGGTGGGCTGTTCACAGGCTTTTTCTTGGTCTCCACAAAATCGGTTGTATGTTGTTTTGGGGTCCAACCCCAGGATTTCTCTCTCCTCGTGAATCCGAAAAGAAAACGTGGAGACGGAGGTGCCGATAAAAAATCTGCAAAGTAGCGAATGGCGTGTTTGCCGGCAGCAGCCACGCGGGGTGAAGCCAGGGCTCGGCCTCGGCAGGGAGCGCTGGCCGGGGCCGGATTCCCACGCTCGGGGGTCCTGACGCCGCTGGGCGACCACGGGAGCGACCACGGCATCCAGGTGACGGGGAGCGGGGCCTGCGTGGCGCTGGCGCAGTGCCGGTGCCAGGCTGCCCGAGGCGGGGCTGCTCCCACCGCAGCCGGGACCACCCGAGCGGGAAACCGCCACGCGGCCGAGGGGCCGGCCCTCAGAGCACCCCGCCCCCCCAGGGGCCCCCTCAGAGCACCCCCGCCCCCCCAGGAGGTCCTCGGAGCACCCCACCCCCCAGGAGGCCCTCAGGACACTCCTGCTCCCCAGGAGGCCTTCAGAGCACCCCCGCCCCCCAGGAGGCCCTCAGAGCACCCCCGCCCCCCAGGAAGCCCTCAGAGCACCCCCGCCCCTCAGGAGGCCCTCAGAGCACCCCCGTCCCCCCAGGGGGCCCTCAGAGCACCCCCGCCCCCCCAGGAGGTCCTCGGAGCACCCCACCCCCCAGGAGGCCCTCAGGACACTCCTGCTCCCCAGGAGGCCTTCAGAGCACCCCCGCCCCTCAGGAGGCCCTCAGAGCACCCCCGTCCCCCCAGGGGGCCCTCAGAGCACCCCCGTCCCCCCAGGAGGCCCTCAGAGCACCCCCGCCCCTCAGGAGGCCCTCAGAGCACCCCCGCCCCCCCAGGAGGCCCTCAGAGCACCCCCGCCCCTCAGGAGGCCCTCAGAGCACCCCCGTCCCCCCAGGGGGCCCTCAGAGCACCCCCGCCCCCCAGGAGGCCCTCAGAGCACCCCCGCCCCCCAGGAGGCCCTCAGAGCACCCCCGCCCCCCAGGAAGCCCTCAGAGCACCCCCGCCCCTCAGGAGGCCCTCAGAGCACCCCCGTCCCCCCAGGGGGCCCTCAGAGCACCCCCGTCCCCCCAGGGGGCCCTCAGAGCACCCCCCATCCCCCCAGGGGGCCCTCAGAGCACCCCCGTCCCCCCAGGGGGCCCTCAGAGCACCCCCGTCCCCCCAGGGGGCCCTCAGAGCACCCCCGCCCCTCAGGAGGCCCTCAGAGCACCCCCATCCCCCCAGGGGGCCCTCAGAGCACCCCCGCCCCCCCAGGGGGCCCTCAGAGCACCCCCGCCCCCCAGGAGGCCCTCAGAGCACCCCCGTCCCCCCAGGAGGCCCTCAGAGCACCCCCGCCCCCCCAGGGGGCCCTCAGAGCACCCCCGCCCCTCAGGAGGCCCTCAGAGCACCCTGCCCCCCCAGGAGGCCCTCAGAGCACCCCCGTCCCCCAGGAGGCCCTCAGAGCACCCCCGCGGGCGCAGGCCTGCAGGCCTGGCCTGGCAGTGGCTTCTCCTGGAGCAGCACCAGTGGACGCCCTGCAGGCCCATGAGAACTGGCGCCGGCCGGGCATGGCCAGCGGCGGGAGGACGGTGACGGGGCTGGCCACGGTGAGGTGCCGCGCTGTGGCGGGTGGCTGGGAGCGCAGGTACCTGGCGTGGGCGCAGACCCACTGGTCGATGATGGCCACGCCGCCGTCCTTGTACAGCTCCAGCTCCTCCCAGGTGGGCTCAAACCGCACCATTTCCGGCAGCAGCTTCTTCAGCTCTTCCTGCTCTGCAAGGCAAAGGGCAGGCGGCGGGCCGGCGCTGGCCGTGAGCAGCACGCGCATGCGCACGCCGCCTGCAGCCCCCTCCCCGCCCCTCGTTTCATCAAGCTACAGAGAAATAAGGCCAGGTGCTGGTGGTCATAGGCGTAATCCTAGCTACTCCGGAGGCTGAGATAGCCGTTCAAAGCCACCCCAGGCAGGGAAGTCCGTGAGGCCCTTACCTCTAATTAACTACCAGAAAACCGGACGTGGCGCTGTGGCTCAGCGGTAGAACTCACCCAGGGTGAGCCAAAGAGCTGCCCTCGCCCTGAGCTCTAGCCCTGAGTGCACTGGCCCCGAGTTCAAGACCCAAGACCACCAAAAAATAAAGAGAAATGAGGTTGGGGCTCAGAGCTGTGTACCCTTCCTGAGGGCGTCTGTGGGTCGCCTACCCTTCCTGATGGCGTCGGTGGCCACAAACACCTTGTCCAGTCCGTGTGTCTGCATGAGGCTCCGGATCTTCCTCACGGCCCCCTCCAGGCTGGGCACGTCCTCCCTGTGTCCCCAGATGAAGTCCTTCCTCCTCAGGTGGACGCCCAGGTACGGGCCCCCCAGCGAGGAGCCCAGCCTGACCTGTGGGGACACGCGGTCAGGCAGGGACGCCGGCATGGGGCCTGGCGCGCTCTGCAGCTCTGGTTCCGAGTGGGGAACTGGTCTTCAATCGCCGGAGACACTTTTACTGCGCGAATCAGTAAAAAATCCGTCAGCTTCCTATTTTTTTTCACTCAGGACTGACTATCCAAGTAACTTAACCAGGAGAGCCCGAGCACCTGCCCGGCACAGCGCCAGGCTGGTGACAGCGATGTGAGGAGCCTGCCTGCCCGCCTGGCACAGCGCCAGGCCGGTGACGGCCGCGTGGAGAGGCCTGAGCGCCCGGCACAGCGCCAGGCCCGGTGGGTCCCAGGACTGGGCGCTCACAGGGCCGAGGCCCGCGTCCCCGGGAGCCAGCGTGGCGCTGCCATGCCTGCGACGGTGGGTCGGGAAGTGGGGGGTCTCAGGACGGCGCAGCTTCTCTCTCCCCTTGCTATGAGCGGTGAAACCACGTGGGACGCTCTTGCCCCTCCCCCCCCAAGAAGAAACCTGACCGCGAGGTCCCTCTGCCGCTCGGGGAAGAGGCCCGAGCCACGTCCTCCAGCCTCCTTCGCGCTGAAGCAGTGTCCACAGGAGGCCACACGAGCCCTGAGCTGACCTGAGTGTAAAGGCGACCTGGCGGCCCCTCCTACCTTCATCCGCACCCAGTCCTCCTGGGACGGGACGCGGTCCGACCCCTCCTACCTTCATCCGCACCCAGTCCTCCTGGAACGGGACGCGGTCCGAGGCATCTGTGGAGTTGAGATGCTTGCTCCTGAACTCGTCCCCCACGGCCCGCAGGTGCCTGGCGAACACCATGCTCCGCCGCGTCTGCGGAGACGGGGCGGGGCTGAGCGGAGGCTGCGCCATCAGGCCCCCGCGGGCCGCACAGCAGGCGGCGGGCGCCACCAGACACCGCCACCAGCCTGACCCGCGGAGGACAGCCCCGCAAGTACTCACGTCCCAGTACTCCTTCCCCCCGTAGTGGTCGTGGAGCAGGTTTTCCGCTCGGTCCAGCATCACAGACCTGTTTTTAACCACAGAGAAGTGAGGAGGGATCCGGACCACCCAGCCCCCCGCACGACACCCCACACCCCCACCAAACACCTAGTTCCTCTGGGCCTTACAGACAAAGAAAGAGGTCAGATCGGGCTTAGGACCTAGATGTTCCCTTCAGAGGCCACATGGACCCACGCCGGCCCCTCCAGGCTGGGGCTCAGGCCGGCCCCCCGGCCCCTCGCCCCGCGGTAGCCACACAGTGACACACTCTCCAATCACCACACCCACAAGGCAGAAAGTGGGACGGGGAGGGCGGCTTCTCCACCGTCACCGGACCCGCTGCGCTAGCCCAGGACACATCTCCCACACAGGCCGAGCCAGCCCAGCTCCCGCCACGCGCAGCAGGCTCTTCCCAGCCTCGCCCGCCCGGCTCGACCCCGCCGCACGCCTGGCATCCGGGTGCACAGAGCCAGGAGTGCGCCTGGTGCAGCACCCGCTGCAATCCGGGCACCGTGAGGATGCTGGAGGACGGAGGCCACGCACACCCGCAGCGCGGGAGCCCTGGGCTCCCAGGATGCCGGCAACCTCCCCGTCCTCCCGCAAGGCTGTGTCCTGTGGTCTGCAGGGGACAGAGGTCCCAGGGACTGTGGGCGTCTGATGCCCACCCTCCGAGCCCAGTCCAGGTCCCCTTGCTAGCTGACCTGAGCGGAATACCCCACACTCACCGAGCAGAAGTGTTTTTCAGAAGCACAGGCGCTATGACGGAGGCCGACCCCTGGACCGATAGACAGGAGACATTGAGGCCCCTGGTTTCCTCATAACCCCAAAACCAGCCCCTGGAAAACAAGGCCACCATGTCAGCGGCCAGCTCCTATCCAGGTGAGAGTGCATGTGCACACGCGTGCTCCTATCCGGATGAGAGCTTGTGCACACACATGCTCCTATCCGGGTGAGAGGTCGTGTGCACACGCGTGCTCCTATCCAGGTGAGAGACCGTGTGCACACGCGTTCCCATCCAGGTGAGAGGTCGTATGCACACGTGTGCTCCCATCTGGGTGAGAGGTCGTGTGCACACATGTGCTCCTATCTGGGTGAGAGGTCGTGTGCACACGCGTGCTCCCATCCGGGTGAGAGGTTGTGTGCACACGCGTGCTCCCATCTGGGTGAGAGATCGTATGCACACATGTGCTCCTATCCAGATGAGAGCTTGTGCACACGCGTGCTCCTATCCGGGTGAGAGATCATGTGCACACGCGTGCTCCCATCCGGGTGAGGTCATGTGCACACGCGTGCTCCTATCCAGATGAGAGCTTGTGCACATGTGTGCTCCTATCCGGGTGAGAGATCATGTGCACACGCGTGCTCCCATCCGGGTGAGAGGTCGTATGCACACACATGCTCCTATACGGGTGAGAGGTCGTGCACATGCGTGCTCCTATCCGGGTGAGAGATCATGTGCACACACGTGCTCCTGTCCGGGTGAGAGGTCGTGTGCACACACGTGTTCTCCTATCTGTGTGAGATCGTGTGCACACACGTGCTCCCCTCTGGGTGAGAGATTGTGTGCACACGTGTTCTCCTATCTGTGTGAGGTCGTGTGCACACATGTGCTCCTGTCCAGATGAGAGGTCGTGTGCACACGCGTGCTCCTGTCCAGGTGAGAGGTCGTGTGCACACGCGTGCTCCCCTCCGGGTGAGAGGTCGTGTGCACACGTGTGCTCCCCTCCGGGTGAGAGGTCGTGTGCACACACGTGCTCCCCTCCGGGTGAGAGGTCGTGTGCACACACGTGCTCCCCTCCAGGTGAGAGGTCGTGTGCACACGCGTGCTCCCATCCGGGTGAGAGGTCGTGTGCACACACGTGCTCCCCTCCGGGTGAGAAGTCGTGTGCACACACGTGCTCCTATCCGAGTGAGAGATCGTGTGCACACGTGTGCTCCCATCCGGGTGAGAGGTCGTGTGCACACACATGCTCCCCTCCGGGTGAGAGGTCGTGTGCACACACGTGCTCCTATCCGGGTGAGAGGTCGTGTGCACACGCGTGCT
Source organism: Dipodomys merriami (assembly GCF_024711535.1). NCBI lineage: Eukaryota > Metazoa > Chordata > Mammalia > Rodentia > Heteromyidae > Dipodomys > Dipodomys merriami. The sequence goes on from NW_027203381.1 coordinate 121,731,226, forward strand.
CCCATCCAGGTGAGAGGTCGTGTGCACACGCGTGCTCCCCTCCGGGTGAGAGGTCGTGTGCACACACGTGCTCCTATCCGGGTGAGAGATCGTGTGCACACACGTGCTCCCATCCGGGTGAGAGATCATGTGCACATGCGTGCTGTCCAGGTGAGAGGTCGTGTGCACATGCGTGCTCCCCTCTGGGTGAGAGGTCGTGTGCACACGCGTGCTCCCATCCAGGTGAGAGGTCGTGTGCACACGCATGCTCCCATCTGGGTGAGAGGTCGTGTGCACACACGTGCTCCTATCCGGGTAAGAGGCCATCCTGGGCATGCACACACGTGTTCTTACCCAGGTAAGAGTTGTGACATTATGTGCACATGTGTGCAAGTATGGTCCTGATAAAAACCAAACGCTCAGGACCAGGATGGCAGACTGGCTCCAGTGAGTGGGGACCTCAAGTAAAAGGAACCACGAGAACCGAGACAGGTCTGAGGGAGGAGCGGGCAGACCAGAGGGGGACGGAGCTTTGCACGGCCCTGGTTCAGCGCACACGCAGCCTGCACTCCACGGTCAGGCTCTTCCTTCCCTCTCCAGGCCAGTCCCGGCTGTGCGCAGGGAGGTGCTCTGGCTCCTGAGCCGTCGCTGGGCTCACCGCCCTCCCCGCACCAGAGGCAGGCAGGGACCGTGAGGCCACAGGGCCAGGTGTTTCCAGACAGTGCAGAGCACCAGGGGGCCCTCGCCCTTCTCAGACGGGTCTCCTGTACCTGTAGTACTCGTGCTTGTCCTGGGAGTACAGCAGCGGATCGATGCACGGTCGTCCATCCACCTTCTCCTCCCAAGTGCCCTCCTTCCAGCCTTCCGCGTAACCTTGCAGGACGTACACCTGGTCAATGAAGGGCCCGCCAGACTCTGAAAAACGACAAGGAAGCACAGGGCAACCATGACCCCAGGCACACTCACAGACATACCCCGGGTCACGGGTGCGGATGCGACTTCCATCTTATTCCCAGAAGCCTGGTGGAAGCAGACAACGCAGAAAACAGGCTCGGTGTCATCGGCACAGAGGGTCTGGAGGCAGGCGGGGCCTGGCCTCTCCACAGGCTCCCTGGGCCATCTTCTTGCTCCTGCTGCCCGGACGGGCCGGCAGGCCTGGCTTCCCCAGAGGGCACCTGCGCGGGCACCCCGCCCCGGCTGACCTGCCCCGGCTGACCTTCCTCTGGCCGGCTCTGCCCCGCCCCGGCTGACCTTCCTCTGGCCGGCTCCGCCCCGCCCCGGCTGACCTTCCTCTGGCCGGCTCTGCTACCCCCTCCCCACAGAGCGCTCCTGCTGAGGATTTGCCCAAAGGCAGGATGCTGTCTTCACGTGGCTCACAATCAGGGGCTCGAAGCTGGGGCCTCCGGTGGAGGCGGGGTCACTGCCCGCCGAGCGCTGTGCAGCGCCAGCAGCGCCCCATCCACGGGAAGGAAGCAAGTCAGCCCGCACCCGCCCAGCCACAGGGTCTCCCAGGAAGCCCGGCGCCCCGCAGGGCTCCCGGCGCCCAGATCAGCAGAGGAACCCTTTACCAAAGCCAGCCCGAGGTTAAGTCCTCCAAAGAACCCCCTCACAACAAGGCTGGAGGAGTCAGCAGGGTGACCAGGTGCCTTGGGGACCCTGGGAGCCCATGCAGGGGCAGCACCACCTGTCTACTTCCCCGCAGGAGCTCTGACCGCACCCACCTGCTCAGCAAGCCGTGGGGGGAGGAGGGGAGTCTTGGAAGGGAAGGGGTGTGGCAGGCGGGCACACGGGCGGCTGGCCGGAGGGAGAGTGGGCAAGGTGGGCACGGCGGTGAGGAAGGACCGGCCTGGTCAGCGCCCCCACAGCCTCACCTGCGATGAACTGCTCGTACTCGATGACAGGGATGTTCTTGTTCAGACTCGGGAGGTCAAAGAACTCCGCCCAGGGGATGCGGACCTGGTGGATGTCGGGGCTCTGCCAGTGGTAGAGGCGGCCCCACGGTGGCAGCACGAGCACCCACTCCTCCGTCTTCAGCAGCGTCTTCAGCAGCGAGGCCACGCGGATGTAGACGTCCCTGCGGAGGTTGAAGCCTTCGGGGGGGTTGACGTCGTACAGCAGGTAGCTGAAGGCGGGGAGCAGCACGCGCTCTCGTGAGGCCACGCACACTGCCCGCCCAACTCCACGCCTCCCACCAAGGCACCCGCCCTCCTGACTCCTGCCCCCAAAGCCACTGGTATGAGCAGTGGCCGTCCCAGGGCACTCAATACCTCGCCTGGCCAGTGGCTGAGACTGGAAATGAGTGCACTGTTTCTCATGGTGGTCTAAAGAGGGCTGGGAGATCTAATGATTGCCAGGAATGCGGAATCTACTCCCTGTGTTGGAGCTAAAGCTGGAAGTACCCGCTAGCTTATTCCAATAACAAGCATCTCGTTACACGTCAAAATCTTCAAAATAAAACTAGTAAAATGAACAGCCATGCTTTTAATTCCTGCAAACTTATTTGGGGTCCGGTCATGGCTGTCTCTTGTATCTCTGCTTTCTGCTCATGGCACGGGCCAAGGGAATGCTGGAAAACTCCACAGTGAACTTATGAGAAGAAATGCGAGCAGCATCTGGACTCCATAGCAGAACCACTCAGAAACCGCCGTCCTCTCTGGGCTCCCGACTCCCAGGACGGCTGTCAGGACTCTCAGTGTCAGTCTCACCTGCTCTACCACTCTCCAGCAGACAGCCCAGAGCAAGGCGCGGGCTGGTCGGGATCTGCTTTGAGCGAGGTGCCCACTGCTGGGCAAGGCAGCCTGCCTCTGGATTCTATCCACCAGTGTCCACCATGGCCCGGGGACCATTGAGTCAGGCTCTGCCCACACAGCCTGGCCCAGGTCCTTCCTGGCCAAGGTCTCCTTGGGATGCGGATGAATGGGGACAATCAGAGCAAGCCTGAGTGGGGATGACCCTTCAGGGGGCAGCGGACCCCCGAACCCTGGCCTGTCCCGACCCGTCGACCCAAACCTTGACTAGTCTCTGGACCCCTCCCTAAATCCCCTCCCCAGACCAGGTCCCAGAGCCCTCCCTGAACCCCAGGTCCCCCCCACCTCCTCCCCCAGTCCTGTGGACCCCCCAGACCAGGTCCCAGAGCCCTCCCTGAACCCCAGGTCCCCCCCACCTCCTCCCCCAGTCCTGTGGATCCCCCAGACCAAGTCCCAGAGCCCTCCCTGAACCCCAGGTCCCCCCACCTCCTCCCCCAGTCCTGTGGACCCCCCAGACCAAGTCCCAGAGCCCTCCCTGAACCCCAGGTCTCCACCCTCCCCCAGTCCTGTGGACCCCCCAGACCAGGTCCCAGAGCCCTCCCTGAACCCCAGGTCCCCCCCACCTCCTCCCCCAGTCCTGTGGACCCCCCAGACCAGGTCCCAGAGCCCTCCCTGAACCCCAGGTCCCCCCCACCTCCTCCCCCAGTCCTGTGGATCCCCCAGACCAAGTCCCAGAGCCCTCCCTGAACCCCAGGTCCCCCCACCTCCTCCCCCAGTCCTGTGGACCCCCCAGACCAAGTCCCAGAGCCCTCCCTGAACCCCAGGTCTCCACCCTCCCCCAGTCCTGTGGACCCCCCAGACCAGGTCCCAGAGCCCTCCCTGAACCCCAGGTCCCCCCCACCTCCTCCCCCAGTCCTGTGGACCCCCCAGACCAGGTCCCAGAGCCCTCCTTGAACCCCAGGTCCCCCCACCTACTCCCCCAGTCCTGTGGACCCCCCAGACCAAGTCCCAGAGCCCTCCCTGAACCCCAGGTCCCCCCACCTCCTCCCCCAGTCCTGTGGACCCCCCAGACCAGGTCCCAGAGCCCTCCCTGAACCCCAGGTCCCCCCCACCTCCTCCCCCAGTCCTGTGGACCCCCCAGACCAGGTCCCAGAGCCCTCCCTGAACCCCAGGCCCCCCTTCACCTCCTCCCCCAGTCCTGTGGACCCCCCAGACCAGGTCCCAGAGCCCTCCCTGAACCCCAGGTCCCCCCCACCTCCTCCCCCAGTCCTGTGGACCCCCCAGACCAGGTCCTAGAGCCCTCCCTGAACCCCAGGTCCCCCCCACCTCCTCCCCCAGTCCTGTGGACCCCCCAGACCAAGTCCCAGAGCCCTCCCTGAACCCCAGGTCCCCCCCACCTCCTCCCCCAGTCCTGTGGACCCCCCAGACCAGGTCCTAGAGCCCTCCCTGAACCCCAGGTCCCCCCCACCTCCTCCCCCAGTCCTGTGGACTCCCCAGACCAGGTCCCTGAATCCTCCCTGAACCCCAGGTCCCCCCACCTCCTCCCCCAGTCCTGTGGACCCCCCAGACCAGGTCCCAGAGCCCTCCCTGAACCCCAGGTCCCCCCACCTCCTCCCCCAGTCCTGTGGATCCCCCCAGACTAGGTCCCAGAGCCCTCCCTGAACCCCAGGTCCCCACCCCTCCTCCCCCAGTCCTGTGGATCCCCAAGACCAGGTCCCTGAATCCTCCCTGAACCCCAGGTCCCCCCCTCCTCCACCAGTCCTGTGGACCCCCCAGACCAGGTCCCAGAGCCCTCCCTGAACCCCAGGTCCCCCCCACCTCCTTCCCCAGTCCTGTGGATCCCCCCAGACCAAGTCCCAGAGCCCTCCCTGAACCCCAGGTCCCCCTTCCCCCAGTCCTGTGGATCCCCCAGACCAAGTCCCAGAGCCCTCCCTGAACCCCAAACCCCAGGTCCCCCCTCCTCCCCCAGTCCTGTGGATCCCCCAGACCAAGTCCCAGAGCCCTCCCTGAACCCCAGGTCCCCCCACCTCCTCCCCCAGTCCTGTGGACCCCCCAGACCAAGTCCCAGAGCCCTCCCTGAACCCCAGGTCCCCCCCTCCCCCAGTCCTGTGGACCCCCCAGACCAGGTCCCAGAGCCCTCCCTGAACCCCAGGTCCCCCCACCTCCTCCCCCAGTCCTGTGGACCCCCCAGACCAAGTCCCAGAGCCCTCCCTGAACCCCAGGTCCCCCCCACCTCCTCCCCCAGTCCTGTGGACCCCCCAGACCAGGTCCCAGAGCCCTCCCTGAACCCCAGGCCCCCCTCACCACCCCGCCCTCTGACCCCTCGACCCCTCTGACCCCGCCCGCGGCCCCGCGGCCCCGCCCATGCGCCGACCCCGCCGCGGACGCCGGGCGCTCACCGCCTGCGGGACGCCGCCGCGGACAGGATGTCGGCCGCCGACTGTCCGGGCCAGAACTCCTCACCCGAGGCCGCGGCCGGCCGCCAGGACGCCAGCGCGAGCAGCAGGCAGACGACGCCGAGAGCCGCCATGGCCCCGGCGGCCACGCACTTCCGGCGCCTACGCCCCACCCCGGAAGCTCGTTTTCCCGCCCCCGCGGAATGCGTCTCCGTAACCCTGGCGACGCGGGGAAGGCCGCCCTGCGTGCGATTTCGTCGCCTAGAGGCGAAGGCGTCTTGTCTCGGGCGGGGCGTGTGCCGGGGCGGGGTGAGTCCGGGGGCGGGGCGTGTCCAGGGGCGGGGCGTGTCCGGGGGCGGGGCGTGTGCCGGGGCGGCGGGGCGAGTCCGGGGGCGGGCGTGTCCGGGGGCGGGGCGTGTCCCGGGGCGGGGCGTGTCCAGGGGCGGGGCGTGTCCGGGGGCGGGGCGTGTGCCGGGGCGGCGGGGCGAGTCCGGGGGCGGGCGTGTCCGGGGGCGGGGCGTGTCCCGGGGCGGGGCGTGTCCGGGGGCGGGGCGTGTCCAGGGGCGGGGCGTGTCCGGGGGCGGGGCGTGTCCAGGGGCGGGGCGTGTCCGGGGGCGGGGCGTGTGCCGGGGCGGCGGGGCGTGTCCGGGGGCGGGGCGTGTCCCGGGGCGGGGGGTGTCCGGGGCGGGGCGTGTCCGGGGGCGGGCCGTGTCCGGGGGCGGGGCGTGTCCGGGGGCGGGCCGTGTCCGGGGCGGGGCGTGTCCGGGGGCGGGGCGTGTGCCGGGGCGGGGCGTGTCCGGGGGCGGGGCGTGTCCCGGGGCGGGGGGTGTCCGGGGCGGGGCGTGTCCGGGGGCGGGCCGTGTCCGGGGGCGGGGCGTGTCCGGGGGCGGGCCGTGTCCGGGGCGGGGCGTGTCCGGGGGCGGGGCGTGTGCCGGGGCGGGGCGTGTCCGGGGGCGGGGCGTGTCCGGGGCGGGGCGTGTCCGGGGCGGGGCGTGTGCCGGGGCGGGGCGTGTCCGGGGCGGGGCGAGTCCGGGGCGGGGCGTGTCCGGGGGCGGGGCGTGTCCGGGGGCGGGGCGTGTCCGGGGGCGAGGCGTGTCCGGGGGCGGGGCGTGTCCGGGGGCGGGGCGTGTCCGGGGGCGGGGCGAGTCCGGGGCGGGGCGTGTCCGGGGGCGGGGCGTGTCCGGGGGCGGGGCGTGTCCGGGGGGCGAGGCGTGTCCGGGGGCGGGGCGTGTCCGGGGGCGGGGCGTGCCCGGGGGCGGGGCGTGCCCGGGGGCGGGGCGTGCCCGGGGGCGGGGCGTGCCCGGGGGCGGGGCGTGTCCGGGGGCGGGGCGTGTCCGGGGGCGGGGCGTGTCCCGGGCCGGCGGAGGGCGCCACCCTCGCTTCAGCGCCCGGCGGAGCCCTGGGTCTCCTCCGGGCCGGTGCGGGTCTCCCGGGAGGCGGTCTCTCCTCCGGCTCTGCGGGGCGCGGCCTCGGGGACGGGGCTCCGCCGGGAGGCCGGGGACAGCGCCGGCCCCGCGGGAAGAGGAGCGCGGGGTCCGCGCGGGTCCGGGGCCGCGAGAGGGCAGCCGAGCGCCGGGCCGGCGCGGTTCCGCCGCCGCTGGGTCCGCCGGCCGCGCGCTGCGGGGCTGGTGTCGGCGGCCCGGCACGGCCCTGCCCGCGGCCCAGCGGAGCGGCGCCCGGGCCGCCGGGATCCACGCGGCCGAGACCCACGCGGCCCGAGATCCACGCGGCCGGGACCCACGCGGCCCGAGATCCACGCGGCCCGAGATCCACGCGGCCCGAGATCCACGCGGCCGGGACCCACGCGGCCCGAGATCCACGCGGCCGGGACCCACGCGGCCCGAGATCCACGCGGGCGTCCCAGCACACGCGGGACGTCCCCACATATGTGTCCCTGTCCCTGTGGGGACACGCTGTGCTGGGACGTCCCGCCTGTGTCCCTGTGGCTGTGCTGGGACGTCCCGCCTGTGTCCCTGTCCCTGTGGCTGTGGGTTCACACTGTGCTGGGACGTCCCGCCTGTGTCCCTGTCCCTGTGGCTGTGCTGGGACGTCCCGCCTGTGTCCCTGTGGCTGTGCTGGGACGTCCCGCCTGTGTCCCTGTGGCTGTGCTGGGACGTCCCGCCTGTGTCCCTGTGGCTGTGCTGGGACGTCCCGCCTGTGTCCCTGTGGCTGTGCTGGGACGCCCCGCCTGTGTCCCTGTCCCTGTGGCTGTGCTGGGACGTCCCGCCTGTGTCCCTGTGGCTGTGCTGGGACGTCCCGCCTGTGTCCCTGTCCCTGTGGCTGTGCTGGGACGTCCCGCCTGTGTCCCTGTCCCTGTGGCTGTGCTGGGACGCCCCGCCTGTGTCCCTGTGGCTGTGCTGGGACGTCCCGCCTGTGTCCCTGTGGCTGTGCTGGGACGTCCCGCCTGTGTCCCTGTGGCTGTGCTGGGACGTCCCGCCTGTGTCCCTGTGGCTGTGCTGGGACGTCCCGCCTGTGTCCCTGTCCCTGTGGCTGTGCTGGGACGCCCCGCCTGTGTCCCTGTCCCTGTGGCTGTGCTGGGACGTCCCGCCTGTGTCCCTGTCCCTGTGGCTGTGGGTTCACACTGTGCTGGGACGTCCCGCCTGTGTCCCTGTCCCTGTGGCTGTGCTGGGACTCCCCGCGTGGGTCCCTGTGGCTGCAGGCTGCTCTCTGTGCCAGTCATGGCGTCCTGCATGCAAAAGCCGTGTTCTCCACAGACCGTGCGGTCGCCCAGCGTGGGGCCCCCTGGCCGGTCCTCCGTCCCAACCTGCAGGGACTCCGCGCGGAGCTACGCCGCCGCCCGCCAAGCCCCCTCCTCTCTGTTTATTACTTTTATTTCTGTTGCCTCTAAGTAGCTGTACAAGGAAGTTCCAGGTCTGCAGCACAGTGCGGGAGGCCAGGGTCTGACAGCGGCCCGCCCCTCCCTCCTCACTGCTTTCTGTCATTGAGATTAAACGTCCCGTAGGTCACAGTACTGTGGAATAGTGATGCTTCGTTAGAGTCACACGCACGTTTAACCTTCTTAGTCTCTACTTCCCCATCCTCCTCTCAGTCTCAGCAGGCCCAGCCCGCGGTCCCTGCAGGAGGGTTGCAGAATCTGTTGTTTGCAAACCAGTTCCGGTGGGAATCTTTGGGGCCTGCATGAGTTTTGAGGGACAGTTTGGAAAGTGGGCGTGCTGTGCTGTGGCGTTCTAACAGAAGCGGGCTCCCCCGGCCCTCGTTAGCTCTTCGTGAGGTTTCAGGTTTCTTTCGTGTCAGACCTTCCCAAACCTTGGCCCCTGTGTCTCTGTCTAGGAGATGACTCCTAAGAATTGCTTATGTAGAACCACCTGAGCCTGGTAACGATTTTTCTTTTGTTTTTGTTTTTCTGTCCTTGCCATTGGACAGAGTGCCTGTGGATACTTTTATTGTTGTTAGCCTATCAACTTTAAATTTTAAGTTTTTTAATAGGGTTTCGTGGTGACATTTCCACACATGCGTGTACTCTCCCTTACCCTTCCTCCTTCTGAAAAACAATTCTAATAGGTTTCATGATCTATCTTCATGCGTGAACATGAACTACTGTGACAATGTTTATCCTCATTCACCTTCTCCTCTCTAGCTAATACCTCCCTCCTCCTCCTCCAACAGAGACTATTTTACTTTCCTGTCATTTTCTTTTTAGTGTGTAGTAATGGGCCAGAGGTTTCCCCACAGCAATGGAGACATGCATATATTGTATTCGGATTAGAATAACCCTGTCTATTGTTTTTCCTTCCCCCCCCCCCGCCCCCGCCCCGCGGTTCAGAATCCTTTAGTATCTGCTGCAGTGGAGGTTTGTAATGAAGTTGTGTGGCTTTGCTGTATTTGGAAGGTGTGAAGCGTCGTTTCAGCTGGTCCACTGGCCTAGGCTGTGACCTTCTAGGCTTGGATCATGTCCTTCCACTCTCTCCTTGCACTTAGCGTTTGTGAGAAGTCTGCTGCTATTCTAATGGCCTGGTGTGGTCAAATATTGAGCAGCAGAGTACCACAGTCCCTGTGAGCACGCGGCCGAGCCCACTGCACCACGGTGGCCAGTCCTGGGGAGCTGACCCTGGGCAGGCTCAGAGAAGGCTGGAGTTAGAGGGAGCAAGCCAGAGGGGACAAATGAAAACGGCCAGGGTCCAACCTGGATGCTCCCTGCTTCTCGGGTCTCTGGCTTTGTCTCTGCTTCTGTCCCCAGTGCACAGTCTCCCCTCCCGCTCCCTCTGGCTTGGTACTTTGTCTGTCTGTCTGTACCTGTCTGGCTGTCACTGTGCGCATGGGCATTCTTTGGGCAGGGAGGCAGCACATTCTTCTAGAGACATACGCTAGGCACGGTGCAGGTAGGGCTGCGTGGACTGCAAGCAGGAGCTGGATGGCCCTGTGGCCTGCTCTTCCCAGCTGCAGAAACATGACAGGCTCACACGTGCATGTGTGTCTGTGTTGACACTGGGGCTTCAACTCAGGGCCTAAACTTCTGCTTAGCTTTTTTAGCTTATAACATGTGCTTCCCCTCCAGCTGGTTAATCGGAGAGGAGCATCTCAAGAATTTACCCGCCAGGGCTGGCTCAGAGCCACGGTCCCTGGGTCTCAGGCCCCCCTGGGGTTTCAGGCATGAGTTACCAGCACCACGAGGCCCTTCTGCCCCAGGCAGCAGCGGGTCCCGGCAGCTGCCGGCTAAGGGCCATGCAGGCCATGCTGGACCTGGGAGGACTCGGGGTAGAGGGGACCCCAGCATCCCCAGAGCTGGGGCTGGGGCTCTGTCCACGCAGCCACACGCTCGCCCCGATCCTCCCCAGCCCTCAGTGCCCCTGAGTCTCAGAGAGACCCCCCCACCCTCCGCCGGCTGCGCCCTGAGCCGAGCTCGCTTCCTGGAGCTGGAATGTTGTTCGTCATCTGAGCATTTCCACAAACCACAGATTTCCATCTTTATAAGGGCCAGGAGAAAATGGCTTGAGTCTGGCAAGCACCAGGGACGAGCTGGCCAGGGCCCAGGCCTTGCTGCCCTGCGCCGTCCCCTCCCTCACCCCGGACCTATTCCTGCCGACCATCTCCCCTCTGCCTTCCTCCTGCTCCGACGCCCCGGAGGCCAGGACCCCCCCTTCCCCCCCCCGCTCTCCCTCCACGACGGTGATAAGCAGGTGGCCGCACAGGACCACGCAGGGGTGTGCAAGGCCCCCTCATGGGCCGCTGCCCTGTCCTGCAGTGGCCCCAGGACACTCGGGCCGGTAATGGACGCAGGTCACAGGGCCCCGGGTCAGTGCATTCAGCCCGCTCTACTGTCGGAAGCCCTGAGCCAGTGTGCGTTTGTAGAGACGGGGCTCCGGCCCTGGCTGGCTGCCGGTGGTGCCAGTCTCCATGTGTGGTGGCGACTGGGCAGAATGGATGGCTCAGAGGATGGCCTCGGGATGAAAGGACCCCGAGCTCAGCTCCACTCTGGCTCAGACCATGTCTGCGTGAGCTCCTGGACTTCAAGGCTCACGTGGGGAGAATGGCCCTGGTGTCCACATCGGGCAGTGCGACTCCTGCTCAGTTCTGCACACGGTCCGTCGTGGACCGCCTGGCTGGCTGCGCGTCCCTCTTTTCCTTCTCTGGGAATGCTTCTGCGCCTCTCCTCCTGCGGGTGGCAGGGTGGAGGGGCGTGGTCACGTCCAGGTGTCCACTCTGAGGGTTGGCTGAGGCCTGCAGGTCCCCGCAGTGACCATCTGCTCTGTGGGGCCACCAGTGAGCACAGCTGAGCACACATAACTGTGCACACACACATATGACCAGTGAGCAGAGCTGAGCACACATAACTGTGCACACACATGACCAGTGAGCAGAGCTGAGCACACATAACTGTGCACACACATGACCAGTGAGCAGAGCTGAGCACACATAACTGCACACACACATGACCAGTGAGCAGAGCTGAGCACACATAACTGTGCACACATGACCAGTGAGCCAGAGCTGAGCACACATAACTGCACACACATGACCAGTGAGCAGAGCTGAGCACACATAACTGTGCACACACATGACCAGCGAGCAGAGCTGAGCACACATAACTGCACACACATGACCAGTGAGCAGAGCTGAGCACACATAACTGTGCACACACATGACCAGTGAGCAGAGCTGAGCACACATAACTGTGCACACACACATGACCAGTGAGCAGAGCTGAGCACACATAACTGCACACACATGACCAGTGAGCAGAGCTGAGCACACATAACTGTGCACACACATGACCAGCGAGCAGAGCTGAGCACACATAACTGTGCACACACATGACCAGCGAGCAGAGCTGAGCACACATAACTGCACACACATGACCAGTGAGCAGAGCTGAGCACACATAACTGTGCACACATGACCAGTGAGCCAGAGCTGAGCACACATAACTGCACACACATGACCAGTGAGCAGAGCTGAGCACACATAACTGTGCACACACATGACCAGTGAGCAGAGCTGAGCACACATAACTGTGCACACACACATGACCAGTGAGCAGAGCTGAGCACACATAACTGTGCACACATGACCAGTGAGCAGAGCTGAGCACACATAACTGTGCACACACATGACCAGTGAGCAGAGCTGAGCACACATAACTGCACACACATGACCAGTGAGCAGAGCTGAGCACACATAACTGTGCACACACATGACCAGCGAGCAGAGCTGAGCACACATAACTGTGCACACACATGACCAGCGAGCAGAGCTGAGCACATATAACTGCACACACATGACCAGTGAGCAGAGCTGAGCACACATAACTGTGCACACACATGACCAGTGAGCAGAGCTGAGCACACATAACTGTGCACACACATGACCAGCGAGCAGAGCTGAGCACACATAACTGTGCACACACATGACCAGTGAGCAGAGCTGAGCACACATAACTGTGCACACACACATGACCAGTGAGCAGAGCTGAGCACACATAACTGTGCACACACATGACCAGTGAGCAAAGCTGAGCACACATAACTGTGCACACACATGACCAGTGAGCAGAGCTGAGCACACATAACTGCACACACATGACCAGTGAGCAGAGCTGAGCACACATAACTGTGCACACACATGACCAGTGAGCAGAGCTGAGCACACATAACTGTGCACACACATGACCAGTGAGCAGAGCTGAGCACACATAACTGTGTACACACACATATGACCAGTGAGCAGAGCTGAGCACACATAACTGTGCACACACATGACCAGTGAGCAGAGCTGAGCACACATAACTGTGCACACACATGACCAGCGAGCAGAGCTGAGCACACATAACTGCACACACATGACCAGTGAGCAGAGCTGAGCACACATAACTGCACACACGTGACCAGTGAGCAGAGCTGATCACACATAACTGCACACACATGACCAGTGAGCAGAGCTGAGCACACATAACTGCACACACATGACCAGTGAGCAGAGCTGAGCACACATAACTGCACACACATGACCAGCGAGCACAGCTGAGCACACATAACTGTGCACACATGGCCAGGGAGCAGAGCTCAGCACACATAACTGCACACACGCACACACACACACGCACACACACACAGGACCAGCTCAGGGGTTGCAGGGCTGTGGCAGGAAGAAGGGGGTCGCAGGGCTATGGTGGGGTTGGGGGGCTCGGATGACCTGAGGGCCAGGCCAGATGGGACTCTGCGGCCCCTCTCAGGCCCCGTGGGGTCTCTTGGCCGCTGTTGCTCCTCGGGCTTTGGAGCCCAGAGTCCTCTGCGTGACCCACTTCCCAGGCTGGCTGCGCTGAGCACTGGTTAGTGTCCTGCAGAGAGAGGGTTGGGCGGCCCGGCCCCGCCTCTGCCCCGCACAGCCCAGCTCCAGGCAGGGCCGGGAGGCCGGGGCTGGGGCGCAGAGCGGCCGGCTGGGCGGCAGCGGCCTGCTCATCAGCCTCAGCCACCAAGCACGCAGGCTCTCGCCCAACAATCTTGTGCCCTGGCTGCTGCTCGGCCTCTCAGTCAGGACGAGGTCTGGGAGCCTCCTCGCGCTGCAGCAGCTGATGCGTGACTTTATTCAGGAGGAGCCTGCCCCACCCTCAGCCCAGCTACTGCCTGGGACCCAGCACGGGACAGGCAGGTCTGTGACCCGCAGGTTGCGTCCGCCGTGACCTTCACTGCCCTGGGCGCAGGAGGGCCAGAGAAGACCGAAGAAGGACCATCAGAGCACAGAAATACATGCCGGGGCACACAGGAGTCCCCAGCCACCCCAGGAACACACACACACACACACACACACACACACACACAGAGCTACAGGCAGGAACACACACACACACACACACACAGTGTTCTGTAGAGAGCAGAGAGGCTGGCAAAGGCACCCTGGGAACATTTGCACACACCTGCACACCCGCACGTGCACACACACACTCATGCCCATGGCCCAGCCAGGCCCTCAGAGCTCCTGTCTTCAGCGTGAGGTGGCCGGGATGAGACCCAGGGCTGCCCTGCCCCGCCAGGCTCCGGCTGCCGGGGTCTGCGGTGATGGCCGGGCAGGGTGGGGCCGCCCCGGTCACTGCTGTCTGGAAGTCCGTGCTCTGGAGAGTCGGGTCTGTCTTTCCAAACCGCAGTTCCGCAGCGGGGGCCGGGCGGCATGTTTACAGTGCGGGGCGGCGGAAGAGAGCCTGTAAACACTGGAAAATTGCAAAATCGGTGCCTGGCATCCAAGACATCGGAGCTCCCCGAGTTCTGGAGGGCCGAGTCTCTGCGCAGGACGCCGCCCCCCAGCCCGCACCCTGGGGCCGGGAGCCAGGCAGAGTGGACGGGGCCAGGGGGCCGCTCTCCCTGGGAGTTTCCTGATGTCCAGGAGCCCTGGACAGACGGCAGCCCCACCCTCCTGCCGGGCCCTCCCCGAGGCCCCGGCCTGCAGCCCGGCCTTGCTTCCTCGCACGGCTGTACTCGGGGGGACAGAGGGAGCACTCTGCACAGGGCCTCGGGAGGACTTGCCGTGTGGTGGCCCTGGGTGGCACGGGGCGCAGGGAGCCCCAGGCCCCGCACCTGGTGGTGGGGACGGGGGTGAGGCCCTGTGACTCCCGAGGCAGAGACTGCAAGGGCCCTGTGGCTCCCCCTGGTTGGGGAGAGGCAGGACTCGCACGCCTTGGGCAGAGGGCGGCTCTGCGGCCCCGAGTCAGGCCCGGGTCCATTCCCTTTTGTGGTGCTATACTGCCAGAGCATGGCGCTCAGTCACGTGGTCAGTGTGTGGCGCTCTGTCTCGTGGTCAGAGTGTGGCGCTCAGTCATGTGGTCAGTGTGTGGTGCTCTGTCTCGTGGTCAGTGTGTGGTGCTCTGTCTCGTGGTCAGTGTGTGGCGCCTTGTCATGTGGTCAGTGTGTGGCGCTCTGTCTCATGGTCAGTGTGTGGCGCTCTGCCACGTGATCAGTGTGTGGCGCTCTGTCTCATGGTCAGTGTGTGGCGCTCTGTCTCGTGGTCAGTGTGTGGTGCTCTGCCACGTGGTCAGTGTGTGGTGCTGTCACACGGTCAGTGTGTGGTGCTCTGTCTCGTGGTCAGTGTGTGGTGCTCTGTCTTGTGGTCAGTGTGTGGTGCTCTGTCACGTGGTCAGTGTGTGGTGCTCTGCCACGTGGTCAGTGTGTGTTGCTCTGTCTCATGGTCAGTGTGTGGTGCTCTGTCTCGTGGTCAGTGTGTGGTGCTCTGTCACGTGGTCAGTATGTGGTGCTCTGTCACGTGGTCAGTGTGTAGTGCTCTATCATGTGGTCAGTATGTAGTGCTGTCATGTGGTCAGTGTGTGGTGCTCTGCCACGTGGTCAGTGTGTGGTGTTCTGTCACATGGTCAGAGTGTGGTGCTGTCATGTGGTCAGTGTGTGGTGCTCTGCCACGTGGTCAGTGTGTGGTGCTCTGCCACGTGGTCAGAGTGTGGTGCTCTGTCTCGTGGTCAGTGTGTAGTGCTGCCATGTGGTCAGTCTGTGGTGCTGTCATGTGGTCAGTGTGTGGTGCTCTGTCATGTGGTCAGTGTGTGGTGCTCTGTCTCGTGGTCAGTGTGGTGCTCCGTCACGTGGTCAGTGTGTGGTTGCTCCGTCACGTGGTCAGTGTGTGGTGCTCCATCACGTGGTCAGTGTGTGGTGCTCTGCCACGTGGTCAGTGTGTGGTGCTCTGCCACGTGGTCAGTGTGTGGTGCTCTCTGTGCTTAAAAACAAAGCAACCTCTCTGCTGTGATCCTGTCCCATGCCGGGCTGTTTCCACTGGGCCAGAGCCTGCCGGGGAGCTCCCTCCCAGCCGGACGCTGCGGGCAGCACCAGGAGGGCCTGGCTTTGCTGCCCAGTGTGATTGTGCTGAGCTGAGTGTGGGGTCTGCCTGTGAGCCAAATGAGTGAGCCCTGCATCTCACACCATGCGTCCTCGAGGGGGGGACTCAGCAGGGCCCGAACGTGGACACCAGCTGCTCCTTCTCCCCTTGGCCACCCTCCTCGGAGTGGTCAGAAGCTTAGACACCTGCAGGAGAGGCTCAGGGCCTGCAAAGCAAGTCAGCGTCCAGAAAAGCTGCCCGGCTCAGGACGGGGCCGGATGCCCACCAGGAGCCTTCCTGAGGGTGCCGGATTCTCCAGTGTGCACACGTGCATGCCCACACCGCCTCGCAACCCAGATCCGTGCCGCATGAGTGCACGCGAGGCACACCTCGTGAGTCTGCAGTCCCACACACTTTCATGTCCGCAGGCAGCCCGGAGTGCGTCCAGGCCAGGAGACGGCCCGGGGTGCTGGCCAGGAGCCCGGGGAGAGGACCGAAGTTCCAGACGCAGGGCTCCCGCAGACGCCGACCAAGCTCGTGCTCAGCACCCTGGCCTCTCCCAGAGCCAACAGACGGATGGAAGACTAAACAATTTTGTCCACTTCTCATTTCCCGAAAAATCCTCTCTGCCCAAATAAATAGATGTGTTCCGCTGCCTGGAGGACTGGTCATGCTGGCCTCGCTCGGGGGGCTGGGGAGCCCGGGAGCAGCCGCGCCCCGCCCCGCCCCGCACACAGCCGGCGTGCCCCTGCTCTGAGAACTGTCCTTCCCGGGGCCACGGGCAGGGCCGAGGCTCACGGTCCTCGTGCCGCTGAGGCCCCAGATGGGCGGCCGTGTGTGCGTGGTGGAAGCGTGGCAGAGGCCCGCTTCATCCGCTTCCCAGAGGCTTTTGGTGGAACCGACGATGCAGCGAGTGCGTGAAGTAGAGCAAGGCAGGTCTGCCCGCAGCCGAGCCCAGCATGCTCCGAGGCCTCGGAGGGCAGCGCTGCACTGTGGCTGACCTCCACCGGCCCGGCCAGTGCCACTGCACGCAGAGGACAAGCGGACGAGGATAGGAAACCCAGAAAGTGGCACCCCAAAGCTGCCCGCCCCCCACTGAGCCCCGAGGCTCCAGAGAATGGGTCAGTTATGGTTTCTAGCTGTTTCTAGAAGACACCAGTGTTTGAATCACTGGTCCTTGCCAACCATGGGTTCCATGAGCATGGCAGGATCATTATCTCAAGTGGCAGGCAGACGTTCACGTGCAGGAAATGCAGGGAAAGCAAAGCAACCAAACTCCTCGGAGGTAATTCGGGAGAAAAGCATAGATGGCCTGGAGTGTGGAGACCGGAGGACACGGGGCAGGTCATGCGGACCTCGTGGGGTTGGAGACCAGAGGACACGGGGCAGGTCATGCGGACCTCGTGGGGTTGGAGACCGGAGGACACGGGGCAGGTCATGTGGACCTCGTGGGGTTGGAGACTGGAGGACACGGGGCAGGTCATGCAGTCCGTGTGGGGGTGGAGACCGGAGGACCCAGAGCAGGAAGTGGCAATAAATCTACAGGATGGACAGAGGGCAGTACCGGCTGGTCCCCCAGGGGCTAGGCGGGGTCTCCGGATAGAATGAGGAAAGGAAACGCCCCTGAGTTTCCTTTGTAACAGATTCGGAGATGGTGAGCCGTGAGCCGAGCAGAGAACCCACTGTTGCAGCTGCTCAGTAGAGCCAGAGCCCCTGCTCTGCCCTGGGTGTGGCTCACAAACTCCGCCCCAGCTGGAGAGAGGCGATGGAGCGTCTACAGCGCGTGGGCCCTGGGGACGGCTGCGTGGAAAACCACCCAACACGTGCGAGAATCACAATGGTCTCATTTGTGGGTTTGGGGTCGCCCCACTGGAGGGAACAGCGGTGGCGGGGCTCAAAAGTGGCCCAAGGCCGGGCTCAGGGCAGTCTCCTGAAATGTCACACGTGGTCCGGCGTGCAAGCCTGGGCCACAGCCCCTCTGCTCTGCCTCCTCCCGCTGGGAAACGCGGCCGCTCCTAGGGGCTCCAGACCTCTTGTCGGGGAGCCAGCAGCAAGTCTGCACGGCATTGCCTGGTGGGTGCCGGTCTCCCCGTCCTGGACCGCTCCTTCTGTGTCCATGGCTGGCCCTGGGCCTGCCCCTGGAGGGCGTGCAGAGTGCTCTGTGGGCTCTGAACCCCTGGCCTCTCGGCCCGGGCACTGGGGGCCGCGGGCTGGCGTGCTCTCCCTGGCTGCCCTCCAGGCCCGGGCAGCAAGACCCGGCCGAGGCAGAGTCCCTGCCCGTGGTCTCCAGTGGCCATCCAGATGGAAAGCAGCCAGCAGTCTGCAGACTCCGGTCTCCGGAGACCCCAAGGCCACCATCCGACCAGTGCGGTGTCCATTGCTTACTGTGGAGCTGGGCCGGGGTCACGGGGGACAGATGCCTGTCCTTCCTGGGCATAAGAGGAACAGGAAGGGGGTGGCGTGAGCGGGCGGGGGTGGGGGGAGGGCGCCTCCTGGGACCGGGAGGGAGCAGCGGGGCAGTGGGTGATGAGGGGAGAGTGTGCACATGGGTCAGTGGCTGGCGTGGCTCTGCCCCGTGGCCATCTCCAGCCTCAGGGCACACACTGACGCTGGGCAGCAAGGGCCAGGTCGGACCTAGCCCAGCCGTCCCAGCCACCGCCTCCAAGCCCTGGTCCGTCCAAGGTGGAGCCCTGGCCGTTCTTGGCATTGGTGCCACAGCCCAGGAGCCCCTTATAAGGCCGAGCTGCCCGGGTGCCTGGTGGCCTTGGGACCAGGGACGAGGGCAACCGGTCCCGCGGGTGCCCCTCCCCTGCTCTTCCCACAGGTCCCTCGGATCCCAGTGAGTCCCCAACTCCCTTCACGCCACAGCCCCGGTGTGACCCCGCAGCCAGGGGCTGGGCTGGTGTGTGTACACTCTGACCCCAGCACCCGGGTAGAACATACTCACAAATACAGCTCTACTGTGCCTCAGCCAGTGGCCAGCAAGCGTGGGGCGGCCAGCTGCTCCAGCTCTTCCTCCCTGCCCCAGGGTCTCAGTACTTACTCACCCAGTACTTGCTCTCTGGTCTAGGTCCTCCCGCTTACGGCTCTGGGTGGCTGTAGAGTGACCCCCAGGCCTGCCATGCAGACCTGCTGCTCCCTCAGGAGGGCCGGCCACTGCTGCCCTCCCCCACTCCCTAAGGCCGGCCTGTTCCTTGGGGGTCACCGGTCCCTCCCTCCCACCTGCCCTCTGCATTCCACACATTTTTCCCAGGCCCGGGCAGGCCTCTGGGCTGGGGGAGGGAATGGCGGGGCCACCTCCTCCCACCCTCCTTACCCCTGCCCAGAATGGCTGCTCCCCAACAGGCCTGGGGCAGGCCTGCGCCCGCTCACCAGGGCACAGTCCACACACGGCCCGTCCCCAGACCCGGGGAACGCCTGCCAGGCGGCAGGGCAGCAGCAGGCGCCGGCTGCGGGGAGCGGCCATGCCGGAGCAGACGGGGCCAAGGAGCAGCTCGCTGGACAGGCCGGCAGGACGGGGCCTGCCCGGGCAGCTCCGTGCTCCCCACGGTGTCCTCCTGTTCCCAGCCTACGTCCTAACCCCCCCCCGCCCCCAGGCCACAGCTCCAGCCGCCCTGAGCCCACACGGTCCTGCTAGCCTGCTGGACTGTGGCACCGCTGGCCGAGGGGTGGACGGTGGCGCTCACAGGCCTTCCAGATCCGCACGAGGCAGAGGCTGCCATCCTGAGATGCACTATTGGTCTCAATACACGGATACTTGGTGGAGACCCACAGGGAGCTGTGTGAGGTGCCACGCGACTGACCCTGCGTGGAGAGCTGGCACATGACAGCGTGTGCAGGGTGCTGACTGTGTTCCAGGACTGGGGTAGATGATGCAGTCTGGCTACAGCGGGATCCACCTGGCTGTAGAGACTAACTTTCCTCCGTGGGCTGTGGGCCTCATGGGCTGTGGGCCTCCCCGTGGGCTGTGGTCCTCCCCGTGGGCTGTGGGCTCCCCATGGGCTGTGGTCCTCCCCGTGGGCTGTGGTCCTCCCCGTGGGCTGTGATCCTCCCCGTGGGCTGTGGCCCTCCCCGTGGGCTGTGGGCTCCCCGTGGGCTGTGATCCTCCCCGTGGGCTGTGGTCCTCCCCGTGGGCTGTGATCTTCCCCGTGGGCTGTGATCCTCCCCGTGGGCTGTGATCCTCCCCGTGGGCTGTGGTCCTCCCCGTGGGCTGTGATCCTCCCCGTGGGCTGTGATCCTCCCCGTGGGCTGTGGTCCTCCCTGTGGGCTGTGATCTTCCCCGTGGGCTGTGGTCCTCCCCGTGGGCTGTGGGCTCCCCGTGGGCTGTGGGCTCCCCGTGGGCTGTGATCCTCCCCGTGGGCTGTGGGCTCCCCGTGGGCTGTGGGCTCCCCGTGTGCTGTGGGCTCCCCGTGGGCTGTGGGCTCCCCGTGGGCTGTGATCCTCCCCGTGGGCTGTGGGCTCCCCGTGGGCTGTGGGCTCCCCGTGGGCTGTGATCCTCCCCGTGTGCTGTGGGCTCCCCATGGGCTGTGGGCTCCCCGTGGGCTGTGGTCCTCCCCGTGGGCTGTGGTCCTCCCCGTGGGCTGTGGGCTCCCCATGGGCTGTGGGCTCCCCATGGGCTGTGATCCTCCCTGTGGGCTGTGGGCTCCCCGTGGGCTGTGGGCTCCCCGTGGGCTGTGATCCTCCCCATGGGCTGTGGGCTCCCCATGGGCTGTGGGCTCCCCGTGGGCTGTGATCCTCCCATGGGCTGTGATCTTCCCCGTGGGCTGTGGGCTCCCCATGGGCTGTGGGCCTGGTTGCTGTGTTTCAGCCTCCATTTGTCCTTCAGAGGTACTGCTGGCCCCGTCTGTCTCCCCTGATGGCCCTGACTCCGTGGGAGCCTCATGTGGGTCTCTCTGGAGCCGGCCCTGCCTGGGTGACATCTTTGGGCAAGGTTGGCACAGCCCCAGTCCACCCTTGGGTTCCAACCCGTCGTCCCCGGGGGCCGGGCTGGTCTGTCTGGAGCCCGAGCTGGGATGGCAGGGCTGACCCCTCTCAGGGCCCCGCGGCCCGGCCCCCGGCTGGGCATGTTGAGTCACTCTCCACGTCAGCTGAGGCAGAGTTACCGGCACCCCGGAGGCCAGGGCAGTCTGGACTGTGAGCGGGCGGCGGGTGTTGAAAGGGGCTCTGTGCTCCGCGGGGCCCGCCGGCCGGCACACAGGGCCTTTGTTCTCCTGCGGGGCTCCTGCCGTGGCCGCTCCGGCTTATCTGGCTCATTTAGGAGCCGTGTCCCAGGCTGCAGCCCAGCCCGGCGCCTCCTCCCCTGCCTGCCCTGCTGACCCTGGCGCCGGACGCAGCCAGGACCCACACAGAAAGCAAGTGGCACATAGGGAAGCTTCTGGAAGAAAGCACCATGGAGACCCCAGGGTTTCGGGCAGCGCTGGGCTTCCGTCTGCTGCCTCCACGGCGGCTTTCCCAGCCGCAGGGCAGCTGCGCTGCGCAGTGCCCTGCTCACCCTCCGCCTGCTCTCGGCCCTGCCTCCCTGCCACAAGAAGTCCTTCCCCAGACAGAGGCCTGGCTGGGCACCGCTGGGACACTGCTCACAGGACTGTGTCGGCCCAGCCGCCCTGAGGAAGGCCGAATGCCCGTCCCCTGCCCTCTGCCCCGGCTGCTCCCCATCAAATACCTCCCCCCCATGTGACGTGTGGGGGCTCACTCCTGAGTGGGCTGGGTCTGTGGGGAAGGGGGATGGGGGGCTCACTCCTGAGTGGGCGGGGTCTGTGGGGAAGGTGTGGGGGCTCACTCCTGAGTGGGCGGGGTCTGTGGGGAAGGGGGGTGTGGGGGGCTCACTCCTGAGTGGGCTGGGTCTGTGGGGAAGGGGGATGGGGGGCTCACTCCTGAGTGGGCGGGGTCTGTGGGGAAGGTGTGGGGGCTCACTCCTGAGTGGGCGGGGTCTGTGGGGAAGGGGGGTGTGGGGGGCTCACTCCTGAGTGGGCGGGGTCTGTGGGGAAGGTGTGGGGGCTCACTCCTGAGTGGGCGGGGTCTGTGGGGAAGGGGGGTGTGGGGGGCTCACTCCTGAGTGGGCGGGGTCTGTGGGGAAGGTGTGGGGGCTCACTCCTGAGTGGGCGGGGTCTGTGGGGAAGGGGGGTGTGAGGGGCTCACTCCTGAGTGGGCGGGGTCTGTGGGGAAGGTGTGGGGGCTCACTCCTGAGTGGGCGGGGTCTGTGGGGAAGGGGGGTGTGGGGGGCTCACTCCTGAGTGGGCGGGGTCTGTGGGGAAGGGGGTGTGGGGGGCTCACTCCTGAGTGGGCGGGGTCTGTGGGGAAGGGGGATGGGGGGCTCACTCCTGAGTGGGCGGGGTCTGTGGGGAAGGGGGATGGGGGGCTCACTCCTGAGCGGGCGGGGTCTGTGGGGAAGGTGTGGGGGGGCTCACTCCTGAGTGGGCGGGGTCTGTGGGGAAGGTGTGGGGGGCTCACTCCTGAGTGGGCGGGGTCTGTGGGGAAGGGGGGTGTGGGGGGCTCACTCCTGAGTGGGCGGGGTCTGTGGGGAAGGTGTGGGGGGCTCACTCCTGAGTGGGCGGGGTCTGTGGGGAAGGGGGGTGTGGGGGGCTCACTCCTGAGTGGGCGGGGTCTGTGGGGAAGGTGTGGGGGCTCACTCCTGAGCGGGCGGGGTCTGTGGGGAAGGGGGGTGTGGGGGGCTCACTCCTGAGCGGGCGGGGTCTGTGGTGAAGGAGTGGGGGGGCTCACTCCTGAGTGGGCGGGGTCTGTGGGGAAGGTGTGGGGGCTCACTCCTGAGTGGGCGGGGTCTGTGGGGAAGGGGGTGTGGGGGGGCTCACTCCTGAGTGGGCGGGGTCTGTGGGGAAGGAGTGGGGGGCTCACTCCTGAGCGGGCGGGGTCTGTGGGGAAGGGGGGTGTGGGGGGCTCGCTCCTGAGCGGGCGGGGTCTGTGGGGAAGGGGGGTGTGGGGGGCTCACTCCTGAGTGGGAGAGGTCTGTGGGGAAGGGGGGTGTGGGGGGGCTCGCTCCTGAGCGGGCGGGGTCTGTGGGGAAGGGGGGTGTGGGGGGCTCCCTCCTGAGCGGGGCCCCCGGCCTCCTCGCAGCCCAGGATCTGGCACCACACAGTAAAGGGCCCGGAGCAGTCCAGGCGTGCTTGGCCAATGGTGGCTAGAGGCTCTTGGACTAGGAAATGGGCTCCATCCACAGCGGGGTACACCAGCCCAGCCCCCAAGCACGCTGTCCAGAAGGCTTCACAAACACAACCTGGAGAAGAATCAGGCTGGCAGAGGAGCTGTGAAGAGGACAGAGCACCCTTCCGCGGCCTCGCCCACCGCTGCGCCCCACGAAGCCGCAGCTCCTGGGTGGAAGTCAGGAGGTGATGGTCGACCACCCCATTAACCTGCTTGTCCCGCAGCTGCTCTCTGAACAGACCTCAGCTGGGATTTTTCAGACATCTGCACACACACCTGAGTCACGCAGGGATGTTTGCGGAGGAAATCATTAAACAGGAGCCAGGAGCCCATAAACTCCCAGCATACCCTGCTCTGCAGGAGGCTGGGTCAGCTGGGGCCTCGGCCCAGAGCCCCGTGGGGCCCTTGGGGACCACGCGGCCACACAGCCGCCTCACAAAACAAACCAAAACTCTCTGCAGCACTGGCAACTGGTCCACCTGGGTCTCCAGTGGCTGCCTCTCGGAGCAGAGGCTGGGGCGAAGCACACAGCACGCGGCGCACAGGACCCTGGTCAGGGCCGGGGGTGGCCTGGCCACAGAATGGGGTCTCCGGCCTGGGAGGAAGGGGCGGGGGCAAGGCGGCGCCAGGGCCCCAGGGAAGGGCCGGCTTCCAGGCTGGCAGGCCCCGAGCTTGGCACGAGGCCTCGGCCCGCGGCCAGGAGCAGAGGACGAGAGAAAGCCAACGGCAAGTAAGACGCGCAAGGCAACGCTGGGAACGCCTCAGAAAGAGTAAGCCTTCTTTTGGAAAGAATATCTTTTAAAGTATAAGGGTTTTGCATAATTCAAAAATGTAAGTGGAAACCTGAAGACCACCCCCGCCCCTCCTCCTCCCTGCCCCCACCTCCTCCCTCCTGCCTCCCGTCGTCCCCCCGCCCCCCTCCCCGGCAGCCCAGGGTCAGCACCAGCCTGCACCACCCCCCCGCTCCCAGGGCAGGTGGTAGGCAGAAATGAAATGATTGGACGGGCAGGAGTGTGGCCCGTGGGTGAGAAGAGGACTCCGTGGTGCCCCTGCCGGGGGCTGGGCTGGGCGGCACACCAGCCCAGGCACAAGCCTGCCAGTGGGCATTTGAGTCTGCACCGCCACCTGCCACGCGCCTGTCCACGCGTCAGGCAGAGCCCCGGGGCCTCTGGCTGCCCCAGGCCCTTGTTCTATCAGCCCCACCTCGGGGGAGGCCGGGTGCTCAGAGACCCCGCCATCCGCGGCTGGTGGGAGAGGGGTGGAGGCCTGGCCTCCGTGAGAGGAGGAGACCCGTGTGGAACTTTACGTGGTAAACAAATGACCCTGATTTCAGGCAAAAAGCAGGGCCTCTTGAGCCGGCCGACATGTCATGAAACCAGCCAGAATCAAACAGGATCTCCACAGTCATATTTTCAGATGCATCCACCTCAAACCCCACCCTGCAAGTCCAGGATGAGAGCGATTCAGGTCTTTACAGCATGACGCCGTCATCCACGGGCCACCAACGCCCGGCTTCAAACAAAGAACCAGGGGCAGTTATGTGTGTCAAACGTCACACACCACGTGCTTACGAAATGCCCAGCCTCACAGAGACTGCATCAGGAAATCTTCCACGAATTACGCTGTAAACCATTGAGTTATAATTGGGAAGAAAGATGTAACGTTTATGGAAGAAGAGGCTGTGTTGTCTCCTTTAATGATTTTTTCTAAATTCAGTAGATTCTATTTCTTTGGAGTACTTTTAGTGTACAGAAAGCCTGAGCAGAAGACAGTTTCCCCCTCCCCCCGCTCCTCCTTACCCCCCACCTCCGCCACCCTCACCACACCCTGCATCGAGCCCTTCACAGGGAGCTGTTTGCCGCTGTGCGCTGTCAGCACGCTTGCTGCACGCTTGCTGTGTGTCTGTGAGCTTGCTGCACGCTTGCTGTGTGTCTGTGAGCTTGCTGCACGCTTGCTGTGTGTCTGGAGCTTGCTGCACGCTTGCTGTGTGTCTGTGAGCTTGCTGCACGCTTGCTGTGTGTCTGTGAGCTTGCTGCACGCTTGCTGTGTGTCTGTGAGCTTGCTGCATGCTTGCTGTGTGTCTGTGAGCTTGCTGCAGGCTTGCTGTGTGTCTGTGAGCTTGCTGCACGCTTGCTGTGTGTCTGTGAGCTTGCTGCATGCTTGCTGTGTGTCTGTGAGCTTGCTGCACGCTTGCTGTGTGTCTGTGAGCTTGCTGCAGGCTTGCTGTGTGTCTGTGAGCTTGCTGCACGCTTGCTGTGTGTCTGTGCGTTTGCTGCAGGCTTGCTGTGTGTCTGTGCGTTTGCTGCATGCTTGCTGTGTGTCTGTGAGCTTGCTGCACGCTTGCTGTGTGTCTGTGAGCTTGCTGCACGCTTGCTGTGTGTCTGTGCGTTTGCTGCAGGCTTGCTGTGTGTCTGTGAGCTTGCTGCACGCTTGCTGTGTGTCTGTGAGATTGCTGCACGCTTGCTGTGTGTCTGTGAGCTTGCTGCACGCTTGCTGTGTGTCTGTGAGCTTGCTGCACGCTTGCTGTGTGTCTGTGAGCTTGCTGCACGCTTGCTGTGTGTCTGTGAGCTTGCTGCACGCTTGCTGTGTGTCTGTGAGCTTGCTGCACGCTTGCTGTGTGTCTGTGCGTTTGCTGCACGCTTGCTGTGTGTCTGTGAGCTTGCTGCACGCTTGCTGTGTGTCTGTGAGCTTGCTGCATGCTTGCTGTGTGTCTGGAGCTTGCTGCAGGCTTGCTGTGTGTCTGTGAGCTTGCTGCACGCTTGCTGTGTGTCTGTGAGCTTGCTGCATGCTTGCTGTGTGTCTGTGAGCTTGCTGCAGGCTTGCTGTGTGTCTGTGAGCTTGCTGCATGCTTGCTGTGTGTCTGTGAGCTTGCTGCACGCTTGCTGTGTGTCTGTGAGCTTGCTGCACGCTTGCTGTGTGTCTGTGAGCTTGCTGCACGCTTGCTGTGTGTCTGTGAGCTTGCTGCATGCTTGCTGTGTGTCAGCACGCTTGCTGCAGACTTGCTGTGTGTCTGTGAGCTTGCTGCACGCTTGCTGTGTGTCTGTGAGCTTGCTGCACGCTTGCTGTGTGTCTGGAGCTTGCTGCACGCTTGCTGTGTGTCTGTGAGCTTGCTGCATGCTTGCTGTGTGTCTGTGAGCTTGCTGCAGGCTTGCTGTGTGTCTGGAGCTTGCTGCAGGCTTGCTGTGTGTCTGTGAGCTTGCTGCACGCTTGCTGTGTATCTGTGAGTTTGCTGCACGCTTGCTGTGTGTCTGTGAGCTTGCTTCAGGCTTGCTGTGTGTCTGTGAGCTTGCTGCAGGCTTGCTGTGTGTCTGTGAGCTTGCTGCACGCTTGCTGTGTGTCTGTGAGCTTGCTGCACGCTTGCTGTGTGTCTGGAGCTTGCTGCATGCTTGCTGTGTGTCTGTGAGCTTGCTGCACGCTTGCTGTGTGTCTGTGAGCTTGCTGCACGCTTGCTGTGTGTCTGTGAGCTTGCTGCACGCTTGCTGTGTGTCTGTGCGTTTGCTGCAGGCTTGCTGTGTGTCTGTGAGCTTGCTGCACGCTTGCTGTGTGTCTGTGAGCTTGCTGCACGTTTGCTGTGTGTCTGTGAGCTTGCTGCATGCTTGCTGTGTGTCTGTGAGCTTGCTGCACGCTTGCTGTGTGTCTGTGCGTTTGCTGCAGGCTTGCTGTGTGTCTGTGAGCTTGCTGCAGGCTTGCTGTGTGTCTGTGAGCTTGCTGCACGTTTGCTGTGTGTCTGTGAGCTTGCTGCATGCTTGCTGTGTGTCTGTGAGCTTGCTGCATGCTTGCTGTGTGTCTGTGAGCTTGCTGCACGCTTGCTGTGTGTCTGTGAGCTTGCTGCAGGCTTGCTGTGTGTCTGGAGCTTGCTGCACGCTTGCTGTGTGTCTGTGAGCTTGCTGCATGCTTGCTGTGTGTCTGTGAGCTTGCTGCATGCTTGCTGTGTGTCTGTGAGCTTGCTGCACGCTTGCTGTGTGTCTGTGAGCTTGCTGCACGCTTGCTGTGTGTCTGTGAGCTTGCTGCATGCTTGCTGTGTGTCTGTGAGTTTGCTGCACGCTTGCTGTGTGTCTGTGAGCTTGCTGCACGCTTGCTGTGTGTCTGTGAGTTTGCTGCAGGCTTGCTGTGTGTCTGTGAGCTTGCTGCACGCTTGCTGTGTGTCTGTGAGCTTGCTGCACGCTTGCTGTGTGTCTGTGCGTTTGCTGCAGGCTTGCTGTGTGTCTGTGAGCTTGCTGCAGGCTTGCTGTGTGTCTGTGAGCTTGCTGCACGTTTGCTGTGTGTCTGTGAGCTTGCTGCATGCTTGCTGTGTGTCTGTGAGCTTGCTGCACGCTTGCTGTGTGTCTGTGAGCTTGCTGCACGCTTGCTGTGTGTCTGTGAGCTTGCTGCAGGCTTGCTGTGTGTCTGGAGCTTGCTGCACGCTTGCTGTGTGTCTGTGAGCTTGCTGCATGCTTGCTGTGTGTCTGTGAGCTTGCTGCATGCTTGCTGTGTGTCTGTGAGCTTGCTGCACGCTTGCTGTGTGTCTGTGAGCTTGCTGCACGCTTGCTGTGTGTCTGTGAGCTTGCTGCATGCTTGCTGTGTGTCTGTGAGTTTGCTGCACGCTTGCTGTGTGTCTGTGAGCTTGCTGCACGCTTGCTGTGTGTCTGTGAGCTTGCTGCACGCTTGCTGTGTGTCTGTGCGTTTGCTGCAGGCTTGCTGTGTGTCTGTGAGCTTGCTGCACGTTTGCTGTGTGTCTGTGAGCTTGCTGCATGCTTGCTGTGTGTCTGTGAGCTTGCTGCAGGCTTGCTGTGTGTCTGTGAGCTTGCTGCACGCTTGCTGTGTGTCTGTGAGCTTGCTGCACGCTTGCTGTGTGTCTGTGAGCTTGCTGCACGCTTGCTGTGTGTCTGCGTTTGCTGCAGGCTTGCTGTGTGTCTGTGAGCTTGCTGCACGTTTGCTGTGTGTCTGTGAGCTTGCTGCATGCTTGCTGTGTGTCTGTGAGTTTGCTGCATGCTTGCTGTGTGTCTGTGAGCTTGCTGCACGTTTGCTGTGTGTCTGTGAGCTTGCTGCAGGCTTGCTGTGTGTCTGTGAGCTTGCTGCACGCTTGCTGTGTGTCTGTGCGTTTGCTAACCACTGCCACGTTCACGCCCGCGTTCCCTCTTTCTGCCCAGCGCTGCTGATTTGGACAAGGCACAATGATGCCTCGGCACTCATTATTTGGTGAAAATAAAAACGAGGCCTTGCTGAGATTTCAAGGTGACAATAATAACCTTTGTTATTTTTTTCCTTCGAAAGTATCAGCCTTGGAAGGAAGTGTTTTAACAACCAGCTACTGTTCCGCGTCCAGCACGGCCCATCATCGCAGTGTCTTATCTCCTGGGGGCTGAGCTGCCAAATTACAGGCGCGTAGCTGGAGCCGCGTCCCTTCCCGGGGGAGCGGAAGCCACAGCAGAATCTTTGACTCCAAACGCAGCTCATTTCCTCCCAGCGTCCTGGCTGGACGGCTGGAATTCCCGCAGAGGTCCCACTGCTGGCCGGGCTCCTCTGCTGGCCGGGCTCCTCTGCACGCCGCTCATTCACGCTTCCCTCACTCACGCATTCAGGGGCAGGGCTGTCGTCTTCCGGAGGTTTCCACGTGCCCTCCTCCTCGGAGCGGTGAGCGCTGTGGGGGCCGCAGGGCTGCGGGGCATGGCAGGCACAGCTCAGCCTGGCCTCCACGGGAGCAGCGGTGAGAGGAAGCCGGCCCGCGGGACCCCGCTCTGGGCCCCCCTCCCCAGGGGGAAAGCGTGCAGCCTGGTCTGTGACGCGTCCGTGCCCCACTGCCGGCCCAGCCCTGTGCAAGAGGTCACCTTCCTTACGCAGCGATTCCCAGCCCGCACGGAAGGATGGGCACACAGGCCCTCTCGGTGGGAAGGCCCTGGGGTCTGGAGGCAGCCGGGAAGGCCAGCCAGGCCGCTGTGTGCTGCCACCGGGAGGCGCGGACGCCCCCTCCCGCGTCCCCTCCCAGGCCCAGCGCGTGCCCGTGGCGGGGATGTGGTAGTGGGGACGGTGGCGGTGAGCCGGGACGGGCCGGCTAGCTGGCAGGCTCCCTTGCAGACCACTCTTTAGGGAGAGGAAGGACGTCCCTAGGGACGAGGCCTGCCCAGGCCGTGAGCGTGTGCTGAGCTGCCCACCCTGCCGGTCAGCTCGAGTCTCAACCCACAGTCACGCTTCAGGACAGACCGCAACCAGCCACTCTGGAAAACACGCACACGGTGCCCACTGCCTTTGGCCAACTGGGCCTGGTGTGAATCCCCACATTTATAGATGTGATCGCCCTTCCTTCCTTCCTTCCTTCCTTCCTTCCTTCCTTCCTTCCTTCCTTCCTTCCTTCCTTCCTTCCTTCCTTCTTTCCTTCTTACTTTCTTGGATCCGGTCGTGGGGTCTGAACTCTGGGCCTGGGCGCTGTCTCTCAGCTCTTCAGCTCAAGACTAGCACCCTACCACTTGAGTCACAGCACCACTTCTGGCTTTTTTCTTTTTTGCTTATGTGGTGCTGAGGAATCGAACCCAGGGCCTCATGCATGCAAGGCAAGTGCTCTACCACAGCCCTTCTCCAGAGCGGCCGTCCAGCCCAGCCCCACCCCCCCACCTGCCATCCAACCACACCCCCCTCCAGAGCGGCCGTCCAACCTGGCCACGCCTCCTCAATGGCCAGCATCCATGGGAGGGCAGAGGTGACGGGGACTCAGTTTCCCTTTGTGTCCCAGCACTGTGTGCTCCAGAAATCCTGTTTCCCAGCCAGCTCTGCAGCGCCTGCTGGCAGACATGTCGGGCTTGGTAACTGAAGAGTCAGGCCATCAGGCCAACAGCTCCCAGAAAAGCATGAGATGGGGCAGGGAAGAAGGAGGGCAAGGCTGGGCCAGGGCCTGCATTCATCTGCTGACCGTCTCTACTCTTTCCCACCCTGCAGCCTTTGGGTGAGTTACCTCTCCCAGGCCACCAGGGCAGCTGCAGGAGGGAGGGCACAGCCGCGGCCAGCCTGGCTGGGGGGTGGCCCCTCAGCCCTCATCTGTACCCTGGGCGTCTGACGGCTCCGGGACCCTCTCCAGCCCTTTGCTGCGCTCACCAGGACTCTGGTAGGCCGGCCACAGGTTTCAGCAGACTGTCTGGCCACCAGCAGGCCAGGGCCAGCCCTACCGGGCGGATGTCTGGAAGGTTCAGGTCAGCATGCTGCACCCGGGGACCCACCTTCCAGCCACAGCTACGCTGGAGGTGGGGGAGATCCCACCCAGCCGTTTCACGATCGGCTCTGCATGACCCGGCGCCAGAGTGAATGCTCACTATGATTCACCACACTACCAGCACCGGGCATGAGATCCAGGCGACCCTGCAGGCCCCAGCCTCCCAGCACAGGAGCGGAGGTGGCCGTGTTCAGGGCCCGGTGCGCCCACCCCAAGGACGCGTCTCAGCTCACCCACTCCGGCCACGCTGCCGAGACCCTCTGCCTAGGAGGCACCTGGGTGTAATTGCTGGGCCTGAGCCTGTGCGTGCACGTACCTGTGTGCACGTGTGTGCACGCTCGTGGCTCTGGGGCCTTCACGCTGCCACATTTCATCCATCCTCTCTAATGAGCCCCTGGGAATCCCACAGCCCTGGAGGGAAGAGAGAGGGCGGCCATTCCCGCTGGCTTCGCTTCCTCCAGGCGTCAGGGCTGCCAGTGTGAGGAAAGCTTTGAACTCACCTGTGCTCACGCCTACACCGCTGACATCTAAAAATGCACCTGCACGCACGCGTGCGTGCCATGCACGTGTACACGCACCACATGTAGACATGCCATGTGCACATATGCACACATGTTCCCACACATTGTTCGTGTGCATACGTCCATGCACACACACCCTAGATCCCAGTACACACATATATGCGTATTGTGTGTGCACCTGTGCACCTTCACACCCATGCCCGTAAATGTTTATATCAGGGGTGTTGTGGTCAGTGGGTCTGGCTTGTCTGGGAGCTCACGGCTGTGGCGTGGGGAGCCGGCGGGGCTGGCTTGTCTGGGAGCTCACGGCTGTGGCGTGGGGAGCCGGCGGGGCTGGCTTGTCTGGGAGCTCACGGCTGTGGCGTGGGGAGCCGGCGGGGCTGGCTTGTCTGGGAGCTCACGGCTGTGGCGTGGGGAGCTGGGGCACCTCACCTTGTTCTGGACAGAGGTGGCATGCTCCTCACACTCACAGCACGCCTTGCTTCCTTCTGCGCTCCTGTGTGGAGTTGCTGGTGGTACCATGGCCATTTGGGGAGGAAGCCATCTGGGCAGAGCTTTGGAGCTCTAAGTCCCCGAACCCATGGGGCTTCTGAGACAGAAGTGGCTGCCCTGGCCCAGGCTGCCCTGGGCCGTCCGGCCTCCAGCCTCCTGGGCCTCGGCATAGCTGTGGCTGGCGAATGGTTGCCAGGTCCATCCTCCCAGCCTCAGCGTGGCCGGGGGCAGTCTGAGCGCTGGAGGCCGCAGGCCGGGCCTCCAGACCCGTCCCACAGAGCCCGAGCCCCGGCCGAGCCTCTGCCAGGCCCGGTGGTCACTGACTCCCCGGGCATGTCTCCAGCGTGGCAGACCAGGACAATTGCAATTATGAATGAACAGGTAACTTGCGTAGGAATGTCACCGGATTTGGGGACAGGCCTTTCTTGGACGTGCGGATAACTGGAAGCTGGGAGAGTAGGTGGGGCCTGGAGGCAGGAGGCAGCGGCGGGGTGGGCCGGGGCCCCCTGCTCCAGCCCTCCCCACGGGGCTCCACGTCGGAACTGCGGGTGGCCGAGGGGCGAGGCCGGGCCGGGAGCTGGGGCTGCTGCCTCCCCAGGGCGCCCTCCAGCCCCATGGAGCCGCGCCACACACCCACGGCTACAGGGACAGAAATGTGTTCCAGATGCCGGGTCCTCCCCAAGACAAGGCCCAGCAATGGCTGCAGGAGGCCTCAGGACAGCTGGACAGCTGGAGTTCAGAGGCGCCAGGGCACCGTCCCTCTCACCAAAACAATGCTGGACAGAAAGGGCCAGCGTGGCCGGACCCAGCCCAGCCCTCGGTGCCACAGGGATGGGGCTCTGAAAAAAGCAAATGAACAATGGGGAAGGACCCTGGAGGGCCCGGGCCTGCCGTCAGCATTGGCCGGCCCTGCCGCGAGCACACCTGCCCGCAGACCAGCCCGCACCCCGGGAACAAGACCGTTTCCCACTTCCCCACTCCCTCCTCGTTTCCCTCCTTCAGGAGGGCACTCACCCCTCTGGGGTCCTGGCAGGCCCTCCTGCAACCCTGCCTCCATCCCCCAGACCTCTAGGAGAACCCCAGGAGTTCACCCTCACCCATGAATTGTGGGGAAAGAAGGGTCAGGCCGAGCATGCACGGTCCACCCTTCCCGAGGGGGCAGAGGGCCTATCTGCCCCTCCCAGGACCACTTCCTTCTTCCTTCACAGATGTCCAGGGACCCGCACTGGAAAGCCTCACCGGCCTGCCCGTGGCCTGGCCGCCTTTTTCCGTAGGTTAGGAGTTTGCATACCCTGGCCCTGGGCCTGCATCTGGCTGGCTGCTGGCCACGTCCGCCTGGAGGCAACAGCCTGCGTGAAGCCTAGCCGAGGCCCAGAGCACCTCTGGGCACCAGCTCAGTCACCAGCTGCTGGGAACAGAGCGGCCCTGAGGCCGAGTCAGGCGAGAGGCTAGAAAAGGACAGGCAACTCAAAGCCCCCAAATCAGAAGAAAAGAACTGGGCATGGTGGTGCAGAAGCCCTGGGTTCAATCCCAGGCTGTCAACAAGACCCTTCAGGGAATAAAAGGATGGTACAATGTCACCAATGACTATATCAAGACACCCATCAACTTACAGGACACAAGTCCTCAAAGACACAGACCATCAAAGCTAGCCTGACTCCGGTGTGGAGACCCAGCCTGTGGTGCCCCTACGTGGGAGGTGAAGCTGCGGAGGCGCCTGGGCCCCGAGGGCCGACTCCGGGAATGGCAGCGTGGCCTGGCTGCACAGAGGTGAGTGGCCTGGTCCGGGCCTGCCGGGGAAAATGAGACACATCTCAAAACTAACCCGAGCAAAAAGTATCTCCCGAGCACCGGAACAACAACAGCAACAAAGCAAAAGGACCTTGTGGTATCTTAAATTCAACTCAGGATTAAAACTCTATATCCTAAGGGTTTCACTGTCAGTTTCACCAAAACCTTTGGAAAGAAATATTCCCAACCTTTCCATTTCCTAACAAATGGGGCAATGTCATTCTTTCTGATGGAGGCATAGAATTCCATTGTGTATATATACCACAGTTTCTTGATCCATTCATCTACTGAGGGGCATCTGGGTTGGTTCCATATCTTAGCTATGGTAAATAAGGCTGCAATAAACATAGTCATGCTGATAGCTTTAGTGTGGTCTTGTTTGTGATCATTTGGGTAAATGCCCAAAAGTGGGGTTGCTGGTCATAGGGGAGCTCTATGTGGAGTCTTTTGAGGAACCTCCATACTGCTTTCCAAAGTGGTTGAACAACACTCCCACAAACAATAAGTGAAGTAAGCCAGGCCCAAGGAAACACAGGTCCCATGGTTTCCCTTATTTGCAATAACTAGTATATGTCTGAGACAAGCAGAAATGGTCAGATAAGTTGATGTTAGGTGAAATGAACCCCAAGATAAGGACACAAATGATTTTTCTTTCTTGCTATTGTTTCTAACATTTTCATAAGATGATTTCTTTGTTGCTTTCTATGTCCCTCCCCCACAGTATAACCCCTGCTTTCACTGTATTTAATGTTGGTATAATTTGTGGAGGGGAAGGGAAAAAACAAATCATTTAACTAGGGATACAGGAGGACCCATTGTACAAGACGTTATGTCAAAAAACGAAATTTACAACTTTGGGGGAGGAAGGGGGGAGATGGGAAGGGATGGGAAGGGGAAACAAAGGAGGAGGCACCAATGCTTGATAAGAAATGTACTCATTACTTTGCCCATGTAATTGTAACCCCTCTGTATGGTATTTTCACAATAGAAAGAAAGAAAGAAGGAAAGAAAGAAAGAAAGAAAGAAAGAAAGAAAGAAAGAAAGAAAGAAAAAAAAAAGAAAGAAAGAAAGAAAGAGAAAGAAACATACCCAACTTTTTACAAACTCTCTTGCACAATAGAAAAAGGGGACAGATTGCCTGCTTCGGGCATATGAATCTCGCTCCACCCATGCCAGCACCCGACTCCCGGCCTCCCTGCTAGTTACGGACGGGACGCGGCAGTGATGCTCTAAAGTGGAGTCGGAACGGAGCCGCGGGGCTCCTCGCAGGAAGGGGATGTCAGCACACAGACGCACAGGGAAGGACCGCCACGCGAGGCCACAGGAGACACTGGCTACAAGCCATTGAGTCGGCCTCGGGAAGACCCCGCCTGGCCACGCCTCCATCTTACACTGACTTCTGAATTTCACTCTCACTGGTGGCTGTCAGGACCTCCCTGAGCACGCAGCCATGTCTGCCTCATTTTCCACGCAGACATCACCCCATATCACACCTGACAGAAGCACTGCAAGAAGAGAAAGTTAGGTGGTGATTTCCTGCAGCACTCAGCACAAAGGCCCCCAACAAAGTGATAGAGAACCACGTCCAGCCACAGGTACATAGGAAAAATTGGCCAAACCTGGTTTAACCCAGGAATGCAAGATTCATCGAATACTTGGAAATCAGTGTAACTCACTTCGTTTGCAGAATAAAGCACTGAGAAATAAGACCTTCCTGTGCTCACTAAATGCAGAAAAGAATCACTTAACAAAGTTGAGTCTCACCACATCATAGATACAAATAATACCTGAGCCAAGGGTAAAATGGAGCTTGCTCAATTCTAGACAGAACTTCCTCGATGCCAGAGGGACTGCCAGGCACCTCCTCCAGACCCGATAGACTGCCCACAGCCCAGCCCAGCTATGACGGTGGACTACAGAGCACTTTCTCGCTGGGCAAGCTGCCTGCTCGGACGCTGGCTGCCGTCAGTGCACTAGAGATGATCGCCAATGCAATACAGGAGGACGAAGGATCGGGGACCTCAGACATGGGCAGCCCGGCCCCTTACTGAGGTCTGGCCTCCTCCCCAAACTCATTTCTCTCCCCAGCACTGGCTGTGGGGGCTGAGGCTCCATGAGCCACATGTCTGCCCTGTCCAAAGTGGCTGCTAGAGAGACTGCCAAGGTCAAGAGACAAGCCAGCACCGTAGATTCAAGAAGCCTGGAGGTGCCTTGCCAGCCACGGCTCACGTGTGGCCCTGCCAGGCACGTGTGACGCTGGCTTGCATCCCGAGTAGGCCCAGTGCTGGTAGGACAGCCGGCTTTGTAGAACATCCACCTCCTGGAGAAAGCAGCTGGGGCGAGTGGACGTGGTGCTGGCCACTGATGACTCCAAGAATCCTCTAGAGAGAAACAGGAAGTGTGATGAAGGAAGTGGGAAAAAGAAGGATCAAATCAGGGCTAGGAGCACCCCGAAAGCCCCCTCTCTGTTCTTGTAACTGTGGTGTTCCTCTTCTAAGGTCTAAGTTATTTCAAAATAAAGCACTGGACAATAAGACAACCACGTTGGGAAATAAACAGCTCTTTCTCTAGCGGCCCTATGTTCCTGGTCACCACAGTATGTCAAGTTCGCGGGCTGCTTGCTGTCGACCGGCGGAGGCTGCACATTT
The DNA here is from genome assembly GCF_024711535.1 of Dipodomys merriami. Lineage (NCBI taxonomy): Eukaryota > Metazoa > Chordata > Mammalia > Rodentia > Heteromyidae > Dipodomys > Dipodomys merriami. The sequence continues at coordinate 121,766,404 of NW_027203381.1, forward strand.
CCAAGGCTGACCTCGGCTGCGGGGGGGGGTGGGGTGGGGGAGGGGCGCAGCACCGCGCTGCTCCCAGTCAGATGCTCCGTACAATGAAGCATGCTCGTGTTCTTACTCCAGGTCTCCCGGTTGGCCTGGTTGTGTCTCAACCAGCGGCATCCCTCATTTCTTCCTCTTGGCCAGAGTGCATGGTCATGCAGTCACTGGTGCGTCCATGAGCCCTGGGCACACAGGTGTGACAGGAGATGGAACAGACCACGTGCCAGGCAGGGCTGGCTTTCCGGTCCCGGGACACTTGGGTGTGGCCAGGGCTCATGGACGCACCGTCTCTGGTCACCTGTATGAAACACTCCACAGGGTGGCCGAATAGGAGCCAGGGGGCCTGGCCACAAGGATTTAGCCCACCAGGAGGGAGAATCATGCTGACCACTGAGGATAAAGATGTCACCAGACTCAGCGCCACGGCTCACACCGTCATCCTAGCTACTCAGGGAGCTGCTGAGGATCGCCACTCAAAGCCAGCCCGGGCAGGAAGGTCTTGAGCCTCTTGCCTCCAAAAACCTGGAAGTGGAGATGCGGCTCAAGTAGTAGTGCACTAGTCTTGAGCAAAAAAGTGAAGGAATAGTTCCCAGGTCCAGAGTTCAAGCCCCAGGACTGGCACATGCAGAAAAAAATCAAAACACAAAGATGTCGTCAGGAAACCACGGGGGGGGGGCTGTCTCTGGGGGCCTCTGGCCGCCAGGGCTGAGGATGCCACTGTTGGAGCAGCAAGCTCTTCATCGGTGCGAGAACACCAGACACGTGGGCTCCGGATGTGTGGAGTCACCCTGTGAATTCACAGCAGCAACTCCTGGCACACAAACTGCACACGCGTCCCCTCACTCTACAAGTGGAGCTGTAGCTTTTGTCGACCAAATTCCTTCCTTGATCTGATTTCTGAAGCAGGGAGGAGACGCTGGGCCCTGGGCTCCTTCCAGCCGCTGTGCTTCTCCAGTCCGAGGAACTCTCCAAAGCGTTTCTTTTGTTTCAGAAATCTCCTCAGTGGCCCCCAGACTGGGCCCGATGCCAGACCCAGGAGTCTGGACCAACGCTGGGCACCGTCCCCCTATGCTTGGCCCGGTGGGGGCCCTGTGGGTCCAGAGGTGCACAGCTACCCAGAGCCCACACATGCCAGTCTCGGGGAGGTGTGGCTTTGGGCGGGACAAGATCCAAGTCTGCTGGCCCTGGGCTCCGACTCCTGGAGTGGGCGTGGCGTCCAGGTTTATGTCTGTGTGGGCGGCCTCCACCCTGGGCCTCCACCAGGCTGTGATTTCAGGAAATGTCTGTTGTTGTTAACCCTGCGCTGTTTCAGAGGAGCCTCGGGGCCCTGGATTTCCCACAGGAAACTCAGCTCAGCCCCCCACGGTGAACGGCAGCAGCCAGAGCGACGGCTCCCGGCGGGCCCAGCCCCGCCGCGCCGTCTGACGGGCATGGTCTCTCTGCTGGACACGTTATCTGCTGTGGACGTTGAGGGGAAAGACCCCATTCCCCTCGCTGCTCCTTGGGGCTCTGTCCCGGCTCTCTCAGGCACGTGTGATCTTGCCTGGTTAGTGACGGCCTGACTCACGGACATGCAGGGTGGGGGAGACGCAGGCCTGTGCGAGAGCCCCCTGCTGGGGCTGCTGGCTTCACCATTACCCACGGCGGAGCACCGGTGCCTCCTGCAGCCCTGCGGAGGCCTCCCGGGCTGCGCCGACCAGCTGGAGCCCGCAGCACGTGGCCGTGGCCGAGGGGAGGCCGCCACGCTTTCTGTTAGCTGTGGCTAACCCTCGGAGGACCAGGCTCAGCCTCACCCAGGAAGGGGTGCTGCCTCGTCGGACCCGGCGCTGCCCTGGCTGCCCGGGGCCCCGGGACCAGCGGGCACCGGGGTCCAGGCCTGCAGTCACTGCAGCGCTGGGCCCCGCTCCCGGGACGGCCAAGGGCCCCGCGCCCCTCCGCCATCAGAGGCTTGTCCTCAGCACGGCGCGGTGAGCGATTCGGACCCGCTGTCCTGTCCCTACTGTGGGCACCGTCCAGGCACGGCAGTCCCCCACCGGACCCTCACAACACCGGCAGGCAGACACCGGAGCCAGGCTCTGGCCTCCACGGAGTACACACCCTGACAGACAGCTCACCCACTCCGGACGCGCTCACGCTATCCACAGTGGCCTGGGCGAGCCGAGGGGGCAGAGGCGGGGCACCGCGGGGGCGGGGCGGAAGGCCCCGGAGGGCTCACAGATGCTGGGTGGGCACGCCATTCCCACAGAGCGGCCGTGACCTGGCAGGGAGCCAGACCGGCTCCTGGTCTCCAAGGCCATCTGGCCCCGGCCCGCCTCCCAGCTGGGCCCGGCCTTGCGGCCCCTCCCCCACGGCAGGCTGAGTCACCCCCGGGCCGCCCGGTTCCCAGGCCCAGCTGACCGGCCGCGGGGCTGGAGGCCTCTTCCCATGGCCCCGGCACACGGGATACCCAGGGAGGGCAGAGGGAGCCTGGCTTCCTCCCTCCTCCCCACAGGCGTGGGGAGTGCTCCCCTGTCAGAGGCCGCGGGCTTCCCACCACCTTCCACCTGAGCCCTCCCACCGGGACCGGTCTCTGTGGGAGGCGCCGGCAGCGGCACCCCTCACGCCTGCAGGGCGCGCAGGGCTGTGCTGCCACGAGCGCACCAGGCAGACCGCGGTGACAGCGCGGTGGTCCCGGGCTGTCCCTGTCCCCAGGACAGCACCTGGAGCTTTAACAAATCCAGGTCACAGACACAGGAAGGCTGGAGAAGGGGTGGGGAAGACAGGCTGTGGGCCTGTGCGGGGGAGCCCACTAGCAAAAAGATACAGCGCGGGTGCAGACTGGGTTGAGCACCAGGAAGAAGAGATCCCACGCCTCTGTGCGCTGCAGGACTCCAGGAGAAGGCATCAAGAAAGTGGCCCTGTGCCCGCTCCCAATCCTCCAGGCAGATCCAGAGTGCTCCCAATCCTCCAGGCAGATGCAGAGTGCTCCCAATCCTCCAGGCAGATGCAGAGTGCTCCCTCCTCCAGGCAGATGCAGAGTGCTCCCAATCCTCCAGGCAGATGATGCAGAGTGCTCCCAATCCTCCAGGCAGATGATGCAGAGTGCTCCTTCCTCCAGGCAGATGATGCAGAGTGCTCCCTCCTCCAGGCAGATGCACAGTGCTCCCTCCTCCAGGCAGATGATGCAGAGTGCTCCCTCCTCCAGGCAGATGCACAGTGCTCCCTCCTCCAGGCAGATGCAGAGTGCTCCCAATCCTCCAGGCAGATGATGCAGAGTGCTCCCAATCCTCCAGGCAGATGCAGAGTGCTCCCAATCCTCCAGGCAGATGCAGAGTGCTCCCTCCTCCAGGCAGATGCAGAGTGCTCCCTCCTCCAGGCAGATGATGCAGAGTGCTCCCTCCTCCAGGCAGATGATGCAGAGTGCTCCCTCCTCCAGGCAGATGATGCAGAGTGCTCCCTCCTCCAGGCAGATGATGCAGAGTGCTCCCTCCTCCAGGCAGATGCACAGTGCTCCCTCCTCCAGGCAGATGATGCAGAGTGCTCCCTCCTCCAGGCAGATGCAGAGTGCTCCCTCCTCCAGGCAGATGATGCAGAGTGCTCCCTCCTCCAGGCAGATGCACAGTGCTCCCTCCTCCAGGCAGATGCAGAGTGCTCCCAATCCTCCAGGCAGATGATGCAGAGTGCTCCCAATCCTCCAGGCAGATGCAGAGTGCTCCCTCCTCCAGGCAGATGCAGAGTGCTCCCTCCTCCAGGCAGATGCACAGTGCTCCCTCCTCCAGGCAGATGATGCAGAGTGCTCCCTCCTCCAGGCAGATGCAGAGTGCTCCCTCCTCCAGGCAGATGATGCAGAGTGCTCCCTCCTCCAGGCAGATGCACAGTGCTCCCTCCTCCAGGCAGATGATGCAGAGTGCTCCCTCCTCCAGGCAGATGCAGAGTGCTCCCTCCTCCAGGCAGATGCACAGTGCTCCCTCCTCCAGGCAGATGCACAGTGCTCCCAATCCTCCAGGCAGATGATGCAGAGTGCTCCCTCCTCCAGGCAGATGCACAGTGCTCCTCTTTCTGCCATCGGCGTCCTCCCCAAGGCCAGCCCGCCTCTCTTGGCACTCCCTCTTTCTAGCATCAACTCCTTCTTGTGCAGGAATTCTAGGTCTTACACACACACACACACACACACACACACACACACACACACACACATCTGCCCTACAGTGTCACGCCAGATGAGTGCTCCACCTCCAAGCCTGTGAATTCAGACTCAGCGCAGCGGGCTCTCCTCCTGCACCTGCCCAGGCGCCCAGGTCCCCCCAGGCATCTGCTTCCAGGAGTGGAAGAGACACATGCATGCACCCCACACCCACGCTCCTGGGGGTGTGGGCATGCCGTGTGCGACCGCATGCTTCCAAGAGAAAATCTTTGGCCAGCTGACGTGGCCTGACGTGGCCTCTTGCGTGGCAGGGACGCTGGACCTCACTCCCCATGATGGCCCACTCCAGAGCTGCCGCTCTGCCTCCGCAGACCGCCCTTTCCCCAGATCAGCCCCGCGACACGCAACAACTCCGCTGTCGATGGACCCACGGTGGTGACGCTGCCGGCCTGTCTGCGCTCCAGGGACGCTGCCGTGTCACAGGCAGAGGGGGCCAGGAAGGGCCACCCGCTGGGCGATAGAGCCTGACAGCATCACACTGTCCGTGCTTCTAGACAGAGCAGCAAGTGTGTCACACACACGGTGGTGATTTGGTCAGTCTCTGCACACACAGTGGTGATTTGGTCAGTCCCTCATGCACACACGGTGGTGATTTGGTCAGTCCCTCATGCACACACGGTGATTTGGTCAGTCCCTCATGCACACACGGTGGTGATTTGGTCAGTCCCTCATGCACACACGGTGGTGATTTGGTCAGTCCCTCATGCACACACGGTGGTGATTTGGTCAGTCTCTGTACACACGGTGGTGATTTGGTCAGTCTCTGTACACACGGTGGTGATTTGGTCAGTTCATCTGCACACACGGTGGTGATTTGGTCAGTCTCTGCACACACAGTGGTGATTTGGTCAGTTCATCTGCACACACGGTAGTGATTTGGTCAGTCCCTCATGCACACACGGTGGTGATTTGGTCAGTCTCTGTACACACACGGTGGTGATTTGGTCAGTCTCTGCACACACGGTGGTGATTTGGTCAGTTCATCTGCACACACGGTGGTGATTTGGTCAGTCCCTCATGCACACATGGTGGTGATTTGGTCAGTCTCTGCACACACGGTGGTGATTTGGTCAGTCTCTGCACACACGGTGGTGATTTGGTCAGTCTCTGCACACACGGTGGTGATTTGGTCAGTCCCTCATGCACACACGGTGGTGATTTGGTCAGTCCCTCATGCACACACGGTGGTGATTTGGTCAGTCCCTCATGCACACACGGTGGTGATTTGGTCAGTTCATCTGCACACATGGTGGTGATTTGGTCAGTCTCTGTACACACGGTGGTGATTTGGTCAGTCCCTCATGCACACACGGTGGTGATTTGGTCAGTTCATCTGCACACATGGTGGTGATTTGGTCAGTCTCTGCACACACGGTGGTGATTTGGTCAGTCTCTGTACACACACGGTGGTGATTTGGTCAGTCCCTCATGCACACACGGTGGTGCTTGGTCAGCCCGCCTGGACACTTGACTGTGATTCCGGGGACCTTGCCAGCGTCACTGGTCCGCGTAGAACAGAACTGAACTAGAGCTGCCACTGAGTCTGGGCGGCCACAGCGCGGTGCTGGGCGTGGCCCTGGCTTCCGTGGCTGTGGGCAGGCAGGAATTGTGGGAGTCTGTTCACCCCCGCAGGGTTCCAACGGCCGCATGAGTCACATCCCGACCACTTCCTGCTGGACTCATTTCCCAAATATCCACAGTTTCACTGCCAGCGGCCAAGAATTTTCCTCTGCTCAAAACATGCGATGAAAATACATCAAACCCAGAGCAGTGTGACTCAGCAGAGGCTGGGGGGACCCAGCCGGGGCAAGCTCCTCCTCCGTCTCCTCGGCAGACACGTGCCAACCTCCCATTTGGCCGCCCTGCAGGGCGCTTCATACAGGTGGCCAGAAGCACGGTGACCATTCCAGAAGCCCACCTGTGAGAGGCAAGAGCGGTTCCAGGGCACAAGGAGGAGGCCACCGCTCTCTGTCTGTCATCTGTCTCTGTCTGTCTGTCTTTCTCTGTCTCTGTCTGCCTGTCTGTCTGTTTGCTCTGTCTCTGTCTGTCTGTCTGTCTGTCTTTCTCTTCTCTGTCTGTCTCTGTCTGTCTGTCTGTCTGTCTCTGTCTTTCTCTGTCTCTGCCTTTGTCTGTCTGTCTGTCTGTCTCTGTCTGTCTGTCTCTGTCTGTCTGTCTCTCCCTCTCAGGTGCCAGCCTGTCACAGTTGGATACGGTTGTCCCCAGCAGGCGCCTGTGCTAGGCTGGGTTCCTGTCTGTCTCTGTCTGTCTGTCTGTCTGTCTGTCTGTCTGTCTGTCTCTCCCTCTCAGGTGCCAGCCTGTCACAGTTGGATACGGTTGTCCCCAGCAGGCGCCTGTGCTAGGCTGGGTTCCTGTCTCAGGGCTCTGGTTGGGGAGCTTCTGTTCTGGAGACTCCGGGCCTGGCTGGAGGAAGCAGCTCTCTGAGGGGGGACCTGGGGACACTGTGTCCCTAGATCCTTTGCTTCCTGTCCACCACAGCTCTCCCTCCCCTCAAGCCTGCTGCAGGTCCTCTGCCCACGAGCACAGGGCCACGTGACCACGGACTGAGCCCTCTGAATGACAGACAAATTAAATCCCTCCTTCCTGCAGCTTGCTCCTCACACATGCAGGTCAGAGACAGAGACAGAGAAAGTAAGACAGACAGAGATAGGCAGGTGGATGAGACAGAAAGAGAGAATGTGTGTATGTGTGTGAGAGAGCGTGTGTGTGAGTGTGAGTATGTGTGTGTGTATGAGAGAGAGAGAGAAGAGAGGGAGGGAGGGAGCAGTAAACTCTGGGAGTGTTCCTGAGTCTGGCTGCCTGTGGCGTTCAGTGGTGTGTGGCGTGGCGGTGATTTGTTTCCCATCTTATGGATGACACCGCACCGCTGCGTGCTGTGTGTGCGCTGCGTGCTGTGTGTGCGCTGCATGGAGTCACAGACCCTGTCAGGGCAACCGTGCTGGTGCGCAGCCCTGACACGTTTGGACGTGTGTCTGCAGACCCCGGAGGGCAGGCGCGGAGCTGCGGAGTTGCCTGGTCACAGGGACGCCGCCAGCACTTTTCCAGAGCATTGGGACGGCTGACCGAGCCACGCCGGGTGGCTCCAGTGCGTCGCGTCCCGCTGGCCCTTGGAGCTGACCTCGGTCATCCTGGCCTTGCTGCATGATGGAACCACACAGTGACCGTGAAGGCCCAGGCTGGCGGAGGACCGGTGCGGCCGCCGCTCTGCTCTGCTCCCTGTGTTCATTTGTAAGTGCTCCCACCTGCCCGTCTCTACCTAACCCCGGCCGGGTCCTGCGGATGCCGCGGCCTGCAGCTCCTCCCGCTTCATCCTGTACGCCTGGTGTCTCCAGATAACAGAAGTGCTGGCCTTTTCCATGTTCTCTGTGATCCATTCTTTTCCTAGTGTTTCAGATATCATGATCATACATTTCCTTGTCACATTCTGAAATTCTTACCGTTTTAGCTTTCTCTTTACAGCAACGACTGGTCTGAAGCTGATGTGGTGGTGATGATGATGATGATGATGATGATGATGATGATGATGATGATGATGATGAAGGAGAAGGAGGAGGAGGAGGAGGAGGAGGAAGAGTTCAGTCTTGGTTTTTCGCTAGGCAGATGTCCTAGTAAGCCAGCACTGATTGTTTATTAAAAAGATCCACTTTCCTCTGAGCTTGGCCACTTTCTGACATATTGGTTACTTTGACATTTTGAAGCCATAGCCTGCCTTCCTTCCTTCCTTCCTGCCTTTCTTCCTTCCTTCCTTCCTTCCTTCCTTCCTTCCTTCCTTCCTTCATTCCTTCTTTCCTTCCTTCCTTCCTTCTTTTCTTCCTTCCGTCTTTCTTGCTAGTGAGACTTGATCTCATAGCCTTGTGTTATTCTTTGCTCGTGGATGGTGCTCCACCACTTGGACCATACCTCCACTTCTATGGATTAATTGGAGATAAAAGCCTCTTGGCTTTGTGTGTTTGGGCTGGCTCTGCACTGAGATCCTCAGACCTGAGTAGCTATGGTTATAGGCATAGTCCTTTTTGGCTTTTCTGTGTATTTTTGCTCCCTCCAGAAAAACTATTGATTCTGTTTTCTCTTTTAAATCCAGCCATGGATCTTCAGTGTTTGCTCACACATACCGGGCAGCTGTCATCTAACATCTGGCTTCCTGTGTTTCCTGTGTTCTTTGTTTCTTGTTTCTTTTTCTCTCCTTTATTGTTCTTTTTTTTTTTTTTTTTTTTTAATCAGTCATGGGTCATGGTGCCTGAACTCTGGGCCTGGGCGCTGTCCCTCAGCTCTTCAGCTCAAGGCTAGCGCTCTACCACTTGAGCCACAGCACCACTTCCGGCTTTTTTTGCTTATGTGGTGCTGAGGAGTCGAACCCAGGGCCTCAGGCATGCGAGGCAGGCACTCTATCACTGAGCCACCTTCCCAGCCCTCCTTTTTATTTTACCAGCTCTCTTCTTTTCATTATTCTGCTGTTTCCCGTTAGCTCACTTGCGGCACACTCACGTTCGTTCTCTCGGTAGTTACTCGCGGTAGAAGGCATCGTCCGGCTCTCCACACGGTGCCCAGAGCCGGGCTCTTTCGTCTCACCGGTGGCTTGCGGGGACAGCAAATGTCCCAGCTGGCAAAGGACGTGGGGCTGCCTCGGAAGGGCCCGGCAGGTTCTATGAGGGTCAGACACCTTGAGATACCAAACGAATCTTGGGGCCTGGGGCCCATCTGAGCCCACGAGTCCGGAATGGAGCAACATGGGGACCATGGGCAGCTTCAGGGGCAGGCCAGCTGACGTCCATCACAGAAGCCAGCACACAGCCCCACGGCATTAGGGTCCAGCAAGGAGATAAAGGGGCTGGGGTGGCTCTCGGGGCCTTCCGGCCATCCCAGCCGGACCCGGGCAAGGCTTGACTCTGGGCGGCAGACTGGGGCAGAGACCCTTGACCTTGTGGGCTCACCCACAGAGGGCTGTGTGAGGCTGCTGTGCCGAGCCCAGGCCTTCCCTCCTCCCTTTCTGCTTCTGTGGTCCCGAGCTCAGTCTTGCTGGGAAGGGAACCCAGCCACGGCTGCTGGGCGTGGTGCTGGGTGCCTCCGGCCGGTCCGCAGACCTCACCAGCCTCTGCCTGCGCTCTCCCGCTCCGCTTCCGCAGAGCAGCCCTCTGCTGGGAAAAAAATCCATTCCGCTTTGTCTGAACATTATTAGGCTTTGCTTGTGCAGGGTCATTTTCTCCCAGAGATAAGATATTTGTTATTGAGCAAGAACATAAATAATGATATCATTGACTTACAGCCCAAGGAATAAAATACGTACACAGGAGTATAATTGGTGATGGAGTAATACGTGAGGGGGAGGGAAAGCTCTTATTCACAGTAAAATCCCGCTTAATAAGTGAGAAGGGATGAGGGACTATGAAATACCATGTCTGACACGATTGCTGTGCTCAGGTAAATGGACGGCAGCGTGTTAAGGACAAAGCAGGGCATTTGCCTCCAGACTCCGAGGAGGAGGTCTGCTTCCCGCTCGTGTCCCCCTCACGGGTCTGCCCGGGAAATCCATCCCCCACGGTGACCCGCGTGGGGGCTTCTTTGCGTTCTGGGCTGGGCTCTGTTGAGCGTCGAGTCATGAAGTTAAAGGAGAAAAGGAGATTTGCTGGGTCCTTAGTGAGGGCCGTTGGTGAAAGGGCGGGTTCTGGCGCAGCCTGGTCTGCGCAGTCACTTGTACGATAGCTTCTTCGTAGTCTTCCTGATCACACCGCAGGAAGCTCAGTGGGAAGCCTGCGGGGGACCCCTGGAGTAACTTCGTAGCTCTTCTTACAGATCCCTGGGATAAACCGCTCAGTTAATGAACTGCATGGCATTCAGAGCTCTCCTTCAATGGCTGTCTGTCTGCTGTGTTCTTGCTGAACCGGCTGTCAGCGTGGCTTTCCTCTGAATGAAGCTGACTGTTTCTTGCTCTGGGGGTTTCTCTGTGTCTTTATTTCCAGCCGTCTGGCGCTGGTATGCGTGGTGTGTCTTGGTATGTGCCCTGGTCCTGTCTGGGCTCGATCATGCTCTAGGCCGGCTGGCCGGTGACTCATAAGACTGCACATGCTCCCCTCCTCCATCAGACTAGCCCGGGCATGGTCTGACGGTGGCCGCTGAGGCATGAGAGTGGGCAGGCCCAGCTTTGTGGTCCACATAAGGCCCGGGCAACACCTTCCCACCAAAGAAAGTGACACGGCGGCCGAGGGTGGGAGGGGTCATGTCCCACAGCAAAGGCCGGGCCAGGGAGAGCAGCTGGGGCCGCACACCGCCTCCTGCCCCCTGCCCGCTGGAGGCCAGCACCGGACACACACGATGACCCCCTCCCCTGCAGGCTGACCCGGCCCAGGGATACCCTGGCTCCTGATCCATGTGAAGGTCTCTGAATCCACACCACAGAGATGCAAGTCCCTCACTCCAAGACAGCCTGGCTGCAGCCAAGCCTGGGCTCCTTCACCTCAGCCACGCACGGGCGACGGTGCTGCGCTGTGGACACCCCCGCAGTGACCACACTGACCATGACGCACTGTCCCTCACCTCATCCACACGTGGGTGACGGTGCTGCGCTGTGGACACCCCCGCAGTGACCACACTGACCATGACGCACTGTCCCTCACATCCATGCAAGGCAATGGTGCTGTGCTGTGGACACCTCCGCAGTGACCACACTGACCATGACGCACTGTCCCTCACCTCATCCACACGTGGGTGACGGTGCTGCGCTGTGGACACCCCCGCAGTGACCACACTGACCATGACGCACTGTCCCTCACCTCATCCACACGTGGGTGACGGTGCTGCGCTGTGGACACCCCCGCAGTGACCACACTGACCATGACGCACTGTCCCTCACCTCATCCACACGTGGGTGACGGTGCTGCGCTGTGGACACCCCCGCAGTGACCACACTGACCATGACGCCCTGTCCTCCCAGCTCACCCAAGTCCCCATCACCCCCCTCTCAAACCCACACTCAGACACGGGCGGCAATGTGCGGGTGTTCCAGTGCCCCCCCCAGCCAGCAGGAGGGGTCAGCCTCCCGGTCAGCCTCCGCCTCTCCTGCAGCGGCTGCGCTGTCTCTGGACCCCTCCCCTGCCCAGGCTGTGAGGCTCAGGGCAGAGGACTCAGACAGGGAATGGTCAGCCCGCACCCCCCCCCTGCTCGCTCCCCCTCCCCCCAGACTCCTCCTCTGCTGGCTCCCCCTCCCCCCTTGACCCCCCCCTGCTCACTCCCCCTCCCCCCTTGACCCCCCTCCCTGCTCGCTCCCCCTCCCCCCTTGACCCCCCTCCCCCCTTGACCCCCCTCCCTGCTCGCTCCCCCTCCCCCCTTGACCCCCCTCCCTGCTCGCTCCCCCTCCCCCCTTGACCCCCCTCCCTGCTCGCTCCCCCTCCCCCCTTGACCCCCCTCCCTGCTCGCTCCCCCTCCCCCCTTGACCCCCCTCCCCCGCTGGCTCCCCCTCCCCCGCTGGCCCCCTCCCCGCTCCCCCTCCCCCATGCTGCTCCCCCCAGCCCCCCGCATCAGCCTGGCGCTGCCCCTGCTGGAGCCGTTGCCATCCACACTGTGCCCGCTCAGAGGATGTTCCTCCCCCACACCAGGCCCAAGGACACCATCTCCGCCGGTCTCCACCCTGGCCAGGCCTCCAGGCTGGGCGGCCTCCCCTCCCCCTTGGCTGCCCTCCCCCTCCCCTCCCCCTCCTCTCCCCCCCAGCCTGGCCTCGGCTTCTGTCCATCTCCCTGGTGGACACTGCAGTCTATGAAGGCAGCCTTGGTGCCTCCAGACCCCCGTGGGACAGAGCCTGGGAAGGGCCGGCCCGGCCAGCGGGAGGGGCCACGTTCAGACCCCCCCAGGGCCCCCAGAGCCCGGGAAGGGCCGGCCGGGCCAGCGGGAGGGGCCGGGGCCACGTTCAGACCCCCCCCAGGGCCCCCAGAGCCCGGGAAGGGCCGGCCCGGCCAGCGGGAGGGGCCCGGGCCACGTTCAGACCCCCCCAGGGCCCCCAGAGCCCAGGAAGGGCTGCGGCTGTCCTTGCTGCTGCTTCTGTCAAGGAAACGGACTGGCCGAGGCAGCTGGGGCCGGGGGCGTGGGGTCAGGCCACAGGCAGCCTGTCCGGCGTTGCTGGCGGCCGGGCAGCTGTGAGTGGCCTGCGCTCTGTCCTCTGCACCGGCCTGGGTCCGCGCCGCTCCGGTGCTGAGCCAGAGCCCACGCGGAGACGGACGCAGAGGGCAGGCCTGGCCTCCGTCTGGAGGGCTGCCCCCGCTCGCGTCTGAGCAGGCCGCTGCTTGAGCAGACCTTCCTTGGCCTCTGACGTGCGGTCGGACAATCTGGAGCTGGACGGATGCAGGGCTGGGAGGCAGACGTTTGGCGGGACTGACCATCCAGGGAGTGCTGGGTGGACAGCGGGCAGAGCCAGCAGACCCTGTGAGGGGCGGGAGAGGCAGAGGTGGCTGGGCACTGGAAGCAGAGAGAGGGCTGGAGGGCAGCGAGCACGTGGGGGGCATTAGCTGACCTGGCATGTGCAAGACTGGGGCGGGGGGGGCGGGCCTGGGGTGGGGATGGGGGGGCTGGACGGGGAGGATGGGTGGGCAGGCCTGGGGGGACGGGGGTGCTGGACAGGGTGGGCAGGCCTGGGGGGACGGGGGTGCTGGACAGGGTGGGCAGGCCTGTGGGGACAGGGGTGCTGGACAGGGTGGGCAGGCCTGGGGGGACGGGGGTGGTGGACGGGGTGGGCAGGCCTGGGGGGATGGGGGGGCTGGACAGGGTGGGCAGGCCTGGGGGGACGGGGGTGCTGGACAGGGTGGGCAGGCCTGTGGGGACAGGGGTGCTGGACAGGGTGGGCAGGCCTGGGGGGATGGGGGGGCTGGACAGAGGGGGATGGGTGGGGAGGGCAGGGGGTGGCAGGCCTGGGGGGACAGGGGTGGTGGACGGGGTGGGCAGGCCTGAGGGGTGTAGGGGGGCTGGACGGGGGCTGGCCTGGAGGAACCGGCCTGGGGGCCGGGAGCTGTGTGTGGGGTGTGGGAAGGGGAGGGCAGGGTGGTACCTGTGCTCCAGGGCACAGGTGGCGGTGGGCTCCGGACCAGGCTGGTGGACCCAGGATGTCCTCTCGTCCTCTGTGGCTGTCCGGGAAGAGGTGCAGGACGGCCCCAGAGGGAGGGAGAGGGGGCAGCAAGGGTGAGGACAGATTGCATCCTGCCAGGACTGACCAGCCGCCATTCCCCGTGTGCACGCTCGGCAGCAGTGGTCTCCGGGCTCCCCGTGTGCACGCTCGGCAGCGGTGGTCTCCAGGCTCCCCGTGTGCATGCTCGGCAGCGGTGGTCCCCAGGAAAGGCCATGGTGGGGCACACCTGGCCAGCTCTGCCTGCCTTGCATGCCAGGCAGCGCTTGGCGCGTCCGGGGGTGCTGGGCTCGGGGAGAGAGCAGGCTGCCTGGGCCTGGGCCTGCACTGACGGGCAGGGGTGCTCGGCACTGCCGGCCGGGCTGGCAGCGGAGGCTGTGCTGGGCTCTGTGTGCCCGCAGGGCCCAAACACATTCCCGGTCACCCGGGCCTGACCTCACTTGCTCTCCATCGGATCCGGGTTCAACACAGCCCAGCTACCCTGCGGCAGCACAGTGGCCGTGGGCGTGGGGCACGGCAGCGGTGGGCGTGGGGCACGGCGGCGGTGGGCGTGGGGCACGGCGGCGGTGGGCGTGGGGCACGGTGGTGGTGGGCGTGGGGCACGGCGGCGGTGGGCGTGGGGCACGGTGGTGGGTGTGGGGCACAGCGGCGGTGGGCGTGGGGCACGGCGGCGGTGGGCGTGGGGCACGGTGGTGGTGGGCATGGGGCACGGTGGTGGGTGTGGGGCACGGCGGCGGTGGGCGTGGGGCACGGCGGCGGTGGGCGTGGGGCACGGCGGCGGTGTAGGGGTCTGTAGCTCACGGCTCGGCTTGCTGGGCTCCACCGCTGGGAAAGGGAGCCCCGCAGTCGGTGCAGCGTGGATGTGAACCTCCTCGACCTTTGCTCTGCGCAACTTATTTAACTGAAAGGAAGGAGAGTGGAGGGAGCTGCTGGCCTGCACTTCCTGTCCTGCTTCGTCCCTCGATCTGGCTGTGAGTGTGTGTGAGTGAGTGTATGTGAGTGAGTGTGTGTGTGAGTGTGAGTGAGTGTGAGTGTGTGAGTGTGAGAGTGAGTGTGTGAGTGTGAGAGTGAGTGAGTGAGTGTGTGTGAGTGTATGTGAGTGTGAGTGTGAGTGTGTGAGTGTGAGAGTGTGAGTGTGTGAGTGAGTGTATGTGAGTGAGTGTGTGTGAGTGTGAGTGTGTGAGTGTGAGTGAGTGTGTGAGTGTGAGAGTGTGAGTGTGAGTGTGTGTGAATGTGAGTGTGAGTGTGAGTGTGTGAGTGTGTGAGTGTGAGAGTGTGAGTGTGAGTGTGTGTGAGTGAGTGTATGTGAGTGTGAGTGTGTGAGTGTGAGTGTGTGTGAGTGTGAGTGTGTGAGTGTGAGTGTGAATGTGTGTGTGTGAGTGTGAGTGTGAGTGTGTGTGAGAGAGAGGAGGGAAGGACTGGGGGAGCGGGGAGCACGGGGCTCTCAGGCGGCGTCCTGGCGGGAGCTCTCCCCGCAAGCCGCCCCTCCAGTCCAGCTCCTTGCTGGTGAGTGGGGATGGAAGCTTCCAGGCTTTTCTGTCAGGGCTGGCTTTGAACTGCAGCCCTCCAGGCCTCGGCCTTTGGAAGCGGGGATTGGGGGCCCGAGCCGCGGGAGCCCCGGTCTTCTGAAATGGTTTTTACAATCTTTTGCTTCCCTTGCCCTCATGGCTCCACCCTGAGACGCGCGTGTGTGCGGCAAAGACCCGCCAGGCCTCGCAGCCCCCCCGCCGGGCCCGGGCCCGGGTGACCAGCCTTCGCCCAGTGGTCAGAAAAGAAGGATGTCACTCAGGGTGGAAGAGAAGAGGAGGAAACAAACCCCGTAGACACACCGTCCGCACCGTCCAGCCCCGCCCCGCCCCAGGCCCGCCCGCCCCAGGCCCGGCCTCCCTCTCCTTTAGACACCTGGGTGCCATTGATCACCTTTTGTGGAAATGGAGGGTAAGCCCAGAGTCTCACCACCTACAACGTAGATTAAATTGTCTGCATTCTTTCCTGTCAATCTGTCTGCTGCCGGCTTAATGTGCAGGAGTCAGGAAGGAATCCAGGAGGCTGCGGAAGAGCTTTCCCCCACCGCATGAATCACCATGGGGGGGTTTAAAGGCCCCCGACCCGATCCCGCTCGGGAGGAGGAGAGCTCCCCCAGTCCCACACGGTCGAGGAACTCTGTGGCTCTCGGAGAATCAAAGGAGGCTATGGTTTAAAATCTCCGTCGAGACCCAGGCTCTGGCTCCAGGCCGGGCCGGCCCCAGAGTGGAGCCGGAGGGGCCGCAGGCCAGAGCGGGTCCCGGGGAAGTGTCTGAGATCAGGACTCTGACCTAGGGGCAACCCAAGAACCTGAGGAGCAAAGCCGAAGGACCCCGGAGGGTGGGGCAGGAAGGAGGCACGGGAGGGTCAGCGCTGGGGCTGTCCAGCCGCGGGGGCTGCCAGGTGTGGGGCTCCCTCCTGGCCCAGGCGGTCTGGCAGCGGCCGGGCACGGGCACCCTCTGTGGTCACGGCAGTCACTACGCCTCCAGGGCACGCCCAGCCCTCCAGGGGGGACAGCTCCTGCCAAGCCCCAGCGGGCGGTGGTCGCGTGGCCTCCGGGAAGGGAGCCCTGCTCCGTCCGGCTCCGCTGCGGCCCCTGCGCTCCACGGCCAGGCTGTGGACGGCCTACAGCGCACAGACCCTCCCAGCGTCGCCCCGGATCGGTGACGTGGCTCCAAGGCCTCCTCAGGAGCCGCTGGGCGGCAAGAGCGGAGGTTTGTTACCATGGTCCTCCTGTGACTCCCTCCTCTAAAGGAAACACACATGAGAACATTTGCTTTGTTACTAAATAAGAGCTGCATTCCAGAGAAGCTCAACCAGGCCAGCGCTCGGACCGGCAGGCACCGCTGCCCCTGCAGGGTGCTGAGACTTCACCCACAAACCCAACCCCAAAGCTGACTTCTTGCCGGAAACCTAACCTGAACCCCATGCAAAATTCCAAATGGACACAGGCCTCAGCCCTCCACAGCTCCGGGGTCAGAAAGCCTGGCTTTACCCACTGCTCGGGGACGCAGGGAACACTGGACCTTCCTGCAGGACCTCCACCTCTTCCTGACCTCCACCTCCTCCTCTCCTGACCTCCACCTGCTCCTCTCCTGGCCTCCACCTCCTCCTGGCCTCCACCTCCTCCTGGCCTCCACCTCCTCCTGGCCTCCACCTCCTCCTGGCCTCTGTGTGCTCGTCAGCCTAGGAACTCCCCCTCCTCCTCCTCCGTCTCTCGATGCTTAGTCCTTGCCTGGCCTGAGGCCTGCGCCCTCCTCAGCCCCTGTTTGTCAGGCTGCCTGCTGCTGTCTCCCCGTGCTCCTCAGAACCTCCTCTGAGGCCCAGGAGCGGCCCTCACTCCCTGAGGCTTGTGCCTTCTTCTAGACAGCTCTGGAGCCCTCACCCCCGGGATCCGGCCCACACCCCGAGGCCGAGTCCTTCCTAGAACCTCCAACCAGCTGCCCGCTGATCCCCACCCATGGCCTCAGCCTGAGCCTGGCTGTCCTCGGACCCCTGTCTGGGGTGATGCCCCCGGTCCTCACACCACTGACCCTTCAGGGAGGACTGGCAGGCGTGTGTGTGGGGGGGGGTCAGAGGGCTGGGCTCGGGCCGGGAAGGACGCCTGTTGGCCAGAAAATCACTGTGTCCCGGTGCTTGTGTTTACATCCAACCTACAGACACAAACCAACCGCGCCTAGTGCTGCTCCATGTCCAGACCTGACCTAGCCCACCGCTCCCTCTCCATCACCTGCCCATCTGCTAGCTATGTATCTATCAGCCATCTATGCACTTCTTCATCCTCCAATCCACCCTTTGATCTACCTTCATCTATTCCTGCTGCTCCACCCTCTGTATCTCTCTCTCTCTCTATAGTTGTCTGAGGACGCCCTGCCTTCTGGGGTGGCCGCCATCGCTCCCCTCCCACAGCCCGGCCCCGGCGGGAGTGGCCGTGTCCACCGGAGCCTCCAACCTCATCTCTGTCCCCTGGCCACCAGAGCCAGGGAGCCAGAGCTCCGCATGGAGCCTGGCAGGCAGGCGGCGAACAGCAGGTCTGGCCAGCATCCTGTCCCTGTCCTACAGCTGGGGTTGACCAGGACAGACCGCCTCCAGGGCCAGCCGGCTGCAGAGGGGTCAGCCGACGCCTTGGAGTCCACTCCCTGCCCAACAGGCTAGAGATCAAGCCAGAGACAGGGATGCGCGGGAGATGGGGTGAGAGGAGGCGAGAGGCCGAGCCGATGCGGTGGGGTGAGGCGAGGCTGGACAGACAGGCAGGGGCGGCGGCGGGCACGGGCGGGCAGCGTGGCGGCTCTGTCTGGCTCAGGCACACCAGCCAGATGGGCTGTGGGAAACAACGCAGGGCCAGGGCTTGCTGTGCCTTCAGGCTGTGGGGCTGAGCCCGCCCGCCAGCGCCTGCTGTGAAGGCCCAGGCAGCCCTGCGCCCCGCGCTGGGCTCCGAGCACGTGCTGGGGGCGTGCGGCCTCGCAGCCTGTGCACGCGGGCCTGCCTCAGCGCAAATGTCACTGTCGGCACTTTTCTCCTTCCCCCCTCCCGGGTTTCATAGATTCCCACGGCCTCCCGTGAAGACCCCAGGTGTGACGGGTTTGAGAGCCAGGGCAGAGGGAAGAGGGGGGGTCACGTTCCGAGGGCCCTGGCCGCAGCCCCCACCCTGCAGGCCCCAGCGCAGAGGAATCCGGCCCCGGCAGGCCCCCAGCATGGGGGGTTTGCCATGGCCACAGGCCGGCCGCCAGGCGCACCCCTTCAGCGAATTCCCCAGCCAGCGGCTCCGTTCCGCGGCACCCTTCCACTGCGTGAGCTTTGCGCTTTCCACCTCTGAGCCGCGGCGCCGTGAGTGCTCTGTGCACAGACACTGCAGCCAGGCGCAAAGCCTGAAACGCTCACTGCCGGGAGGCTCGCTGTGAGTGGCCTGCCGGGTCCAACTGGGCAAGAGCGGCCGCCCCGGCACCGGCAGGCCACGGCCCCAGAACGCCTGGTCTCTGTGTCCTTCGCACCTGTGGGTCTGAGGTCAGACGCAGGGGAGGGGCGCTGCCCCGGGAGCTCGGCCCCATGGAGGATGAGGCCTCGGGCACCCAGGACTTGCAGAGGAGGGCTGTCTGGCCAGCTGCGGCGGCTCTCGCCTACCGGTTGCCTTCAGCAACCACAGGACCGGCAACTTCATCTCCCCAAGCCAGTCCTCACCGGGCTGTCACGGCCAGCGGCAGATGCTGAGGGCAGAGCAGACACGGCTGGAGGCCGCATCCGTGTGCACCCTCTGTGTGTGTAGGCGTGTGTGGTGCTGGGGGATGCAGCATGTGTATGTGTGTTCCTGTGTGTGTGAACATGCGTAAGTGTGTGTGGTGCTGGAGGCTGTGTCCGTGTGTGTGAGTGTGAGCGTGTGTAGGTGTGTGTGGCGCTGGAGGCTGCGTCCGTGTGTGTGTGAGTGTGAGCGTGTGTAGGTGTGTGTGGCACTGGAGGCTGTGTCCCTGTGTGTGTGAATGTGAGCGTGTGTAGGTGTGTGTGGCACTGGAGGCTGCGTCCGTGTGTGTGTGAGTGTGAGCGTGTGTAGGTGTGTGTGGCGCTGGAGGCTGCGTCCGTGTGTGTGTGAGTGTGAGCGTGTGTAGGTGTGTGTGGCACTGGAGGCTGTGTCCCTGTGTGTGTGAATGTGAGCGTGTGTAGGTGTGTGTGGCACTGGAGGCTGCGTCCGTGTGTGTGTGAGTGTGAGCGTGTGTAGGTGTGTGTGGCACTGGAGGCTGCGTCCGTGTGTGTGTGAGTGTGAGCATGTGTAGGTGTGTGTGGCGCTGGAGGCTGCGTCTGTGTGTGTGTGAACATGTGTAGTAGGTGTGTGTGGTGCTGGAGGCTGTGTCCGTGTGTGTAGGTGTGTGTGTAGGTGTGTGTGTAGGTGTGAGTGTAGGTGTGTGTGTAGGTGTGTGTGGTGCTGGAGGCTGCACCTGTGTGTGTGTAGGTGTGAGTGTAGGTGTGTGTGGAGGTGTGTGTGGCACTGGAGGCTGCGTCCGTGTGTGTGTAGGTGTGTGTGTAGGTGTGTGTGTAGGTGTGTGTAGGTGTGTGTGTAGGTGTGTGTGTAGGTGTGAGTGGAGGTGTGTGTGGAGGTGTGTGTGTAGGTATGTGTGTAGGTGTGTGTTGGTGCTGGAGGCTGCGTCAGTGTGAGTGTAGGTGTGTGTGTAGGTGTGTGTGTAGGTGTGTGTGGTGCTGGAGGCTGCTTCTGTGTGTGTGTAGGTGTGTGTGTAGGTGTGTGTGTAGGTGTGTGTGGTGCTGGAGGCTGCGCCTGTGTGTGTGTAGGTGTGTGTGTAGGTGTGTGTGTAGGTGTGTGTGTAGGTGTGTGTGTAGGTGTGTGTGGCGCTGGAGGCTGCACCTGTGTGTGTGTAGGTGTGTGTGTAGGTGTGTGTGTAGGTGTGTGTGTAGGTGTGTGTGTAGGTGTGTGTGTAGGTGTGTGTGGCGCTGGAGGCTGCACCTGTGTGTGTGTAGGTGTGTGTGTAGGTGTGTGTGTAGGTGTGTGTGTAGGTGTGTGTGTAGGTGTGTGTTGGTGCTGGAGGCTGCGTCAGTGTGAGTGTAGGTGTGTGTGTAGGTGTGTGTGTAGGTGTGTGTGGTGCTGGAGGCTGCATCTGTGTGTGTGTAGGTGTGTGTGTAGGTGTGTGTGTAGGTGTGTGTGGTGCTGGAGGCTGCGCCTGTGTGTGTGTAGGTGTGTGTGTAGGTGTGTGTGTAGGTGTGTGTAGGTGTGTGTGTAGGTGTGTGTAGGTGTGTGTGTAGGTGTGTGTGGCGCTGGAGGCTGCGCCTGTGTGTGTGTAGGTGTGTGTGTAGGTGTGTGTGTAGGTGTGTGTGGCGCTGGAGGCTGCACCTGTGTGTGTGTAGGTGTGTGTGTAGGTGTGTGTGTAGGTGTGTGTGTAGGTGTGTGTGTAGGTGTGTGTGTAGGTGTGTGTGGTGCTGGAGGCTGCGTCTGTGTGTGTGTAGGTATGTGTGTAGGTGTGTGTGTAGGTGTGTGTGTAGGTGTGTGTGTAGGTGTGTGTGTAGGTGTGTGTGGCGCTGGAGGCTGCGTCCGTGTGTGTGTAGGTGTGTGTGGAGTCGGTGTAGACACCCTACAGACTGGATTCCTGTCAGGAATGTGTAGGCCTCCAAGCGTGGCCCTGGGTGCTCTCCACGGTGTTCTCGGAAATGCCGCGGTCTCTGAGCCGGTGTGAGCCCACACAGCGCCAGGCCCCTTTGCCCCCTGGGGACTGTGCTGGCCCCGGGGCGCTGCCCGATCTGGGACCGGCTTCCGGGTGGTTCCCAGAGAGACGGCAGGCCACCCGCCCCTGCTCCCAACGGCCTCCGCCCCCCTCCCCCACCTCAGCCTCCTGCTCTGAGCAGTTCCTGGCGCCCCAGCGGTGCTGGTCCTAGAGGGGCCTGCCTGGGGGCCCCCAGCGTGGGACCCCAGGCGGAGGTCGGGGACGCAAACCCAGCGGGGACATCTGGCCCAACCCCGAGATCCTCGGGCCAGAGGGTCCAGGTCTGAGGCCTCGGAGGCCATGCTGGCCACAGTGGCTGCCCCACAGCTCAGCCAGGCTCCTCTGGGTGGGAGGAAGCCAGCCCAGGCAGCAGGCCGGGAATTGCTCTGTGTTCATGTCTGGGCCGAGCCAGCCGCCCGCGGGTCTTCACTGTGCCCTTCGCCTGGCCTCTGAGCCCTCCCCTCCCCGCTCCCCCCACGCCCAGCCCGCTAAGGCGTTACCTCCCTCCCCCCCCCCCCCCCCGTATTTCATGAGAGAGGCTTTCCATGGTGGCCGAGGTCAGCTGTGCGTCCCCGCTTCATGGTCCAGGGCCCAGGGGATGGGCAGTCTGTCCACCCACGCGTCCTGTCCTGGCGTTTATGCCGCCGCCGCCGTCCGGGAACGAGGGTAGAGTGCAGATCGCAGGGTTCAAACTCAGAGGCCACGTGATTCCCAGAGTGGCTGCACCCACGTGCCCCAGCGAGGACGCAGCGGGCCCTGGGCTCGGCGTCCCCGGCGCTGACTGCTCTCCCTGGCACAGAGCAGCTCTCCACGCCGTGTGTGCGGCCCAGTCTTGATGGCTGTGCTTCCGGTCCTGTGTTTTCCCATTTTTTTCTGAGGTGACTGTGCTTGCGCCCTCACGCCCTGACCTTTCTCGGCTGAGTCCTGTGAACAGCCCCTCCCTTGGCGATCTGTCCTTACACTGTGTGTGAAGGGTAGACACTCTTCATTGACCATTTTCCTTTCCGGAGCGACTTCCAGCTCCTTCCCCGGGGACCGGGCTCCGTGGCCGTCTCCGCCGCGGTGTGGGTCAGCAGTCTCGGGAGGCCGGGACCTCTGCCGTGACCTCTGACACCTCCTCCTCTCCCGTGTGTGCTGGGCTCTTTAATTCTGCCCAGGCTCACGCTCAGTCTCTCTCCTTTTCCAGCTCTCTGCAAGTCTCCTTTCCAAGTGTGCCTTCTACTCTTCGCGGGGGCCTTCGTCTAAACTGTGTGCGTGGTTATGAAGTGTTTGCCAATCTCAAGCTCTAAAGGGGAACCACTGACATTTCTTACTTAGAAGCTATGGCTTTCTTTTTGAGTCTAAGTCATGAGCCCCTCAGGAGTTATAATAATCTTTGTCTTCTCTAGCTCTGCACTCAAGCGGTTTCTGTTCTCCCACAGACACCGCACAAGGCGTGCCTGGCTTCCCTCTCTGGTCCGGCTCCCGTGTCTAACACACGGCAACGTCACGGCACGCGGCTGCGTGGTCTCACGCTGACTGCAGCCCGCGCGGCTTCAGACGTGTGCTGGCCATTCGTGGTCTGGTCCGTCCTGGGCACCTTCACAACATCCTCTAAGTCCCATGCAGTACCTGGTGGGACATACACTGGACCTGTGCATTGATTTGGGGAACATGGTGTCACACCTGTCCTTGCTCATTTATGGCTCTTAAAGAAGAATCTTCATGTGGGTTTATAATTTTTTTACCACAGAGGTTGTTGTTTGTTTGCCAGTCCTGGGGCTTGAACTCCAGGCCTGGGCGCTGTCCCTGAGCTTCTTTTGCTCAAGGAGAGTGCTCTACCACTGGGCCACAGCTCTATTAGCTTTTTGTTTTTGTTTTTTTGAGTACTTTATTGGAGATAAGAGTCTGTCTCATGGACTTTTCCAGATCACCACCCCCAGCTCTCAACTTCCCGAGCAGCGAGGATGACCGGTGTGAGCCACCAGCCACTCGCCTGGCCGCTAGAAAGGTTTAATACATTTTTTTGTTACATGTATTAAATACTTGCTGTTCTCTGATACTCTAAAGTAATTATGTTTTCTCTATTTCTCCCATTTCTTTTGGAGAGGGGAGATTTTTTTGGCACTGGTAAAATGAAATCCAGCTGACTTTCAGATTCATAATTTATCTAGTAATTTCATTACGTTTTCCAATAGCTTGTAATAATAATAACGTTAGTGTAAATAACCGTAGTGCTTGAGGTGATGATGGTTTTACACCCGCTTCAGTGCTGGCCTCTCGGGCTGGACGGTGTTGGTGACAGGGTGGTGAGTTCACACTTCTGGCGTTGGAGCAGGGCCGAGGGGCTGTGTCCATCCTCGCTCTCGCGCGTGCATGCGTGCGTGACAGCTGGCAGTGGCTGAGGACGGAGGCGGCCCGGCCAGCCCTGGACTGCCTTCCAGCCCTGGACTGCCTTCCAGCCTGGACTGCCTTCCAGCCTGGACTGCCTTCCAGCCTGGACTGCCTTCCAGCCCTGGACTGCCGTCCAGCCCTGGACTGCCGTCCAGCCTGGACATCCTGCGGCTCTGGCCTCAAGGACGCCCACTGGCCCTTAGGATCTACTGTCCAGAGCCGGCAGGCCGTCTTCACGCCAGGGAGCCTCGCTGGGCCCGGGCCTCCGTCAGGGGCATGCCGTACGTGCGCGTCGCCTCCTGCCCCTGGGCTCGGAGGCTGGTCCCTCCACACCCTCCACGCTGGCGCTGCCCGTGCCGGCCCCTGTCTGACCACCTCAGAACTGCCCGCCGGCCCCGTCTGCGGGACGGCCTCCTTCCCGGGAGACTCGCGGGGAATGCGCCCCAGCAGCAGCACCTGCAGGTGACGGCTCTCAAGGTCCATCCCAGCCCGCGATCTCCCCTCATCCTGCCGTTGGGAAACTGGCTGTTGGGGAGTCTGTGCCCAATGGGCAGTGCCGCCCGGAAACCTGCCACACTGCACCGAGGCTCAGGGCCTCAGCGCAACTCAGGGGGGCTCCGGAGACCGAGGCTCAGGCACCCACACCCAGAGGGGCTCTCTTGGGAGACCGAGGAGCACTGCCCCTCCCAGTGGGCTTGAGGAGGAAAGTTTGATTAAGGAGTCTGGCACAAGAGGCAGGGCTGGCACCCAGCTACCTCCCAGGCCCTCTTTCCAGGACCCACCGCGGTGTCCTATTCTGGGTGTGCATGGAGCGCACAGGTAGCGTCTGTGCAGTTTGACATGCACGTGTGCTTCAACAAAGTCTGTTACGTTCTTCCTACAACCACAGACGATGTATACAGCGATGAAGGAGCCCTGGCCGTGTCACTGCGCTCTGTGGCTCATCCGAGGGAAGTTCGGATCATGAATCCCGTACCGTTATATTGCAAGGAGGGAAAATAAATGATGGGAGCACTCTGTGCTAGAAGGTACCTAAAGAAGAATAAAAGACGTCCAAGGATGGCAAGAGGGACAGGAGGAAGGAAGAGCGGGTGTCTTGTGGTTCTCCCGTGGGCCCCTCCCACCCACCCCAGCCCACAGGGCCCGAGTGCCCGACTCTTCATGTGTAGGGTACCAGGCCATTTCTGTGTTTAGAGCACCGCAGGGTAGACTCTAGCTTCTCACCAGGCAGAACTTGGCCTCCACACTGGCCTGCCCCCTGAGCCGCCTGCCTCTGCTCAGGCCCATGTCCGTCCGAGCCCCTGGCAGGGCTCCAGCCAGAAACACAAAGCCACGCAGGGGCTCAGGGAGCCTCCGTGGATGGGCTGGTGCTTGTCTCATTCAAGCCAATTTCTTGACATGTGAACCCCAGCTGTGGACCGGGGGACCCCCTAGAGGTCCTGTCCCTCGTGTCCCTGCCAGCTTCGCCCATCCTCCACCCAGTGAGCCACAGGCTGGCTAAGGCCCGACCACCGCGCCCTCCTCTTCAGAGCCCTCCCAGCCCTCCAGCTGGGTTGGATGGGGCCTGTGGCCTCCCCCATCGCAGCACGTGCCACATGCCTTCCCAGTGTACCTGCCCGAGTGGCCCGTGTGTGCTCCGTGTGTCCCCTCCCCCGTGTGACTAGCCCACCGTCACCTCCCCGGGGGTGAGCGGATCTCCCCCCTCAACCTCAGCCCCTGGAGCGGGGACGGCCCCCCGCCCTCACTCTGGCCCCGGGCAGGCAGTGGTCCCGTCGTGGGGGCGTGGGAAGGACTTGTTCTGTAACGCAAACAGCAGAGGGCCCTCGGGGAGGGGAGGACATCTGGTCGCGAGGCAGAGCTGGGGGACACAGCATGATTTTGGTTTCTCTGCCCTGGCATTTCCTGTGCTGGGGACAGGGCTCTCCCGTGTATGGCACCCCTTGGTCTTCAGAGGGCATCCTCCTCCCGACCCTCCCCCTGCGGGAGACAGTCCCCATCGCCAGGGACTTCCCTGTAAGGACAAGGCTCACACAGAGCATGGAGGAACCGCCGTGTGGTTCTGCTCCCAGTGTTTGCCTCACAAAGCGGTGGCAGTCACTCCTCACGGTCCCGCTCTGGCCTGTCCACAGCCGTGCACGGGGCCTCTCCCTACCGCCCACCGCACAGGCTGCCCCGACACTGCCTGGCCAGCTCTGCCCAGCGAGGGCGCAGGGCCCTGCCACAGGAGGTCTCTACTCCACAGCATGTGGGGCTCACTGGATCCCCAGACTGGCTCCCAGCCTTTCTCCGTAAGTGGAGTTACGATGCGCTCTGGAGGATCTTTGCCTTGCCTCTGGGCTCCAGGCGTACGGACAGGGTTCACTGCTGGACACAGCTCTGGGCGCCACTCCAAAGCAGGGCAGGGAGGACCTTCTGAAAGCTCCAAAGGGCAGGCTGGGTCTCAGCAGGAGACCAAGGCACGTCAGCCGGAAAGACTGGGCATTCTACAGGCCTTGGGCCAGTGCCAGGCAGCCATTCATGTTTGCCTTTTCCTTTTCCTTTATACTCAGAAGCCCCTCGAGGGAGGTTGAGGTGGGAGAAGAGAAGCCTGGACAGAAAACAGGAAGAGGGGAAGCAGATGGGGGAGGCCGGGCAGAGCAGGGAGGAAAGCGGGACAATAGAGTAGGAGGGAAGGAAGAGGCTGAGGGGCTGAGGAGGGGCGGCCTCGGGCACAGGGCTGAGAACAGAGCCTGGCCCGCGGCACGCACGTCAGGGTCTCCGAAGCTGCGGACGGGCAGTCCTTTGTTTTCTACTTCTTGAATCTCCCTTTTCCTCACCCCAGGGCTCCCCTTGCTGCTACCATGATCCCGAGCGTACGAAAGAATAAGACTTAGGTCTCCTCTTCTACTCAGATCTTCACTAGGCTTCATTCATATTTGAATTATCTCCACTTCCATAAAATGCATTGTGCCTTCAAAGATGCTTATAATGTACATAAGTAGTTTAAAGAATAACATAAAAAGGAACCTCTCATGGGGCACCGGTGGCTCACGCCTGTCATCCTGGCTACTCAGGAGGCTGAGCTCTGAGGATCAGGGTTCAAAGCCAGCCTGGACAGAAACGTCCCTATGAGACTTGTATCTCCAATTAACCACTCAAAAACCAGAAGCGGAGCTGTGGTTCGAGTGGAAGAGCGCTAGCCTTAAGTGAAAGAGATTAGAGACAGAGCCCGGGCTCTGAGTTCAAGCCCCATGACCATCAAAAACAAAACAAAACAAAACCCCTACAAGGCATTCTCTGGTCCACTCCCCAAGTCCACTCTGTGGCCACAAGAAGGTGGTTCCTAGATACCTCGCAGGGTACAGAGCAGCGGAAGAGCAGCCACTGGGAGGTATAATGAGGAGCCCGCCACCACTTGGCCTCTGGTGCCTAACCCTAGATATGGATTCAGACATCTGGAAGACCGCACTAGAGATATCTCATAGACCACTCTAGAGACATCTGGTAGACCTAGGAAACATCTGGACAATGACTCTAGAGACATCTGGTAGACCACTCTAGAGGCATCTGGTAGACCACTCTAGAGACATCTGGTAGACCACTCTAGAGACATCTGGTAGACCACTCTAGAGACATCTCATATAGCACACTAGAGACATCTGGTAGACCATAGAGACATCGCATGGAACACACGAGACATCTGGTAGACCACTCTAGAGGCATCTGGTAGACCTTAGAGACATCTTAGAGACCAGTCTGGAGACATCTCTTGGACTGCATGGCTCCCTCAGCTCACCTGGCTGGTGTTGACTGGGCTCTTGGCTTGTGGTGCCCTCCTCAGGCAGCGTGGGAGGTGCTGGGGTATCATCACCTGTGAGGGGCCTTGAGCCATGGAGATCCTGAGGAACTGTTAAGATCCGAAGACTGCTCACCTTGAGGAGCCAAACTCTCCTGCTTGTCATCACAGTCTGATCCGGAGGCACGGATATTCCTATTTGGTGTGTGAACCACAGCACCGGTCATCACTACGGTCTTCTGCTACCTTTCCCACAGCGTTGTCTTCTACTACTCCATTTGTGTTGATGGATGTTTCTCTCCTTTTCTTTAAAAAGCTGTGCATGGGCTGGGAAGGTGGCTCAGTGGTAGAGCGCTAGCCTTGAGCTGAAGAGCTGAGGGACAGCGCCCAGGCCCAGAGTTCAGGACCCATGACCGGACCCCCCCCCTAAAAAAAAAAAAACAAAAAGCTGTGCATTTTTGGACAGGCTCTTTCTGTTTCCCAGGCTGCCTCCCCCTAGCAGGATTGTATGTGGGCCACTATGCCGGCTGACATGCGGCCCACAGTCCGGAAAATGCCATCCATACCAAGCCATTCAAAGGGAGCGTGAGCGCGCATGCTCAGGGTAGGCATGCACTGCGCGTTGTGTAGTTCATGCGCATGGTGCTGTGGGGTGGGTGTGGTGCTGTGTGTGGTGCTGTGGGGTGGGTGTGGGCTGTGTGTGTGGTGCTGTGTGTGTGGTGCTGTGTGTGTGGTGCTGTGTGTGTGGTGCTGTGTGTGGTGCTGTGTGTGGTGCTGTGTGTGTGGTGCTGTGTGTGTGGTGCTGTGTGTGTGGTGCTGTGTGTGGTGCTGTGTGTGGTGCTGTGGTGCTGTGTGTGTGGTGCTGTGTGTGTGGTGCTGTGTGTGTGGTGCTGTGTGTGGTGCTGTGTGTGGTGCTGTGTGTGGTGCTGTGTGTGGTGCTGTGTGTGTGGTGCTGTGTGTGTGGTGCTGTGTGTGTGGTGCTGTGTGTGGTGCTGTGGGCTGTGTGTGGTGCTGTGTGTGTGGTGCTGTGTGTGTGGTGCTGTGTGTGGTGCTGTGTGTGGTGCTGTGTGTGGTGCTGTGTGTGTGGTGCTGTGTGTGTGGTGCTGTGTGTGGTGCTGTGTGTGTGGTGCTGTGTGTGTGGTGCTGTGTGTGGTGCTGTGTGTGGTGCTGTGTGTGTGGTGCTGTGTGTGTGGTGCTGTGTGTGTGGTGCTGTGTGTGGTGCTGTGTGTGTGGTGCTGTGTGTGTGGTGCTGTGTGTGGTGCTGTGTGTGGTGCTGTGTGTGGTGCTGTGTGTGTGGTGCTGTGTGTGTGGTGCTGTGTGTGGTGCTGTGTGTGTGGTGCTGTGTGTGGTGCTGTGTGTGGTGCTGTGGTGCTGTGTGTGTGGTGCTGTGTGTGTGGTGCTGTGTGTGTGGTGCTGTGTGTGGTGCTGTGTGTGGTGCTGTGGTGCTGTGTGTGTGGTGCTGTGTGTGTGGTGCTGTGTGTGGTGCTGTGTGTGTGGTGCTGTGTGTGTGGTGCTGTGTGTGTGGTGCTGTGTGTGGTGCTGTGTGTGTGGTGCTGTGTGTGTGGTGCTGTGTGTGGTGCTGTGGGGTGGGTGTGGTGCTGTGTGTGGTGCTGTGTGTGTGGTGCTGTGTGTGGTGCTGTGTGTGGTGCTGTGTGTGTGGTGCTGTGTGTGTGGTGCTGTGTGTGTGGTGCTGTGTGTGGTGCTGTGTGTGTGGTGCTGTGTGTGTGGTGCTGTGTGTGTGGTGCTGTGTGTGTGTGCTGTGTGTGGTGCTGTGTGTGTGGTGCTGTGTGTGTGGTGCTGTGTGTGGTGCTGTGTGTGGTGCTGTGTGTGGTGCTGTGTATGGTGCTGTGTGTGGTGCTGTGTGTGTGGTGCTGTGTGTGTGGTGCTGTGTGTGTGGTGCTGTGTGTGGTGCTGTGTGTGTGGTGCTGTGTGTGGTGCTGTGGGCTGTGTGTGGTGCTGTGTGTGGTGCTGTGTGTGTGGTGCTGTGTGTGTGTGCTGTGTGTGGTGCTGTGTGTGTGGTGCTGTGTGTGTGGTGCTGTGTGTGGTGCTGTGTGTGGTGCTGTGTGTGTGGTGCTGTGTGTGTGGTGCTGTGTGTGTGGTGCTGTGTGTGGTGCTGTGTGTGTGGTGCTGTGTGTGTGCTGTGTGTGTGGTGCTGTGTGTGTGGTGCTGTGTGTGATGCTGTGTGTGGTGCTGTGTGTGGTGCTGTGTGTGTGGTGCTGTGTGTGGTGCTGTGTGTGGTGCTGTGGTGCTGTGTGTGGTGCTGTGTGTGTGGTGCTGTGTGTGGTGCTGTGTGTGTGGTGCTGTGTGTGTGGTGCTGTGTGTGTGGTGCTGTGTGTGGTGCTGTGTGTGGTGCTGTGTGTGTGGTGCTGTGTGTGTGGTGCTGTGTGTGGTGCTGTGTGTGGTGCTGTGTGTGGTGCTGTGTGTGTGGTGCTGTGTGTGGTGCTGTGTGTGTGGTACTGTGGTGCTGTGTGTGGTGCTGTGTGTGGTGCTGTGTGTGTGGTGCTGTGTGTGTGGTGCTGTGTGTGTGGTGCTGTGTGTGGTGCTGTGGTGCTGTGTGTGTGGTGCTGTGTGTGTGGTGCTGTGTGTGTGGTGCTGTGGTGCTGTGTGTGGTGCTGTGTGTGGTGCTGTGTGTGTGGTGCTGTGTGTGTGGTGCTGTGGTGCTGTGTGTGTGGTGCTGTGTGTGGTGCTGTGTGTGGTGCTGTGGGCTGTGTGCCTGGTCCTGTGAGGTGAGTGCTCAGGGCCAGGCTGCACTGAGTAGTCCCTCTGGCTCTTGGGGAGGGCTGTGTCTCTGCAGCGCAGGCCCGGGCACATGACAACCTGTCTGGATGGGTGGCATGACGCGTATCAGGAAGGAAAGGGCCCGGCTGAGGGGCCTGTTTATGGTGGAAGGCGGCCAGGCCAGCAGGAAGGGGAGGTGAGGATTTACCTGGACTGCTTCCTCACACGCACCCCGCGTCTGGACCAGGGGCATGCACACAAAGGCTGAGCTTTCCCTTTGTACTGCTGAGCCTCAAGGCTGACGCGATGCGGATTCAGGGTGGGTGAAGCAGCGTGCCAGGCGCCGAGACGCTGGAGCCCAGACGCTGCTCCCTCCACACATCACAGGAGCCCGCAGTGGGGAGCACTCCCGCTGGAGCGAGTTGCAGGATTACTGCACACACAGTCAACAGTGTGGACTACAGTCTAGGAAAGGGTGAAGACCGCAGTCCTGCTGCTGCAGAAAGACCTGACCACAGCTGGACGTCCCTGTCCTCCAGAGCACGCACACCTGGCCACAGCTGGACAGTCAGGGTGTCCATCCTGAAGACCCCCCACCACTCAACTGTAGAGTCCCAACCTCTTCCTGGGAGGGGGCCTCTGTCGGCCGATTCTGTTGGTGTGTGGCCCAGCCCAGCCCTGGTCACCGCTAAGGCTGAACTGGGATGTGCAGGTCGGGCTAGCAGCTCTGGGTGTCTGCATGACAGAGACCCACTGAACATCTAGTATGGCTTTGCCCTCCTCTCCCCCCTCACCCCAGGGAACACACACGCATGCACACGCACGTGCACACATGCACGCACACACACACTCACACATGCAACACAGCACATATATGCACATGGATGCACGCACACATATGTATACACGTACACGTGCTTGCACATGCACGCAGACATACACACAGACACACATGCACACACATACACACATGCACGCACATGCATACACACGCACACTCATGCATGCAGACGTATGCACGCGTGCACACACACACACACACACACACACACACACACACACACACACACACACACAAACTGTATGCCAGCCAGCAATCCCTGGCAGAAAAGGGAGGGAAACACTGGGCAGTGTGAAGGAACCTCACACATTCCTACAAACCTTAATCCACGTGACGATCTCTGCTGGGCAAAAATGATGGGCCATGGAGCCAAGGAAGAAGAGACAGAGAGCTTAGAGGATGGTGGCAGCGGCGAGGGTGGGGGGCGGGGTGCAAGGCCAGCAGCCCCTGCCCATCCTGAAGTTCAGGGGTCGCTGACCACCAGGAGTCAGGTGGACCGGAGGGGAGGGCCAGGATCTAGGGGTCTGAGCACGTGTGCCGCCGCAGAGGCCAGCTGTTCTCAGCCAGACCGCCGTGTGTGTGTGTCTCCCCCTTCCTGCTGAAGCATTACTCGGGTGGCACTATAATTTGAATCTTAACTGCCCCCAGGAGGCGGTGGAAGCTTTGAGAAGGGGGTGGGTCTTTAGGGAGGAAGTTAGCTCGTGGGGCGCCCTGGAGCCAGGGGTCCCAATCCTCTTATCTCTCTCTGTGCCACTCCATGTCTGCTCACCACAGCTCCCAAAGTGACCAGCCAAACATGGAGGCCAGGAGCCGGGAGAAGCGTCTCGTCCTTGCATGGATGGAAAGCGAACTCTGCCAGCGGCCCTGCTAGGGCACAGGTGGGCGGGGGAGTCTGCAGCTGTCCTTGCTCAGGGCTGGGTGAGCACGCCCCCACGGTGTCAAGCCCTGGAGGGTACTCTGTGAGAAGAGGGAGGCCCGGCACGGTTTGAGGGCTCATTTTCCTATACACAGTATTTTCTGCTTGGTTTTTTGGACAGTGATCACATCTGTATGTAAAGGAAACCATAGAACGCTAACGGGGTGGGTAGAGGAGCATGGCGTGGCAGTGTCACAGAAACAAGCCTGGCTGGGAGCTCCAAGGCGCCGCTCACCATGGAGACCCTCGTGAAGAATCTTCTGTAAAAGCAGCCGGGCCTGCTTCTGCCTGCTGCATCCCCCTCCCCCGCCCCAGCCTCCCAAATATCAGCTTGCCGACTTCCCTGGGCTTCCAACTGAGAACAGCACAGAGCAGACCCCCAGTCTCCCGGTGTCGGCTTGACTCAGCGTGACACACCTGGAACCCCATGGCCTTCCCACCCCCGCGGAGGCCTGCTTCCCGCTTCCCAGCCACCCGGGGGCAGCAGGCAGGCGGGCAGGGGCCAGGCATTCAATCAGGTTGGGTGGGGTGGAGGCAGTGTGGAGCTGGACGCAGGTGGAGGAGATGAAAGGCTCATTTCCTCACCTGGAGCTGGGCTGCAGATAGACGCTGACAGGAAGGCACTGTCAGGACCCAGGCCGTGCCCCACGCCATGTGCACACCCCCCGCAACTGTGCACGCACGCACACACACACACAACAGACACATGTACACGCTGCATAGTCACAGACACAGACGCCAGACTCAACCACCCTTCTGCACAAGCGTTAGCCTCCCTTCCCATCTGAAGCAGTTTTGTAAACACTCCCTGGCCTGCCGGCCCGGACCAGGCCCTGGGGTGAAGGAGATGACAGGGACGGGGCAGGGGCCAGGCAGGACTGGACAGGCCCCTGGGTCTGGGGCAGGATCCGGCTTTGAAGTCTGGAGCAGAGAGGAAGATGTGAGGGCTCCCGGGCAGGCGGCGGGAGGCTGGAGGGTGGAGGCCGGCTAGGTCCGGTCCAAGAGGCCAGAAGTGGGCCAGCGGAGAGGAACGTGGACGCGGGGAGGAGGGTCTCTGGATGGGGCGATGGGGTGGGCAGGGGCGCGGGGCGGGGACGCAGGGCGCGCAGGGGCGGTGAGGGCGCGGGCAGGGGCGGTGAGGGCGCGGGCAGGGGCGGTGAGGGCGCGGGCAGGGGCGGTGAGGGAGGGCGCGGGCAGGGGCGGTGAGGGCGCGGGCAGGGGCGGTGAGGGAGGGCGCGGGCAGGGGCGGTGAGGGCGCGGGCAGGGGCGGTGAGGGCGCGGGCAGGGGCGGTGAGGGAGGGCGCGGGCAGGGGCGGTGAGGGCGCGGGCAGGGGCGGTGAGGTGAGGGAGGGCGCGGGCAGGGGCGGTGAGGTGAGGGAGGGCGCGGGCAGGGGCGGTGAGGGCGCGGGCAGGGGCGGTGAGGGCGCGGGCAGGGGCGGTGAGGGCGCGGGCAGGGGCGGTGAGGGAGGGCGCGGGCAGGGGCGGTGAGGGCGCGGGCAGGGGCGGTGAGGGCGCGGGCAGGGGCGGTGAGGGCGCGGGCTGGGCGGCAGGCGGGGACGTGAGGCCCCGTTGGGGGGATGGCCGGTGGGGTCAGGCCGGTTCCGCGGACACGGGGGTGGGATGGGCGATCTCCGCGGCTGGCCGGCGGGGCCCAGGCGTCTCCGGGGCGCGTCCAGGCCCTCCCCACGCAGGGCCCCGCTGCCGGCCTCGGTGGGCACCCTCTGAATGTTCCAGAACCTGGTTGGAGCCTCGACCCCACACGCGGCCTCCGGGAGGCGAGGGGGAGGCGCGGGGCGGGGAGGGGAGGGGGCGCGGGGCGGGGAGGGGAGGGGAGGGGCGCGGGGCGGGGAGGGGAGGGGAGGCGGGGAGGGGAGGGGAGGGGGCGCGGGGAGGGGAGGGGCGCGGGGCGGGGAGGGGAGGGGCGCGGGGCGGGGCGGGGCGGGGAGGGGGCGCGGGGAGGGGAGGGGAGGGGCGCGGGGCGCGGCGGGGCGGGGCGGGGAGGGGGCGCGGGGCGGGAGGGGGCGCGGGGAGGGGAGGGGAGGGGAGGGGCGCGGGGCGGGGAGGGGAGGGGAGGCGGGGAGGGGAGGGGAGGGGGCGCGGGGAGGGGAGGGGCGCGGGGCGGGGCGGGGCGGGGAGGGGGCGCGGGGAGGGGAGGGGAGGGGCGCGGGGCGCGGCGGGGCGGGGCGGGGAGGGGGCGCGGGGCGGGAGGGGGCGCGGGGAGGGGAGGGGAGGGGAGGGGAGGGGAGGGGGCGCGGAGCCGGGCGGGAGGGGGCGCGGGGTGGGGATTCGGGGCGGGGCGCCCGGCTCACCGAGGCGCGGGGACCCGGAGGCGGCCCCGGGCTCCGGGCCCCGCGGCGGGTCACCCCGCCCCTGCCCGCCCCTGCCCGCCCCTGCCCGCCCCGCCCCGCCCCGCCCCTGCCCGGCCGGCCCGGCGGCCGTGGCTCCGCGCGCCGAGCGCAGACCGGCGGGCGCGGCGCGCGCGGACGGTGCGGGCTGCGGGGCATGGCGCCGAGCTGCGGGCGCGGGGCGGCGCGCGCGCTGAGCGGCCTCTCCCGCAGGTGGCGCCTCCTGGCCGCGCTCGCCGTCCTCGTCCTGCTGCTGGGGGTCGGCGCGGCCGCGGCGGAGCCAGGTAAGCCTGGGAGGCGGCGCGGGGCCCGGTCCCGCGCGGGGGCCGGGGCGGGCGAGGTGCGGGGCGCGGGCTCCGCCGGCGGTGCGGCCGTCCGTGCTCCGTCCGCGGGCCGCGGGGACGTGGGGCGCCCGGGGCCTCGCGGAGAGGCCGCTGCGGGTCGCGCCCAGGTCTCGGGGCCGGGCCGCGGGGCCCCGGAGGGACGGGGGGCCCCGGAGGAGCGCGGGGCCCGGAGGAGCGCGGGGCCCGGAGGAGCGCGGGGCCCCGGAGGAGCGCGGGGCCCCGGAGGAGCGCGGGGCCCCGGAGGGACGGGGGACCCCGGAGGAATGAGGGGGACCCTGGAGGAATGAAGGGGCCCCGGGGGAGCGAGGGGACCCCGGAGGAGCGAGGGGACCCCGGAGGAATGAGGGGACCCCGGAGGAGCGAGGGGACCCCGGGGGAGCGAGGGGGACCCTGGAGAAATGAGGGGACCCCGGAGGAGCGAGGGGGACCCTGGAGAAATGAGGGGACCCCGGAGGAGCGAGGGGGACCCTGGAGGAATGAGGGGACCCCGGAGGAGCGAGGGGGACCCTGGAGGAATGAGGGGACCCCGGGGGAGCGAGGGGGCCCCGGGGGAGCGAGGGACCCCGGGGGAGCGAGGGGACCCCGGGGGAGCGAGGGACCCCGGAGGAGCGAGGGGGCCCCGGGGGAGCGAGGGGACCCCGGGGGAGCGAGGGGACCCCGGAGGAGCGAGGGACCCCGGAGGAGCGAGGGGACCCCGGGGGAGCGAGGGGGCCCCGGGGGAGCGAGGGGACCCCGGAGGAGCGAGGGCCCCGGAGGAACGGGGCCCCGGGGGAGCGAGGGACCCCGGAGGAACGGGGCCCCGGGGGAGCGGGGCGCGCGGGGCTCCGCCTGGCCGCCTTTGTGCGCCCGCCCGGCCCGGGTCCCGCGCCCGCCGCGGTGTCGGGTTGCGCGCGGTCCCCTTTGATGCCGCGGGGCGCAGCCGGGCTGGGGAACAAAGCTCCGGCCGCTGCTTCTCGGCCCACGCCGCGGCCTCGCGTGGACCCCGCGCCCGGGGCCGGCCTCCGAGCGCCCGCGCCCGACCGAGGCCGGGGTCGCGGGGGTCGCCGGGGCTGGAAGCTCAGGCGGCCGGGCAGGCTGCGCTCTGCGCCGGAGCCGGAGGCGCCCCCGCCCGGCCCGGCCCGCGGAGAGGAGGAACTTGTTTCATTGTCTCCCCGGCTGACCCCGGCCCGGCCGGGCGCCCCGGGACGCACCTGCCACCCCGCAGCGCCCCGCAGCTCGTCTTTACCCAAGCGTAAAGGCTGGAGATGGCCGGGCGCGGGAGGGGTCCCACGGAGGCCGCAGGGCCTGTGCCCCCTCCCCCGCTCTCCTCTCCCCCCGTTCCCTCCCCCCGGGTCTGTCCCCTCCCCCCGGTCTGTCCCCTCCCCCTGGGGCCTGTGCCCTCCCCCCGCAGCCTGTGCCCTCCCCCTGGGGCCTGTGCCCTCCCCCCGCAGCCTGTGCCCTCCCCCTGGGGTCTGTCCCCTCCCCCCGGGGCCTGTGCCCTCCCCCTGGGGCCTGTGCCCTCCCCCTGGGGCCTGTGCCCTTCCCCCGCGGCCTGTCCCCTCCCCCTGGGGCCTGTGCCCTCCCCCCGCGGCCTGTCCCCTCCCCCCGCCTGTGCCCTCCCCCTGGGGCCTGTGCCCTCCCCCCGCGGCCTGTGCCCTCCCCCCGCGGCCTGTGCCCTCCCCCCGCAGCCTGTCCCCTCCCCCCGCGGCCTGTCCCCTCCCCCCGGGGCCTGTCCCCTCCCCCCGGGGTCTGTGCCCTCCCCCCGGGCCTGTCCCCTCCCCCCGGTCTGTCCCCCCCCCCCCCGCCTGTCCCCTCACACTGGGTCACAACACCGGCAGGGCAGGCCTGGTCAGCCCTGACAAAGGACTGGGAAGCTGCGTTCGGCTCGGCCCCGTGGGGAGACTTGTTAGGTGATGAACGGTGATGAGTTGAAAACCTAAGAGCAAAGCGTGAGACCCTGAGGTTAGCGCTGCCTTCAGGAGTTCCAGTCCGACCCCGCCCTCCTGCTGGGCTCCTCTGGGGCTGGAAGGCCCCTCCGAGTGCCGGGGGATGCAGCTCCTGTGTCCTGGGGGGCAGGCAGGCACCCCCCCTCACGTAGCCGGGGCAGTGGATCTGCTCTGGGCACCTGTAGCAGTCGTCCTCAGGAATCAGTTGAGGCCCAGATGTCTCCAACCTCAGCTCATGCCGCTCCCTGGTCTGCACTGACCTGATCCCAGAGTAAGGCCAGGTGTTTTCCAGGACCCGTCTGGATGAATGGCAGGTGGTTCCCGCGCCCCTCCCGACCCCTCTGGGCTGGAGAGCTCATGGCCTGGCGGTCCCCCGCCTGGCGGGCCCCCGCCGTGGACATCACACGCCACTCTGGAACTGCTGGGGCTGCGGGGCCGTGCACTCACTCACAGGACCCC
This sequence comes from Dipodomys merriami, assembly GCF_024711535.1. Classification (NCBI taxonomy): domain Eukaryota; kingdom Metazoa; phylum Chordata; class Mammalia; order Rodentia; family Heteromyidae; genus Dipodomys; species Dipodomys merriami. Next base: position 121,802,657 of record NW_027203381.1, read on the forward strand.
CGTGCCACAGTGGAGACTGGCCTCCCCCCACCCTGGGCCTGGTCTGTCTGGTTCATGGTCTCCCTGCCCGACTCCACCAGCTCCTCTGCCCTGCATCTAAGTCAGGGCAGCCCTGTCCTTCCCTGCCCCTCCTCCCCCATGAGCCGGGGCCACTGCAGAGGCCAGGCGCCCACCCGCTGCCTCTCAGCCCACACAGCCCCTGGGGGAAAGAGCTCCCCTGGGGCTTCTGGATTCATATGCAAAGACCTCTTAAGATAGTTTTCAATTTCAGCGAAACTTGTTTTTCAGGGTACTCCTGTTTTCCTTCAGGGGAAGGTGAGGGGGGGGAGGGAAGCCCTGGGTGAAGAGACTCCCCAGGCACTGAGTCCAGCCGCCCCCAGAGCCCTGCGCACACGGTCATGCCAGACCCTCTGCTCACACGGGCTCAGGCAGGTGAGCCTCGGTGTGCACATGCAGTGAAGTGTACAGCATGCACGTGTGCACACACGCGCGAGTGTGCTCAGACACACGTATACACGCAGGTGGGCAGCATCTATAAAGAAGAGCATGCTCACACTCACGCGTGCCACACACATGCAGGCTCACACACTTTCTCCACCAGTTTCCAGTGAGATGATGGGCGAGGTTTGGGGGCACCCAGGGGTCCTGCAGGGTTGTCTAGCCCTTGGCCTTGTGATGTCAGTGACACCCCTGACTCAAGACAGCTTGTGGGACACAAGCTGGGCCCTGCTTGCTCAAGTCCTTCAGGTGAAACAGTCATGCTGGGGTGCTCCACATTGCTGGGGGCCAGAGGCCGAGGGGACGAGGCTTGACAGAAAGTTCCCAGGCTTGGGACCGGTTTGCTCATCTATAAACCTCTGGGAAGGTTACAATGTGTGTAGTGCTCCCTGGGGTGAGCTAGTGTGCTCCATCTCGAAATGCAATGGTCCAGAAGGTCATGGACTGCCACCAACCCCATGGGCCATGCAGCTGTCTCCCTGGCCAGGCCACCTGTCTCTTCTGGAGCCTGTGGCCTCTCTCAGAGATGGTTTGAGACCTGGGCTCCTTCCTAAGGTGCCGGGACCGGACCGGGACCGGGGAGCTTCCTGCCCCAGAGGGCTCGTGGGGGGAGTCACACAGGCCTGGAGCCTCCTGCCGGGGCGGGCTGTGCCACACTCACCCAGCGGCTTGGGCGCAGACTCTGCTCTGCTCCTGGTGGCTGTCCCCCGTGCCGTGGGCTTTCTGTCCTTCCTGGGTGGCAGAGTGTGACAGATGTCTTTTGTCCTCACCACGCCTCTGGATGACACGCATTGTGTCCCCACCTCACGCGCCATCCCTTGCCAGAGGTGCACTCCCCGGCAGGCTGCAACTTGGCTATGTTTTGTCCTGCGAACATGCCATCTGGGAAGCGGGAGTGGGGGCAGGTTTGGCTGAGGGGTTCCTGTGAGATTGGCGGGTCTGATGGTGCAGCGTGCTGTCAGGAGCTTCTGGTCACGACGCGCTGTCAGGCTGGACTCCGGGCTTTTGGGGGCAATGTCTGCCGCCCGCAGGAGCGGCACCCACCCCCCCCAGCCTCACGCGGGCCAGGCAAGCCCGAGCACGGCCATCCCGGCCTCCGCCGGGACGTGGAGCCCAGAGCTGCTTGCAAGCCCGTGCGTCTCTCTGGAATTCCGTGTTGGCAGACGGGGTCAACTCCTGGGCTGGTGCCCGGTGGCACTTTGCAGGCGGGGGGGCGGGCACGGCAGTCAGGGTAAGCAGCAGGCTGCGGTGGCCGGTGGGGCCTTAGCTACCCCCAGTTTCTAGAAGATTAGCCCTGAGGGTGCGCGCAGGAAGAGCCGGTCCAGCTGGCAAGGCACTGGCCCTAGGTCAGCGCTGACCTCTCCAGAGCGGCCGGCAGAATGCCAGTCCCCAGCAAAGGCTCCGGGTGGTGTTGCAGGGAGACAGCTCCGCCTGTGGGTGTGAAGGTCTGGTTTTCCGTTCTGTAGACACTGCCATCTGTCCGCTCTTCACTCATTCACTCACTTTTGGCGGGAAACACTTCCGTGCATCCACTCATAATTAGCTGCCCCTGGGCCTCCCAGTGAGGCTGAGCTTGGAGATCTTCGGAGTGTGTTGCATTTCAGCTGCAGGTTCTGCCTTGGAGACCTGCCGGCACAGGCCGCGCGTGGTGTGACTGGCAGGGACACGGCCAGCCTCGGGGCACCGAGCGCTGATGGGTAGCAGGGCCGGAGACGCCCCTGAGCCCTGGGAATGGGAGGCCTCGGGCCACGCGGGAGGTGCTTCTGTAGACCTGAATCCACACCCCTGCCTCCAGGACCTTAATTTTGGAAAGGATCACACAGACATGGCTGGAGGTGAGAGTTTGCTGTGGCACATTCAGGGAGAGCAGGGGTGCGGCAGGGGAGGGCAGGGGTGCGGCGGGGGAGGGGAGGGGTAGGGCGGGGTAGGGCAGGGGTGCGGCGGGGGAGGGCAGGGGTGCGGCGGGGGAGGGCAGGGGTGCAGTGGGAGCTGGCATCCTAGGCCCTCTGGGCCAGTGGCAGAGTCCCAGTCCATCCAGCTGGCTCCACTGCAGGTTGGGACCAAGAGGGTGTTCAACTGAGACGGCCCCACCTTGTCCTGGACACCCCAGTGACCTGTGCTGACCTCAGACACCTGCCTCTGCTGAGAGCCTTCTGTGCAGGGCTGCGTCTGCTCTGGGGATGAGAGGTGGATATCAGTGTAGCCCAGACACCGCGGTCCAGGGCCGAGGACACGGGGGCTGCGATGGGTGGCAGGCCTCCCACAGTCTGGGCTGTGATGGAGGGCAGGCCTCCCCAGGTCTGGGCTGTGAGGTAGGGCAGGCCTCCCCGGGTCTGGGCTGTGATGGAGGGCAGGCCTCCCCGGGTCTGGGCTGTGATGGAGGGCAGGCCTCCCCGGGTCTGGGCTGTGATGGAGGGCAGGCCTCCCCGGGTCTGGGCTGTGATGGAGGGCAGGCCTCCCCGGGTCTGGGCTGTGATGGAGGGCAGGCCTCCCCGGGTCTGGGCTGTGATGGAGGGGCAGGCCTCCCCAGGTCTGGGCTGTGAGGTAGGGCAGGCCTCCCCGGGTCTGGGCTGTGATGGAGGGCAGGCCTCCCCGGGTCTGGGCTGTGATGGAGGGCAGGCCTCCCGCAGTCTGGGCTGTGATGGAGGGCAGGCCTCCCCGGGTCTGGGCTGTGATGGAGGGCAGGCCTCCCCGGGTCTGGGCTGTGATGGAGGGCAGGCCTCCCCGGGTCTGGGCTGCGATGGAGGGCAGGCCTTCCCGGGTCTGGGCTGCGATGGAGGGCAGGCCTCCCCGGGTCTGGGCTGTGATGGAGGGCAGGCCTCCCCGGGTCTGGGCTGTGATGGAGGGCAGGCCTCCCGCAGTCTGGGCTGTGATGGAGGGCAGGCCTCCCCGGGTCTGGGCTGTGATGGAGGGCAGGCCTCCCCGGGTCTGGGCTGTGATGGAGGGGCCTCCCCGGGTCTGGGCTGTGATGGAGGGCAGGCCTCCCCGGGTCTGGGCTGTGATGGAGGGTCCTCCCCGGGTCTGGGCTGTGATGGAGGGCAGGCCTCCCCGGGTCTGGGCTGTGATGGAGGGGCCTCCCCGGGTCTGGGCTGTGATGGGCAGCAGGCCGGGTGTTATCTTGGAGGAGGCAGGGTGCCTGTGGTCTGGGTTCCATCCAGCTCCAGGCTCTCACGGTTCTTATCTTGGATGCTCCCAGTGGAGTTGGGGCTGAACACAGGGCCTTCCGGAGAAGGGGCCGCAGGTGAGGGGTGTCACAGGGCACTCAGCGCTGACCAGCCCTGGGCGTTAGCACTTTGCCTTTTCAGAGTTCTGCAGGGACCTTCCCTGGCTCACCGCCTCTTCTGGTCCTTCCCATGCCTGACCCTTTCTGTCAGGGCGTTGCTTTGCATCTGTTAATTTAGCTCTGCATGTTGACAATCTTGCGTGTTCCACTCTCTTGACACCTTTTGATTGGGGATATGGTCTTTCTTAACGCATGGACTTGTTTTCCCCTTTCTGAGGCTCCCAACAGGAGCCAGCGTGGCCAGCGTGGCCAGTGTGGCCAACGTGGCACAGCGTGGCAGGCCTCTCTGGAGCATCTCTGGCTCTTTGCAGCACAGGGCAGCTGTAGGGCACAGGGACCAGGTGAGGGTGGGTGCCAGGAGCCTGTGTCCTGGGCACAGAACGGAGGCAGGTCCTCTGAGGAGACGGTGACTGGGACGTAAGAGCACCACGCCCCACCTTGGGGTGTGCGGTGTCTCACGGTGGGTGTGCCTGCTGCCCACTCCGCCTCGCAGTGGGGTGGGCCCCCACGGCGCTATCTCACAGTGAGCTGGCCACGCCCGCTGCCGGCGGTGCCCGCCGCCGGCCGAGCCTGGCTGCAGGATGTGCCCGCCGCCCTGTGCCTGATGTGTGATGTGCCGGCGTGGCAGCCCGGGGTCCAGGCTCTGGGTGTAATCTCGTGTTGCTCCTGAATGCCATGTAACTCCGGCTAGAGCTGACAGGGCCCCGGAGGGCATAAGCAGCTTGCCAGGGCCCTGGGTTGGTGGGGTGTTCTGAGGACTGCAGTGATTCTCCAGTATCTCGGGCTGTGGAGGAGCTGGGGTGCAGCGGGGCTGCAGCAGCCCCGTCCTGGACACCAGGCCGGGTCTGGTGGGAGTGGCTTGACAGCGCTGGCTTTTGCCTGCCATGAGCTGGTTTCTCGCGTCTCCAAGACCTCTCAGGCATGGTGTCCTGTGCCGTGCCTGTGCGGGACAACGACTTCACCCCTCCTCGCAGCACGATGGGGCCACATGCCTTCCTTCTGCCTGCTGTAAAAGTTTAAGAAAACCTGCTGTGCTGGGCGCTGGTGGCTCACACCTCCGATCCTCGCTATTCAGGAGGCTGAGCCCCCACTGAAAAGTCCCCTCGAGACTCTTATCTCCAACGCACCACCAGAAAACGGCAAGGGGCGCTGTGGCTCAAAGTGGTAGAGTGCTAGTCTTGAGTGAAAGAACTCAGGGACGGCGCCCAGGCCCTGAGTTCAAGTCCCATAACTGACAGAGATCACGCACAGCTGTCAGGAGACTCCTGGGACAGCCAGACCTTGTTCCAGGGAGGGCCTTTCCTATAAAGAAGCCGATTCCAGGACAGACGCCCCTCTAGGGACGTGGAGCCGGCCTTGGCTTCCCACCAGAAAGAAGGAAGGCTCCTGTCGGTTCTCCTTGCTGCCATCCTCCGTCTCTCTGCGAGCTCTGCCTGTGTGCATCCCCTAGCCTCTGAGATGTAAAGGCCTCTCTGCCGCCTGGCAGGCCTCCCCCTCCCTCCCCTCCTCTCCCCCTCCCCATTACCTGGGGCCAGGGGTCCTGGCTCCCTGGAGGTCACAAGGGGGGGCTGCCTTGGCAGAATCCTCAGCACCCCATGTGAAGGCAGCTAGGAAGTTCTTGAAGGGATGGAGGGCTGTGGACCGGCAGGGAAGTCCAGGACAGGTCCTGCAGCCGCGAGGCGGGGGGGAGGCATTTTCTAGGCCGTGATCTCGGGCTCAGCAGTTCAGCCTCCAGGATTCTGCCAGAGCCATCTCAGGAGCGGAGGGCCCTTCAAAGCCAGGTGTGTGGATTCCGTCCCAGCTTGGCACACTGGCTGTGGCTCATTTCCTGGGCACTGTGGTCCACCCAGGGCTTGTCCGTGCGGTGCAGCGTGCCCCCCCTGGCAGGGTGCTGCTCGTGAGCTCTGACTAGCTCTGGCTCCGGCGTCAGTGCTGGGGTCCGGGCGGTGCTGCGGGGCGCACTTGGTGCGGGTCTCTGGGCCGACAGGGTCTTCCCGTTTGCTGACGGGGTTGTCAACCCCAAGGAGAGTGTCCAGAGGTGGGGAGTGGCCCGTCCTTTGTAAACGTGTGTTGTGAAAGTCTTTAAGAATGCCCTGCGAGGCTTGGAATCCCAAAAGAAAACCAACAGTCCTCACGCCACCTTTCCTGTCATTGTGAGGAAAATCAGGTTTCACAGGCACCGGCTGCCCAGGGCTCGGACTCTGGCCTGGGCCTGCCCGGGGGACAGCCCCTCCGCAGCCACACCCCCAGGAAGCGGGGTAGCAGGTGTCAGGCAGACCTGCTTCCCAGAGAGAAAGCAGCCATGGCCACAGCGAGAGGCAGACACAGACCAGGACTGGTAACGGCAGCCCTTGCTGCCTTCCACACCCGTCCTCCGCCCTGAGTGTCCATCTCCC